>NW_008239110.1:14695879-14741753 GCF_000691975.1 Corvus brachyrhynchos
CCTGCTCAAGTTGCATATGCTGGCAAAAATGATTTCACTGAAAGAGCATTCTTTTGTACAACTCCCTGAGCGCCTGCGCGAGGCTACAAGGCTCTTTCTCTCTCTCTCTCTCTCTCTCTGTTTCGCCAACATTCCTGTTCTCGAGAGCATGGCATTCAAGTATGGAGCGGGTTGAGCTTTTGGGTATAGTGACTAAAGGTGACTCTCACTGTTACTGTAAATTAACCTGTCAACACCAGCCTGAGAGCTGTGGCCAATAAAAATAATGGGCTTGCGAGTGAAGAGCTGTTGACACAGCATTTCAGAAAGACAAGTTCAGCACTTGGGGCTGCAAGGGCACCAAACATTTTTGTTTTGGTTTTCTTTTTTTTCCCCAAGTTTGCTTGGAAAATACAGAAAAGCGTTCAGCATTGTTTCCAGACTGCTAGTGTACAGGGATGTTGTGGATAGCCTGAGGATTTTCAGCCCTGGAGGCCACCTGAGATTGTATACTTAGCTCGGATATCTATATTGCATGAGAAAATCAGTAGCCAGGGGGATAAATGTGTTACTAAATCATTTTCAGCCATGGTGCTGCTTAAAGTGGGCTGATAATTGAAAACTGAACCCTCAGTGTTCTCAGCCTTTGCAAAATCATCACACATATTCATGCTGTCTCCTTTAGGAGAGGCATTCATGTATCTTTATATGGAAAGCACTGACATCTTCCTTTTCTCTTAAAACTCCCCTTTGCTGCAGATCAGAAGTACAGGTAGACTTGAATGGGGCAGAGCAAAGGCAGTTCTTTGTTCAGAGTGGTTTTTAAGTAGGCATTGGTCTTCAAAGCTGTTTGCATTCCAACAAGTTGAGTTACAACTACTGTGAAGTGATTTTTGTAAGTATTGTTTCCAGTACTCAGGAACAATTCATGCTGTGCTCCTCACCATTTTCAATGACACCAGTACATGCGGAGCTTGTCCCGCCAGCCTGATCAGGGCAGTGCCTTAACCAAAGGGAGCAAGTACAAAGGAGACTGTAAGCAAGCTGTGTGGTGGAGTGTGGGAGGGAGAGGAACAATCCCCTCTGCCCTGGTGGCTGGGACAGAAATTGCCTGTGGAGCAACTTGTCATTCAGTCATTCTTGCTGCTCTGGTGTTCCTCTGAGTCTTCCTGACACATGGCTGCAGGTCAGAGCACTGATGCCCAGGTGCTTTAAACTCAGTCCCTGCCTCAGCTAGAGGCTAAGTGAAGTGCCGGGTGAGACAAGAAATCTAACGTGGGAGGAATGAAACTGCCCAGCATCTGTGCTTCTGTGTGTCACAGCTGTGCATCCCCAGGCCTGGAGTGCCTCTCTCCCTATGTTTATGCAGTGCCTTCCACAGGGACACCAATGTCTCCGACGGCTGTATGGGAGTCCAAAAAATAACCGGATAGATGCCCACATACAACTTACAATTTTTATCTTTTAACAATAACTGCTACTGAGCCCAGCATTATCACTCCGTATTGCCATCCCCTCTGGCCAACTGCTTGCTATGAGACAGTGATCTCCTGCTTCTTTTTGTTGCCTTTGGTTTCCTCCACTGGAGTTTGGCAGACTCACCATCACAGGCAGAAGTACAGCTTTTTCCGTGGGCCAGAAACGTCCTCCACAACTCATTAATGTTTTACAACCGTTTTACTGCAAAAGAGTTACCCAGCACTCACACAGAGCTCTACACCAGTGAGGTACTATCTGTTGCAGACAGAAATGCAATAACAGAATTTTCATCTCAAAGAACCTGCTAGCTCACCCTCATAACAGAGCCCTTGCCTCTGTTAACCTGTAATACAGTTTTCTTAGAAATTATTTTAAATTCAATGTTTGACTCAGAGCTATTTTGACTTTTTTTTTTTTTTTCCAGAACCATTATTTGATTTTTAAGGACTTTAACATAAAGAAATTAGGAAATTTAAGTCTGGATTTACCAAACTACTTTAAAAATCTTGAGAACATGTTGTTCCCTGAGCCTATATCCTTAATCAGCAAAGTTTGCCTGTTGCAGTATTTACCAAGGAGAAAAAAACTCAACACTCCTGCTTGTGACTACCGCAGAGAGCAACTTGCTTGAATTTGGGCACTTTACCTCTTAGGAGTTTGTCTCAACACTCAGAAAAGATGAATTGGAGTGCAGCTCACCCAGTATTTCTAACTGAAACTTCATACCAAATTATAGAAAGTAATTAATTACCCACTCAGAGAAGTTCTGTAAACACCAAAATATAAGATTGGGTTGCAAGGGAAGGATGTGCAACCACCTCCCTCTTCTCTGCATTGTGAAAGTTGCTAAGTTGCCCCAAGGATCAAGCCTTCCAAAATTCAATGTTTCCTTCTGAAAATGTTGAAATGAACTAATTGGGCATTTCCAGAACTTAGTTAGTTTTTGCTTCAGCCAAATTTAGTTGTCCTGCTTGACCCAGTGTAACAAGCCTGAACTTTTTGGGCAAATGCTCGATTTATTGGGGAAAAGAGAACAATGGCAAAGTCCTGGTCTGTGGCACTTCCTTCTAAGCCAGGTCTAACAGCTGGGGAGCAGAGCCTGTGCTCCATCCCGCCTGGGCATGGTGGGCAGCCTCTGACCGGCTGCAGGAGGTTAGCTACTTGTGTGGCAACATGTGGCATTTCTTTTTAATAAAAAAAGAAATCACCAAAGCAAAAACAGATGATAGAGAGTAGCCGTTGCTGAGATACTACAAATAAGTAAACAATCCTTGGGCTTTGTGCTGTTATTTTTCTTTAATGAGGACTGTGGGTGGGAGGCCCTGGCGCCTCTTCAGTGCACCCAGCCTAGAAAAAGAGCTCTCTCCTACCCTGATTGACTTGACAATGCAACAGGAGAGGTACCTCCTGAGCAACTCAGCCCACAGCTGGGGAGCAGTCCTACACTTTGAAGGTTTCTGTTGCTGACATCAGAGTAAAATATGAAAACCCTGTCTCTTCCCCTAGATCAAATTGTGCAGTTCTGCTCCCACAAGAAGAAGCTGCTGTCAGGGACTTGGCAGGCTTCCCAAAGCTCAGCGGTTGAGTGACAAGGAACAGAGAAGGGCACTGTACCAGGGCTAGTTATGATTTTTTAGCCTATTATTAGGTATTAAAAACCATAGAGAAGATGTCCTCAGAGGCACAAATCATCTAAATTGTAAGCTGATGGCAGAGTGCATAAAATCTCATTTTGAGGACAAACTAAGCTATACCACACCAGTCAAAGATTTTTCAGTCACACTTGCAAAATATTTTCCTGCACTCCTCAAACGTTATGTTTGTCCATTATGAGACATATTCAACAAAATATAAAGGTACCAGTGGGAATGAGGTACAGGAGTTGTCCCTGGACACATCTTCAGCCTTCAACTTCTATATTCAAGTATTCTCCTACTTCAAGAAGACTCATTCTAATTTTTTTTGCCAGCTGCAATTGCACTTACACATGGGTTTAACAATTCTTTTCTCTCTGGATGTCTATGTCTACTTTTTTGCAACAAAACTGGCCCCATTACTGGAAAAGAAAAATGAGATGGTTATTTGAGATTCCAGCTGGACACCGGATGGATTGTTCTTCTCCGTGATACAAGGCCAGCCTCATGGGAGACCACAAAAAAAGAGGGCAGCATTTCTTTTTCATTCCTCCTGTACACCGGGGAACTGCTGCTTGTTGTGTATCTTTCTGCATGTATTGTCGTGATGTCTTATGGATTTTTTTTTAAACTATCAATAATGCTGCTTACCGTCCTGTGGTGAGGGGACAGAGAATTTTGTGCCCACTTCAGAAGAGGAACTGCACTGTGTAAGAGCTGCCTTCCTTGTCAAGCACGAGTTTGAATGTGAAGGTCTGTAGCTGGTCCTTTGACATCATACATTGTTCACATAGATTCCTTCCTCTTCCTGGTAGCTCAGTAAAACCTGTTGCTGTTACTGCCACTTCTTCCTTTCCTAACAAGTAAATGTACAAAAAGCAAACATTAATGAATGTACCTTTATGTTCGAGGGAAAAGGAAGAACAATGTGGGCTGACCAGACCAGTCGGCTGCTCCCAGTCAGCTGCTGCCAAACCAGGGGCAAGGGGAGAAAACTGAAGTGTCCACCAAATGCGTCACTCCAGGTACCAGCTCAAAGGGCACGTGGTTTCCCACAGAATTCTGTTTCAAAGCCAGTGTCCAGAGAGGAGTAAAGTTTCTTCTTTGGAAAACTCTGTCTCCAGTGGATTCTCCAGTGTCTCCTAGAGTTGTGTTCCCCTCAACAGCATTTCTCTCAGCTGGTGTTATACAACAGGCTTGTGTGATTGCATGAAACTTGCAGGAATATTATCATTAACACCTCGTGATTCCTACCAACTCTAGCTGGCCAATTGTCAGCTGGTTTGAAAATTATCAAGGGGTGTGAATATGAAAAAACACATGCATGCCACACTGTGTGGTATGGTGGGAACCTTATTTCCTAGAAAACCCAGCTAGTAAATGAAGCAAAATCACAAGTAATGTTGTTGGCAGTAGTGTCAGCAGCCCCCTTACCTGTCATGGTGCCAAGGGCACCCACAGGCCTTACTGTTCCCAACCAGCCTCTCTCAGGACTACCCCTACCCTGCACACAGCCCAGGACCCCATTTCAGTTCAGTCTGGGGGGGTCAGTCCCCTCTCCAGGGTGCCACAGCAATGCTGACTTCCAGCCCTATCTCCTGAAAGGACCAGACCTATGCCATAAATAGCCTGTCTCCTGGATGCGCATGGCAGCTTGTCTCCAGTCCTGTCTCTGGGTCTGGATGGACTTTGGAGCCATGCATTAGGTTAGTTCCATCTCCTCTTGCTTCTGACAGAAGCACCTGGATGGTCCCTGGCCTTGTTTTGTCACTTGCCATGTCAGGGTCTGTTGATGGGCACTGTCACAGTCTCCAGACCTGCCCACCATGATCAGACACTGTGGGACAGCACCCATGGGTGAGGACATGACCCACACTGGGGTCCCCTTCACCTCTCAGCTCATCCACCTTCAGGAGCCGACTCTCTGCACACTAATGTCACCCACCAAGCAAAAGAGCACATGGTGGAGCTCTGAAAGTTATAGAAAGACTCTCATTAAATAGGCACTATGAAACATGCCTAAGAGACATACCTCAAGACACTGAGGTGTACAGGAGTCTCATCAAGACCATCAAGATGATAAAATTACGGTACATGATTTTTTTATAAGAGATATGGAAACTGGACCATCTCTGGCCAGGAGAAAGAGCTCCATCCATTCTGTCAAAGGAGACTTCTAAGGAGCCAGATGGCACCCTTTTATGTCTAATGAGGAGTATTTAGCCACTTAGAGGTAGATCTGTAAATATCACCTCTTGGAAGTGTAAAACCTTATGGGGTACATATATACAAGGTTTCAGTAGAAAATTAGGGGCTTACAGATTTGAGACTAATGTCACAAGCTTTGGGTGGAGGAGATAAAGGGCAAAAATGGACAAGGATATCTCTACTTGTAAAGAATTTGCCACTTCATGTGTTCAGAAAGTACAAATACTTGATATGACCTTATACAACAAGCTGATATTCCTTGGGTCGTCTTCCCTGGGGAGGAACTACTGAAATCGATTTATGTGGTGGGTGGGAGCCTTTAACACTAAGATCTCCTATGAAAAAGGATAAATAGTTTACATGCAAAGTCACAATGCTATTTATACAAGTATTATCAAATTAATTCATAAACAATGAGGGTTTTAGAAGAAAAGTTTTAAATAATAAGAACATTGTGGCATATGTTAGCAAAATAATTACAATATTAAATAACTCCTACAAGGCTTAAGGCCATGTAATAATCACTGGTAGCTTGTTCAGCTTCTCTGAAATGGAGGCATTGCAAATATGTTCCTCCTGCTGCAAACAAGATCACAAATCTTGGAGTATTCCCAAGAGTTTGTTTATGGTTAGCTATCTACGTGATCCTTTAGCTTGGCTATTTGGAGCTGTGAAGAAAAGGAAGAAAAGCTGAAGTCTATAGCTGACAGCAAAGAAAATGAGAGGGTAAAATCACAGAACTGGTCTCAAAAGAATTGAGGGTGGAAGGTGAAAGGTGGCAAAGGATGGCAGGAAGAAATGTCAAATACCAGTGGGGGGGTATTTGTTATCTCAGCCCTGTTAAGAGAAAATATGCAGAAGGACAAGTTGGAGCTCCAGTAGCAGTGTGCTTGGAACTACAGTAGGAACATAAGCTAAGGCTGCCACTACCCTGAGAAACCAGAGCAAGAGCTTTCAAAAGGGTAACATGGTATTCTTTGTGTGGTCAGAAGCCAAAACATGGGATCCTGCAGTGTGCTTATTCTCCAGTAAAGTGACAAAGATCATATTCTACTTTGTTAAGCACAATCAGTGAGTTAGTGTTTGGTTTTCTTAATCATTGTGCAAACATTTGACTGAATGTCCTCAGTAGTGCTATTGTCATATTTTACTGTCTGTTGTTTGACACTTCACAGGCACATCCTTCAACAGCCCCTAGGTTTTGTCCTCTGTGTCAAAACCCTCTGTAAGACCTATCAAAGTCACCTGTGGGCCAAGCTAGAGGACAGCAGCTTCTTACGGCACCTTCTTTCCTGGGGACAGTGGAGCTGTCAAGATCCACCAGTTCAAGCCTTGAGTCTGTCTGAGAGCATTCTGCAACAGCCAGGCTTCAGCTGCAGCACGTGCTTGTCAGTGACTGCAGGATGACTCAGACATCAACATTCACACCTTTTGAGAAGAAAATGTAGAAACATAGTGAACCCTTAATCTTCCAGCCACTCAGACCTCAGAATTAAAAATACAAGACAAAATTTCTCTCAAAAAAATGGAGAAAGGGAAAGATGCCGAAATCTCCTTCTGTTCTTGGGGGATTTTTTTAAAATTGGTGAGCTCTTCAAAACAGGAGATGAATAGCACAGAAAAAGAAGCCAGGAAATGACTGTCAGGTTATTTTCACAAAAACACAACCAAATCCTACCTTTCGTTTTGAAAAACAATTTCTGCTGTCATTAGCTATAGATGATGAAGAATCTGCTCCTCTGCAAACCTCTGAAAAAAGGTTAAGAAAAGTGTCATATTCCTTACTTAACGTAATAGAGAAAATAATAAAAGGATAAATTGAAGCATGCAGCTTGCACTTACAAACATTTTTATCCAACCAGCCAGATAGTTCGGAGTACATATCTTGTTGGATCTAGTCCTTTATTTAGCTTTTCTTTTAGTGATCTCACGCTGTAAAAGTTCAACGATCTCCTTCATGCAGCAGGACTATAATGGAGCCCCAACATTGTAATGAACAGGCAACTGAAACCAGTGCCTGATGTGCGAGCACACTGCTCTCTTCCCTCCTGGTGTAGTGTTGAATGACGAGTCTAAAGTACCTCTGGTTTATGCTGCAAAAATATTACTACCATTGCTCAGCCCAAATCAGTGCTTTATTGTGAATGTTTTTTTCTCTTTTTCTAGCCAGAGCAAACTAGTGATGGCTTAAACCAGGCTCTCTGTCATGTAGAGTGCGGTGTGTCCTTTCAAACCAGCATGTCAGGAACATTAATTTGTGAAACCTTCCACTCCAGTGTTTCTTCAGTTGTTTTTTATGTGTGTAACTACTGTCTGTGTAACATACAAGCATCGTATCTTTCAGTACTGCCTTGAGCAACCCATAGCCTTGAGACTGGGACTCTGTAGATACAACTACATACAGACAGCAGTTCCCAGTTCAGGTCTGAGACCCAATACTAAAGGAGGAGGGAATACGATGACTGCTTTCAAATGTATGTACTCAAACAAACACCCAGAGTAGCCAAACATAAACGCTTCAGCTTTCATGCTTTGCAGGCTTAAAGACCTCAGATCAGGAAAACATCTATGGATGTGTTTAATTGGAAACACATGCTAAAAACACGGACATCAATTACACTAACTTCATTGCAACTTAATTGAAAATGTGCTTAAATATTTCCTGTTTGAGGCCTAAAAGAACAAGTACACAGTTCTTCAAAATATAGGACATTTCATTGTGTAGAATTTTAAAGGACTTTATGTGCTGCATATGCTGGCAGTATTTACCCTGAAAAGCGTCTGCTTCTGAGGTGGAACATTTTGTGTGCTATGAGAACAAACAGCGACACTGCAACAGCTACAGACGATGATCATATCACACCCAAATAAAGCCAGTGCAGCAAAACAGACATCCAGAGCATAATTTCTCAGTTTGAAATTTAGAGGAGAAGCTAAGTGTTACAAAAAGCTGTACTGAAGCTCCCACAATAAGCATGGAGGTCTGGAACCCTTAGGTTCATGCCAGGACACTGATTCATTCCTCACTTGCAAGGAAGAATGATCTTTTCCTTAATGAACTACCAGGAGAGTGTTATTCCTTGTACAGCATTTCGTCTCCCTGCAGTGTGTCCCATGCCAAAAGCCATGCTTAGCTTGCAAGAGTGTCACAGGCTGGCTATCACAGACATAGGGAAAAGGCTGCCTAGCAGTTACAAAATGTCATACAAAGTTTTGCCACTGTTTTTTACTCCTGTTATTGCCTTCCACTTAGCACACTTAATCCTTTGCATTTATTTTTAAAAACCATTCTGTGCCATCACTTCTTCAACAGTGCTTAAAAATTGATAGCACAATACGTTTCACAGCTATGTGCTTAGCCTCACACATAGCATCTGTCTCTTTTGCTTTCAGCAGCACACACAGCAGCTGTACAGAAATACAGCCCAATGCACGTGAGAAGTTTCTGGAAATGCAAGGGGCACCAACAGGACAAAGGGCATGCACTGCCTTCATGCACACACAAGCTGCAGTACTTAAGCTGTTGTAGTATGGTAAAACCTCCAGATATGGCTCCATTAGCCAGAGAAGTATTTTTGGCAGAAGAACTCTTTCCTACACGGCTAGGATATAATGATGTCAGTTGCCTTTATACTGCTTAGATATATACACAGTAGATCCTGTACAGGACCATTCATGTTATTTCTTTAAATTCATTTTGTTAACTAGCACCATATTGCAGTCAAAAAAGTTACTTGTCTGAGATCTTTGGCTCAAAACAACCTGCCTGCATGACCACAATGCAAATTTGTTCTGGAACATATATGCCAAACAGTGTCAGTCTAGAAATATGGGAAAAAATCTGTTAACACCATTTAATGTTAAGAAGAACCCCATTTCTTCTCAGTTTTGTCTCAGTTGTTTTTCTTCTTCTATTGCTTGATGCCCTCTTTGATGAGCGATATAAAAGACTTTTTAAAAGGACATTGGCAGCAGATTAGTTTATGATGTGAATTAATCCCACTCTGTGTTCTTAAAACATTCGTCATGTCGAATTTACCAAGCAGCTATGCTGTAATCCTACAAAAGATATTACTACATGGCTGAAATTACAATTCTACAGCCTGCACACACCAACAGACATAAAGAAAACAAAAAACCATACTCCAATTACATTAGTAGTAAGAGGACAGAAAAAGAGCTGGACCACCATGTTGTGTAGAAGGAATTACACCACTTGACCACACAAAAGCAAAATATTGAATCTTTGCATCAGCCTTCAATACAAATATTGGGTGCAATCAGGCAACTAACGAAACCCATATCAGAACTCAGTTCTCAGGCTGAGGACAGCTTTAAACAGGGTAAAGAACATTTAGAAAAGTTAGCTGTTTAGCTGTGTTGTTTTCCAAATCAACTTCCTAATTAATTTTATCCTCTGATATTTAAAGAATTAGCTGAAACTACCTTGAACATTCACAAGACTCAGATGGACAAACATAGAATGGACATTCATGCCACCCAGTGAGGATCATCTGAAAGTCACACATCATTAACAACCTACATTGCGCAGTCATTGGAGACAAGCGTCTTCTCCGGAATGTAATTTCCTCATCCTAAAATGGTTCCTGAAATGAGTCACTTGAGGCACCCATCTCTCCCATAACTACAGAGGAATCCTTGACAACTATTTTAAGCTGGACATTTTTAAATTGGACAGCATCTAGTGCTCCAACATCTCACACCATGTAACCTGAACTGCCTTTACACCTTCAGGAAATGGAGAAGTTATGGCATTGTAGGAAAATCATGTTATCTTCAATGCAGGAAAACCACTAGAATGAAGAATCAAGTAAACTATTTGTGAGTCACTGCTGGGAAATGAGGAAAGGCACACAGTCAATTTGGATTTCAAACCTTCGCAGAGAGTACTGTGGCTGCTGGGAACAGGCTGCTGTGGGACAGGTTTTCTCAGTCCATCCTGGTATTTCACGTTGCATCTCTAGTAAGTGGCTAAGAGCTATTATTTCCCACATGCTCTAACCAAGGAGCCATTTGTGAAGGGGTAGGCGTGGCAGCTGGATGTGCAGGCAGCTGGATGTGCAGGCAGCCCTTTTGGTACCCCCTGGTGCCTGCTAGAGCAGTCTCCTCTGTCACTAGCGCCACACATCAGAGCTGTGGGGAAGAGGGAGCAGCAACCAGCTGGAAGGAGGACAGTGCTGATGCTGCTGCTGTAACACTTCCTCTCAAACAGCCACACAGATTAGGCAGCCAGCTCTATTTCACCTCTCCCTGCGTTTTGGCTACAGAGACTTATCTTGCTGTTTGGCAGCATGAGAAACAGCTCAGGCACAGCAGTGGATGGGGCAAGGACCCTGAGAGCTGACACAAAGAGAGAAAAAGGAGTGATGTTTCTGCCAGGGAAGAGTATGACTGGTGTCACTGGAAAAAGTTTTTTATACAGCAACCATACTGTCTCTTATTCAGACCTTCCCTGAGCAGCAGCTGTATTAAATGCCCATGATTGTTCTCTTTTTCTTAATGTTTTGCTGTAGTACCTATGTAAGCCACCTAGTACTGTCATGGCTGTGTTAAAATTGCTGTGATAGTAGATTAAATTAGTGTCTGGCTTTGTTTGATGCTCTTTTTTTCCAGCATTAACTTTGGAATTCAAATCACTTTTCTGTTCCTTTTGCCTGTGCTTTCCAGTTTCTTTTATTTTCATACTTTGGCCAGGCATGCTGCTGTGCAGTTTGCAAGGTGCCAGAAGAAAACACTCCAAGTACAGCAGAAGCAACCTGCTTCCAGCCTGTTGTGTGTTTTAATTTCGTTTTTTAGATTTTCTGTAAACCACATAATTTTCCCACAAGGTGAAACAGATGTAATAAATTTTCAGCACTTGCCTTTATGAAGGGATTTCACTCTCATAAATTTTGTTCAGTGCCAGGTCAAATATTCCCTAGAGAAAACAGGGCATAGATTACATTTAAAGCTATTAATGACACATGCTGACTTAGATATATACCTCCAGCATTCATTTTGAATGTACAACACCTTGAACTTCAAAGAATAGATCATTACAACAGATACAAGAATGTACAGGGTAGAGGGCAGTGAAATACAGCATTCACCTTTCCAGTTTTTAGGTACAGAGCCATCAGTGTTTCCCCACATGATTATAGAAACAAGGAAGTTTTTGTACACTTACAGGTGGTGGAGAACCATGGTTATGTCTCATTATACTGAGGAATGGGAAAGATAGCTCTATCTGTTAGCTGTGAGTTTTCTTCTACTAGAAACTGAGCTTTTCCTTTTCTTTCACAAAAAGTGGTCAAGTTAAAAAATAAATAGATGAGGAAATACAGATGTGGGAATAATTTTATATAAAAGATCAATATAATATATATATATATATATATTTTATATATAGTTTATGTATGAAGTTCTACTTTAGTACCTTGCCATCATTGGAGAGGTACTCTGTACTTTTGTATTCCATCTAAACCATCCCAACATTCTCTCCTGTATTTTGAAGGACAAAGCCAGAGCTTACAGAGATAATGCATGTTTGTATCCCACAAGCTGTGTTTCCTGCCCATTTGAACCTTCGGTGAAAGCTTCTCATCTAAAATTACTAGATCTTGTCAGTTCACTAGTTTCTCCCATTCTTGAACGTACTGCAGAACCTCTTGGGTTTAAAGAGAGAGTAATAATACTTTTAAAATATTTTTTCACAGTTCCAGTTGGGAGGTAGCAGTGTGATTGGATTGTTGGCACAGGACTTCAGAAATAAAATGCTGTAAAGATAGCCCAAAAGTGGCAAGTAAAACCGACATAATGTGATCGGCACCAGGGATACAGGACATTGCACCAGTGAGACAAAAGATCCCTTAGAAGGGTACTTTAAGCCTCTAAGGTCGATTTAACAGAGACAAAGTTTACTGTGGCACAGAGAGCATTCTCACTCCGCGGAGGCAGCAGAAAGCAGTTGTCGGGTCCCATCCAAGCTGCTGGTAGGAATGGAGAGGAAAAAACCCAGAATCAGTATATTTCCTGAAATTCTGTCCCTTTGCACTTCTGTCTTTAGTTAGTTTGTGAAGTTTCACCCCAAAAGAGGACAATGATTTAGAAGGGCTGCACTAATCCTGGTGTCGCCAGTCCCTGAGATAAGCCCTGGGAAGCTGCCCAGAGATCATGCCACACTGAACAGCCTGGGAGGGGAAAGAGCTGCCTGAGCATCCCCCAGCTGCACTGCTACCAGTCTGCAGCTGGCCACCCTCAGGCTCCCATGAGCCCTTTAGACATTAGCATCCATGGGGGTTTCTCCTGACAAATTGTAGGATTGGGTCAAGACTAATTCATAAATATTGGGAAATTCAATGTTCCTCCCCTAGGACTATTCCCCACATCAATTCTCACATTCCAATACACAAAGACTTAGAAACAAAGTCCTCAGAAGATGATGGGAAATACAGTCATGAACTCAGGCCAAAAAAACCAACAAACACCCTACTGAAACACAGAAAGTAAGGTTAAAAAAAGTACTGCTCTCATACCTTTTTTACCTTTCTAATGCCCTTGGTAAAGATCTCCCTGACTCCCTTTTCCCTTGAGGTGAAGATTGTCCCACAGCTGTACCAGGTCCACCACCTCTCACAGACCACATCAAGGCAGAGCAGTAGCCCAGGTTTCTCCTGGCAAGTCTGTCTCTAGTCCTTGGAAGACCATCTTGCTTAAATTACTTTGTGAGCATTACTCCCTTACTCAGTGTCCCAGCTTCCCTGAGCAGCAGAAGAGGTGAGGAAGGTACCACAACCCTGTGTGCCACATCCCACTGCAATGTGCTTCTTACCATCACCCACCCATAGTTCAGTCCATAGCAAGAGAGATCCCAGAAATAGGGAGCTCTGCAGCAACCTTGAGCAGAAAGTTTTGGTGCATAGAAATTAAGTCTTTGCTACAAGAATATACTTCTGTTAAATTCCAAACACATATACAACCATGAGCAGTTACCTCTCAAATTTCTCTTCTGCAAATGAAGTTGTGCATGACAGCACTTTGCCCTTTTCAAAATAGAGGGAATAGACATCTTCTTCCTCCCTAAAACCTCTGGCCATGGGGTCATAGTTCGTTTACTGACAGTCACATTATAACAATCCCTAACACCACAATATAAAGATAGATTCTGACATGTCAGTCAAAGCCAAAATTGTCTTATGTTGTGTATCTTGGCAATACTTTCATTCCTGGCTTGACCATAAGCTGTACCATTACAATGATCACAAGGATCACAAAGCCAGAGGTAAAACTTGTGGAGGGAATCCAGTGTCCATAAAAGCTGTCATTTTTGCTCAGCCCTTCACAGCATAGCTCATGGAGCATGACATAATTTCTTCATTTTGACAGCAACGATATTTAAAAGCACTTGGTAGCTCTTTTGTCATCCTGTAGAAAGAAGTACTACTTTAGTTTCCATCAACTCTTTATGTTTCCAGAGAAAAGGAAAACTTTGTTCTTGCCTTCATTGATTAGAACTATGCAGCATCCTGAATTCAGTCATACTAAGGTGGAGCTCTGCTAAAGAAGAATGTGATGAGCCACATGCCGCAGCTGTACAGACACATTCAAGCATCACTAGAAGACTCTTGGGTGTTTCTCATCATGAAAAATCTATGATTTACATAGAAATCTATGTCAAACCAATGAGTAGATCCTGAAGCCAGGCAGCCATGGATCACTGCCAGCCTGCAGACAATCAGGAACCACTGTCATCAACTTCTTAATTCAAAACCTCATACTGGTGAGACAGTTCCATAGGCCAGCTCCAGACAACAAGTAGTCACACTTGGTTTGTAAATCAGTGGAATAAGAAAAATGTTAGCCTTCTCAGTATTCTTAGCTTTTGCATTCTTTATTTTTTAATCCAGAGTTTTGAAGACAGAAACTCTGTGGGACTATCCTCATTAAACAAAACCACCAGCAGGTCTCCCCATGCAGCCAAAAGAGTGGAGTTCAGAAGAGATTCCATCCTTAATTACAGTTCTGCACATACTTATCTGTGAGACAAAGAAACAGATCTGCATTCCTCCAAAAAAATGGATATTTCAATGCCTTGCTGCTTTCGTACAAATGCAGCTATAAACTTATGCTTTTATACTTCTTCTTATCTGTTGCATTTGTTTTAATTTCCTAAGCATTGAAAATAAAATCCTTTGGTCACAATTTGTTGTCTTTATTGCAGCCAAATACTGTTTGAAATATGAGAGATCTGAAACCCATCCAAACTTCTGACATTGTTTTTCCAAGCATGCCCAAACTTTGCCATGACTCAAGTGAAGTTTAAGACATACTAGTGCTGAACAAAAAATAAGGTATCACCCAAGATTTGCATAATGTGACTATACATGAGCTAGATATGAAATTAGATAGTGCAGGGATCGATAAAAAAGATACAACCATAACCAAAGTTTCAAGGAACTGACAAAGACCTTCAGAGTTTTGCAATGGAGAATAGTCATGTGGTTTTCAGTGGTGTCAGAGATGAAAGAAATTATGATGATTTTCAGCTGTCAGTAGTGGAAGCCATTTCACAAACTCATTTCAGCCCAGGAAAGGACACAAACATGTGCCAAATGATTCCAAGCTTCCTATGTAGTCTGTACATTTATATGTGTCTACCAGAAGCACAACGTCAGATCACCAGACAGACGGTAATTGCCTTTGCCACGGAATATCAGACTCCCTAAATGTTCTCTGTGTGTTTGGCCCCCCCAGCCGAAGATAAGACTTTATTCTGAAGATTTTTTTCCATCATAGACAGTAAACAAATCTGATGACCTCCAGCTTGGAGATGGGAATGGGAGGGGTAAGCTCAAAGCAAAAAATAAAGTTTAATACAAACTTCAAAGTGTTAAAAAAATTTCCCTAAATATGGGAGGGGGAAATGCTAAAGTTACACATCAAATCAAGTCTTTGCATACAAATATGATTCTTATTAATACATGTTGTTAATGCTTTCTTAAACATGCCCTTATTTTCTTCCCTAAAGCTCAGTAGAACTATTACATACTGGTGTTTTCTTTGTCTTGATAGTCCCAAAATGACTCCATCTCTGCAGCAAGCCTCTCCAACTCTACATTACCCACTGTTAGTAGCAATCCAAACAACTCCTAGACTTCAAATATTTCTGAAAAATTGGAAGAGTATTCACAGCTCCATTCTGCAGTGGGAAGAACCGTGGCACAGAGAGATAAAATCATCGGTCCTTGGCAGGAAGCCACCTACAGAATACTTGCTTTTTGTTCACTTTTTTCTCCTGCCTTTATAATCCAGATACTTCTTAGACATTTTTGTTGTCTTTCTCTCACTAGTATTCCGTTTGATTTTTTTTTTAATGCTCACCTTGTTTATTGACGTGCCTGTATTTTTAATTACTTCTTCCTACAGGCTATTTTGTAAGAGAAAACCTCCCCTTGGTTGCATAAAGTCTCTACTGAAACATCCAGCAGGACCAGGACTAAGCATACTTTTCTCTACTTTTGTCCCACTTTTCTCTGTCCCTTGGATCCATTTATCCCTAGTTCTTTCCATTTTGTACTGAACTTCTAACTCTCCCCCGCATTCCCCGCTGCCGCCTTCCTATTTTCTTTCTGTCTTTCTCTCCTCTTTTCCCACCAGCTGGACATAAAGGGACCAGGATTTGAAATACCAAACAATAGCTTTTCAGATCCTGGTATGTTTCCTAAGGACTTCACAGGACTGAAGTCTATGGGAGGGGGAGTAGCCTTTAAAAAAATGAGTAGATGTTCCTAATCATTGCCAGGAGATGCACTAAGGGGAGCCTAAAAGGACTCAGTCACAAAAAGGGAGTGGTATTTTCCTTGCCATGAGCCCAGTATTGCGCTAGCCAGCACTCTGAGTCACTGGGGGGAGCTTTGTTGGGAGAAGTCATGCAGGAAGTTCAATCCAAGAAATCAATCTTAGAACAGCCATTACCCTATTTCGGAGAATATCAAGTATCAACACAGAGTTTCAGGAAGGTTGTTCAAAGTAATGTTCTCATTATGGTAGGAAAGCGTCAGCTATGCCAAAGCAGAACAGTCTTCCTTTACAGTATCTCTCTGGTGTCCCTCTGATGGTCATTGTGACCCAGGGTCATCTGCTCACTACTGATTGGTGGCACATGTCCAAAATGTCCATACATTCCTATAAATAATTCAAAAAATATTTTCCTAATCTCTGTGTATTTTGGAGATACCAAGTTAAGACTGTTCCTTCCACACCTTTCCCAGCTCAGAACAGTTGCTTTTATTTGTATCATCATCATAGTTTATCCATTTCCACTTAAATTACCTAACAACAATCAGTTGAACACTACCAGGTATCTTTTTACATCCTGCAGCCTGCAGTAGTGACATAGTTGGAAGCTTGGGGAAAAAAATCTTGTTCTCAGAATGCTCCCTTCCACAGAGGCAGAAAAGAAGAGGATTATAGAAAATGTTGGGAGGGCTTTTAGCAAACTGGCACAAAAACTAAGAAACAAACGAGGGATGTTTTCTAGTCTCAGATGTCTATAATGGATTTCAAATCAAGCATCAACCATGGTGTATTTGTGTTGGAATAGATGTCCCACAGACATTTGAGACAGGTCCTTTGTTGCAAGAAATGCGGAAAATAAGAGGCAGCTTCCAAAAGACCTCTTTGATTTATATTTGGATATCTTGTGTGGAAAATGGAATAATTTGGTACAGAGTCACCATTTGTCACTTCGTCATTTAAAGTGTGATGTGCAAAGAAATTCACAGAAGAGTGATGTAACATTGACCGTGGGCCAACTTGTCACCTATTGCTTTACATAGGTACTCTTCCTCACAAGCCCCACTGAAACATCACCTTAGCTAATCTCTGTGATATAATGGGAAACAGGACAATAACCAGGGGCATTTTCCATATGCCTCTCTAATCATGGTAAGCCCTTCAGCTTCTGAAACCCACGTGTGGGTTTTCATCTTGTGGCATGCAATGTACAAAAATGAAGAGCGAGGAGATTGTATGCTTGGTCATACAAAGGGAAAAAATACGGAAAAAAATCTCAACATCAAATGTGATGTTGATGAGTTCATTGCTTATCTGACTTTAATTCTAGATCTGGGGATAAGGTTTTCTTAAGTCTGTCAGCAGACTTGCCACAGCTTTGGGCAAAACAGGTGTTTTCTCCATGTTTCTGATGCTCCTCCCTTAAAATGAACTGTACAAACCTAAGCTACCACAAGATGAACTGATATTACTCACAGGAGAGAGCCTACATAGCACCAGGCTATGCTATTTGACCAATTCCCCAGTACCAGCTCCATGCTTGAGGCAAGCTCAAAATCCTCACTCTGACTGTGGGGGCAGCCAAAACAAGACTGAGAAGTGTAGCCTCCCTTCCTCCCCCATGCCCTAAGTCCCAAGGGTAGAAAAGGCACATGTATTTGCAGAAGACTTCTCCAGCATTTTCCAACAGATCCCATGTTTAATGAACTAACACACCAGGACAGAAAGGGAAGGGAGATCACTCTTTACACAGGCTTCCCTCTCTTTGATGGTAATTTAAAACAAACCCCAAAACCAGCCCTACAATCACATGGAAAAAAAAAAGCTTTGTAATTTCTTGAAATTTAGGTTCTTGGGGAGCTTGAATACTTTCCAAGCAATTCATACAGATGTGCCCAGGTGTGTCTTAAACTACAGGCATATAAGATTAACGAAGTTTTCTCAGAATGTTAATAGAAGGACCAGTGAACAACCAAGCTGATCTAACAAAATGTAGAGGTACCAGATCATATGGCCCTGGACAGAAAACAGGAAGGCATTTGGAAACCTTCTGTTTAGGGAGCGTTGTGTCCTTTTGAAATATCTGAAAGACAGCCTTGTGCAGGCTTCACAATGAGTGAGGGAAAAAGAGGATTGTGGAAAAAAAAAAAAGAGAAATTAAGGAAATGGAAGGAGAACACGAAGAGCATTTTAAGAGGTTGAAGGCAAACCCCTCGCCACAGACAGTGGGCAAAAAGGGATCTAAAAATAGGCAGCATGAGACAGGGTTCTCCGAAAGAGAGCAGGAAGGACACTGTGTTCTGGAAACTAGTGTTACCAACCACAAACAAATGTGCCAAGACTCTTGTACATTTTGTTGGCATTTTGCTCAAGGCTGGCACGTAATCCATACCAGGAAAGGTATCACCAAGTAATCAGTGCCCTTCTCTGGGGCATGCTTTGCCCGTACAAACTCCTGAGAGATCCGAGGCAAATGGCTCATCAGCCTGTGACAGAAAACGATAAAATGAAGACCTTCCTGAACTCTCCCTTATCACCAGAGGAATTGACAGAAGCAAATTTTTATACATTTATCTAACTCCATGAAAAAAAAGTTTGGCTTTTTTTTGCTACCAACTTACAGTAAGTTTATAGCCATTTGTTCTTATGCTTACATTGGTATTTAGTGTCTTTCTAAATTACCTTTACTTAGCTTATCTTCTCCTCCCCTCTGTTTACAGAGAGTAATCATATCCCCCCCACTAAGCTAATACACCAACCTCTGCTATTTTCTTATTGTATTCAAGATCTTCAATTTTGTGGTCACTCTCCTTTTACACTTCTGCATCTACTCTGGTCTAATCTAGTTTCTCTTGAAGTGAGGTAAACAGAATGAGAATGAAACTTCAAACACAAGCTCGCAAGCTCCTTGGAAAATAATACCTCTCTACCTCCACTGGAGTTGCCAGACCTGATAAAACCTCTGAGGGTAAGCCTTTTTCACTCCCAAATCACACTGATATTCCTATTACCTCTTACAGTCCAGCTTACGACAGAGGTTTCAATGACCTCCTAAATGCAAAGATTGTCTATTTTAATTGTCTATTTAATTGTCTATTAAATTCTATCCCATTTCTCCTCAAGTCATCTACAAAGTAGTCTTCAAAGTCATCTTTATGCAATGGTCTGATTTTCATCTGTATTGACATGCTTTTTTATTTACCACTGGCAGTTTCATCAACTTATTCCTGTTTTTTATTTCAAACCTATGAAGCAAACATATTGAATGACACCAGTGCCAAGACAGGGTCTCAAGACACCTTCTTGCAGCCTGACAGGTTTCTTTTCAGCACAGCATGTTGTCCCATCCCTTTTATGTGCAACTCAGGTTTCTCATATTAATCTCCATTGTCTCCAATCTGACAGTTTCTCAGCTGGTACAATATAAAATATTTCAGTACAGACCAGGTATATTCAAACCATCTACTCAGGAAAGTTTTGGGAGTCACCAGCCCTGGAGGTATTTAAAAGATGTGGCACATGGGAATGTGATTTAGTGGTGGACTTGGCAGCACAGGGTTAACAATGGACTTAGTGATTTGAGGGTCTTCTCCAACCAAAATGATTCTATGATTTCACTATATTTTCTTCAGTTAGAAAATCACTTATTTATCTCAAAGAGAAATTTTGCAATGCTTTATTCAACCAAGGTAATGTTTTACCATGTTTTCTATTTATCTCCATTTGCTTAATTATTCTGTATGTCAGCAGTAAGCTGTGCTAAAAATCCTTGCTGCTAGTACTAACACTTCTCCAGATGGTCTCATGGGTGAAGATTTTCCAGTGCCTTAACTGGAGTACATGGAGAGGCTTTGGACACCACATGTTCCTCACTGTCTCTTCCAATCCAAGGAGCAGGAGACACATTCAAAACAAACACAAGAAAGTTGTACTTCAAGCAAGCTGCAGGTAACCTCTGGAATTTCTTGTCCTGAGACGTTGTGAATGGTTAAAGATAAAAACAGATGAGGGGGTCCATGAACAAGTAAATGAAAGAGGAAACAACTGAAGGACAACACCTACAACCCTCCCCATGTTTACGCTGGGTACGTGAGTCCCTGGGCCCCAAACTGCTGGAGGCTTGGAAACTAATACTGCGCTGGGAAGCATGGTGAGATGGATTTTCAAACAAACCCAGTCAGTTGACTCATATATTTATGTAATCTACTATATCTTATTTGACTATCATATCTGAGTCTTTTTTCCACCACACGCATTCTAAGATAACTACTCCCATTCACTTTCCCACTTTTTACCTCATGGCTAATATCATCACTATTGAAAGCTGAGACAAAGTGTTTGTTTGGCTTTTACATGATATACAGATTATCTTTAAACCTGTAATATCCTTAGAGCACATTAGAGAAACATTCTCCTTTTTTTTGCTTTACATTTCTTGCTTTAGCAAGAATTTGTAATTTCTTCTGTTAAGAGCTTGACTTCTGGAAATTCTCACTTTGTCCCTATGTTTTCTAAGATCCAGGAAAAGGTCTATTTCATGGTAAGTCTTTTTTCCATTCCTTTTTGCCCTCAAGTTTCATTCATAATTTCTTTTTTGACACAACAAATCATTAGGCCACAACTGGGCTCCTTTCTGCAAGTTCTCCCTTGCCAAAGATGAACTAGGTTTTACATCTTTGAGGTAGATTATACATGCTTTACACATAGAGATAAATATTACATCTTTGAATTGAGGAATTCCAGCCCTCTGCTGCCTCTCAGTTCTTCAAGTTCTCTGAGCAATGAAAGTAAGGACAACAGCTCAGGAGAGAATGGAATGTAGATTTTGTCATCTGAAGCCCCTTTCAAGCACCTAAGGTACTTACCTTCAACAATTGCAGCCATCTAGTGGACAAATACCAGAAACAGTCCCCAGTCAGTAAAAATGTGGTCTTCCCTTGTTTGCAATTGTTTGCTGAGTGGACTGGTAGTTGGTATTTCATGGCTAAAACAGGCAATATGAAATAAATGTCCCAAAATCACTTTAGCATGAGCTTGCCTTACAGCGCAGTTGTCCTGGCCACTCTGCTATGACCTTAAGAGTGAGCACTCCTTGCTACCACAGAACATGATACTCCACAGCATCACTTGGGCATGCATATTTATTCTCTTGCATTTCCAACACCTCAAAAAAGTTATGACTTTACTAATGGTGCCATACACTGACAGTGATTATGTATATATATCCAGAATGGTTTCTACAGTGGGACACACCACCGACTCTCTTGGACGCTTGACAAATGAGTGTGGAGGCAGAGTTATGTGTGCAAAGGCCTTACCCCACAGCAGTGATTCCCAGCCTGTGTTACACCTGCCTGACTGATGTATTGATCACTCTGCCAAGGGGAATCAGCAGCTGCTGATTATCCCCAGTGTAAATGTTTGCCATCACAGAAGGAAACGACATAGATAATTACCACATTTGCAAGCTCAATTAGCTCAGTCAGCTAGGTAATGGCAATCCAACAGCATTTGCCTTTTGAAGTGTGGGAGTTATGAAAGGTAAATAGGTCAGCTGGCATTTAATGGAGGAGAGGGTGGAAAGTTGCAGGAAAAGAAAGAAAGGAATGTAGAAATCTCTTGAACTGTCAAGAGCCAACTCTGAAGACAGAAATTGTTGCTACTGCTGCTCTAACTGTTATTTACCTCTTTTAGCATCAGTTGTGGTGGTATCTACTACGTGGTGGTACTCTGTGACCACCACAACTGCTTTGCTAAAGATTTTTTTATGCAGATGTATCAGTCAAAATTTGTACATCATATGAAATAAGGTGCTCCCTTAAGTGTGACCTTCATTATTTTTTCAAATGATCATGTTAACATAGAGTGCATAACACACAAAAAAATGCTTGTGTCACAAAAATGTGCACTTGGCAACATGATTATGATGTCCTTCTTTCCTTGCCATCAGACCCAGCCAGAATGGATTTAGGAGGGTGAGGTCCCGTCTGACCAAACTGATCTCCTTTCATGACCAGGTGACCAGCCTACTGGATACAGGGAATGTTGTGGATGTTGTGTACCTGGGATTCACTTTGACAGTGTCTCCCATAGCACACTCCTGGAAATGCTGGCAGCCCATGGCTTGGAGAGGTACACCCTTCACTGGGTTAAGAGCTGGCTGGAGAGCCGGACCCAGAGAGAGGTGGGGGAACAGTGCTGCATCCAGTTGGCAGCCAGTCACTAGTGGCATCCCCCGGGGATCAGGGCTGGGCCCAGTCCTGCTCATTATCTTTACTGATAATCTGGATGAGGGGATGGAGTCCACCATCCGCAAATTTGCAGATGATGGTAAGCAGGGTGGGAGTGTTGATCTGTTGGAGGGTAGGAGAGCTCTGCACAGGAACTTGGCCAGGCTGGATCAACAGGCTGAGAGCAATGGCATGAGGTTCAACAAGACCAAGAGCCAGGTCCTGCACTTTGGCCATAACAACCTGCTGCAGTGCTACAGGCTGGGAGCGGAGGGACTGACCAGCAGTCAGGCAGAAAGGGGCCTGGGGGTGCTGATTGATAGCAGACTGAACAAGAGCCAGCAGTGTGCCCACATGGCCAAGAAGGCCAATGGCATCCTGGCCTATATCAGGAACAATGTGGCCAGCAGGACCAGTGATTCTTCCCCTGTACTCAGCACTGTTTAGGCTGCACCTTCAGTCCTGTGTCCATTGCTGGGCCCCCCAATTTAGGAAGGATGTTGAGATGCTGACAACATCCAGAGAAGGACAACAAGGCTGGTGAAGGGTCGGAAATGCAACTCCTATGAGGAGTGGTTGAGGGGTTGTTTAGCCTGGAGAAAAGGAGGTTCAGGAGAGACCTTACTGCTCCCTACAACTGCCTGAAAGGAGGCTATAGCCAGGGGGGAGTTGGTCTCTTCTCCCAGGCAATGAGCGACAGGACAGGAGGATACAGTCTTAAGCTGCACCACGGGAGGTTTAGGTTGGACATTAGGAAGAATTTTTTTGCAGGAGGGGAGACTGGGCATTGAAATGGAGTGCCCAGGGAAGTGGTGGAGTCACCATCCCTGGAGGTGTTTAAGGAAAGTCTGGATGTGGCACTTGGTGCCGTGGTCTGGTTGATAAGGTAGTATTGAGTCATAGGCTGGACTTGATGACCTCAAAGGTCTTTTCCAACCTAGCTGATTCTCTGATTCTGTGAAAAGTCATCTTTTAGAATGCTGATACTTTAGTGCAAGGCATGACTATTCCATTTTGTTCACTAGGAACTCATCAAAATCTTGATGATGTACCACTGATACATGTGTCTAAATACCCTAAAGGAATCACTTGTTGGAAGCCTAGTCATTTCAGATTTTTTTTAAAGTATTGCCACAAAACTTATTTGAACCCAGCCATTATTACCAAGATAAAAGACACACACCCATAAAGGAATCTGCCAAAAATGGAACTCTGAGGATCTAACCAATATATGAAGGAGGTACAATACAAAACCCTAGTTTTTCCACACTCTGCACACATGCTATGGGTGTTTCCAGGTGTCATCATTGTCATTGGATGTCTGCAGTATTCCTGGCTGTTAGGAATAAAAAACTGTAAACAGAGTTTTTCTAGTGACATTCAGTTAATGCTCTTCCTTGAGATCACTGTAATAAAGCAGCATACAAAGGGAATAGACAAGATAGGAGAGGATCAGACTAGAGGAAATGCCATACTCTACCCAGACTTCCACTGTTTTTAGCAGAGTTTTTGAAGATCCTGGAGCCAAACACCATTTGGACGCTACTGTAACTATCTGGCTGATTCAGCACCAGAGTTAAACAAATTGTTTGTAGCCAACATTAAAAATCCAGCCATTTTCCTATTCATAAATTATGCTTAAGTTCTGCAATGTTTCAATTTTTTTTCACTTGCAAGAAATTTGCTGCAACACTTTATTGAGGAATGTGCTATTTGTTTTATACCTAAGTCACAGGATATTATTTCTACAACCAGAAACTGAAACCTTTCATCAACAGACAGTGGAACTGAAGGACTCTTTACTAACTGCATCTCTGAGCAAAGACAGACTTACTTACACACACATACAAAGAATGGCAGCCAATTGTGTGCAAGGCCTGGGACAGCAGTTTTCAGTACTGACACCCAATGGTACATGAGAGGTAGGAAAACAGATGTGCCATGAAGTTCCCAGCATGAGCAGAGCATCCTCAGCTACACACTCTAGTGATCAATTCACCCCAAGGGGCTGACATCAAACTGGTGTTAGATTTATTTTACATTCCAGAACAGCAGCAATAATCCTAAATTACGTAGATCTACACTGGACTTCAGCGCCTGACAGTCATTTGTCAGCTGCAGTCTTGCTCTGCATGTACTCAGTCCCTGCAATATTTTAGCATGTTGCCTTTTGGAAGGATTAGGGTACTGGTTGTCCCCTGAGAAAGCCACAGGAAATACATATTGGTCTTGTGGTTAATTTAACAAAGTTCTTGATGTCATTATCATATAGTGGAAATGTAGTCAAACACTTACTAAGCAGCCAAAATTTAAATAAATTCCCATGTTCCTAAGTGGTCATTTGAGTGTTTGATATAAAATGTACATCTCTGTTTAAGACATGGCATACAGACATGAACTTGCACATCAGTGTGGGTTTTAACATGCTGAAACAATTTGCAACTCTGCTTTAAAGTTATTGGCTTCCAAAACCAATGATGATAAGTAAAATGAGATCTGGAACAAACTAATATATTTCCCAATAACCTGTGGGTTTCTTCAGGACTGCTCATAGTACTTAATCAGCAGCCAAGAGCTTCCCACAACAACAAAATGTAAAAGAAGAAAAAACACTATGAGTATTGATAAGGTGCAAAGTCAGACACTAAAATTTAGGAAGCATAAAACTCTGATTCCCCACGCAATGTTAATTTGAGATCCTCATATACATTTATTCTGATACAAACCTGATATTCAACTTTTTTCCACAGGATTTCCCTGTGACTGGGGCAGACTGGGAAACCAGGAAGCAGAAGCAAAGTGCTGCTTTCCAAGTAGGACAGCTGGCTGTCAGCAAACACCATGGCAATGCCAGCTTCTCTGCCAGAGAAACGGAGGAGTCCAGAAAAAAATATAACCACCTGACCAGGGTGCTGGTGCTTGTGCTTGTGCAGAGGCACTGGGTGGGCAGGAAACAAGCTATATCCTCTTCTTCTCACCTCTTCAGGAGGCAGTTAGGAGCATATATAACCCAGCTGGGTTGCCCAGGAGAAGCAGTTTCACCCTGCTGCCTCCTTCTCTTCCCTCTAACCCCACAGCTGGGTTTGTCACCCGAATTGGGGAATAGACAGACCCATGCCTGAAGCTAGCAGTCCCTCAAAAACAGAGGCTAATCAGGAACAGATGGCCAGAACTGTTCCAGGAGTGCATACATTTCCTTGCCCATCATCTTCCTAGCCCAGGGATCCGTGGGGAAGTGCCAAGTTGACTGGGCTGGTTCTGCCCCCAGCTGCAGAAGTGTGATGGGAAAGGAGCTGTGCTCAGCTGGGCACTTCCCAGGAGCAGGGGTACAGCCACAGGAAACAGGTATCCCAAGGCATAGGACTGGTAACAGCCTGCAGAAATCCTCAAATCACTTATAAATGAGCTACTGCAGAGAGGGAGATTTGATCCTGCAGGGGAGGTTTAGACTGGATATTAGGAAAAATTTCTTCATGGAAAGGGTTGTCAGGCACTGGAACAGGCTGCCCAGGGAAGTGTTTGAGTCACCATCCCTGGAGGTATTTAAAAGACATGCCATATTTAAATATGGCGCTTGGGGACATGGTTTAGTGATGGATTTGGCAGTGCTGGGTAAATGGCTTGACTCGAAGATCTTAGAGGTCTTTTCCAACCTAAATGATTCTATGATCCTATGATTAATGCCATACTGCACCCAACCTAATGAGCTCTGTTTCTTAACCTTACAATTCCTTCCCCCTCCGTGTTTTTCTCCATGTGGCTGTTATATATTGGCCTTTTCTATTACACTAATTTAAAATGGAAAGAAAAGGCTTTACAATTTGCACCCATTTTATTCTCATTTTTTTCTTCTTTACAGACAAAAAAAAACCAACCCAAAACCAACCAAACAAAAATACCAAACAAAAACAAACAAAAAACCCCAAACAACAACAATAAAACAAACCAAAAAAACCCAAACAACAACAAAAACAATAAAACAAACAAAAAAACCCCAAAAACCAAAAAAACCAAAGCCCAGCTCTGCCATTCAGCTTGTCCAGTTTTGTACTTGGCACTACAGTGGTTCACATTAACAGCTGTAATATTTTTTATAGGAGGTAACTGGAAGTTCAGAGACACTGAGTGACCTCTCCATGCAGGAATAAACAAACCTGTGTTTCCAGCTTCCTATTCTAACAGCAAAGCTGCTCTCTCACATTCCCTATAGTTTACCAAAAATTGTCCCTTCTCTTTGAAATGTTTACTCCAAAATATCACAGTGTGTCTTGGATTCCCACAAAGCTCAGAGCAGCAACACAACAGATCCCAAATCTGTCAACACAGCTTCACCTCAGCATTGTTGCTGCAGTCGAGATTTGGATTAAGGCACCTCAAGACTGAGGCACCACCTATATGGAGCACCCAGACTACTTGTGAAGGAGGCAACAGTGAGCTACAGGTGACAAACTGGCATATGGATTTGGGGACATACAAGGACTAAACTTTAAAATGGCAGTGAAGAGTGAAGAGTAAAAAAAACTTTCAAATTTACCCCATACCTAAAATGTCAGAGTATTTCTTTCAAAGTAAGACACAGTCTCACGCAAACAATACAGTTGCTTATGACTCAAATTTTCCACAGTCTCCACATTCCTAAGTACTCATCTGACTTTAGTATTTTTTAATGTAAAGCCAGATCAAGGTTTCTCAGCAGTGTAGGCAAGAAGCAGTTTTGGAAATGATGATAGAACAGGTCCAGGACAGGGAGGACAAAAAATGAGGGGCTTTGATATATCCTGAAGAACCAGAACAACTTTTATTGCCCTGTGAGAAGTGTGGTTCAAGTACTTTGAGTCTGCTCAGAGCCTGATTTCAGGAAAGCATTTTTTTAAATCTTCCAGTTGCTAAAGAGGAAAGAGGAGATTTCTGCCTCTTGGAAGGGTGTACTTAAAAAAGTGCAAAGAGTGGTTCTCCATCTTGAAAAGGGTATTTGCCTGGGTGGGACTGCAGAGCACAGGTTACAATCCCTCACTATGTTGAATTTCCTGGCCTTTTGCTAAAAGTGGCATCCAAGTAGCTGTGGCACACAGCATCCCAGTGCAGGGACAGTGCTGCCAGTGCTCAGGCTTCTCAGGGGTGACACAGAGGAGGCTCAGTCACTCCCAAGTAGGCAATGGGGGGCTTTGCCTCTTGAGGAAATGGCTCACCGGGGCCAAATCTGCAAAACCAACAATGCCAGAGAGTGCTCCTGATCACTGCATTTTGGTCAGAATTTTGGCTTTGGGCTGTGGAGGGATTTTTGTCATTTACAACCAAAGTTTTACAGCTCAAATGAAATTATTTGATTCTCTTCATGAAAACTGCAAACTCAAGCAATATTTGCTTGTTGTGGATATGCCTTGCCGTAGTGCCCCATCACTCAATGTCCTGCAAAGCATCATGTGGGAAAGTAGGAAGGAACTTAGACTCAAAGGTTGACTTCTAGACCCTCTGCTGACACCCTAAGGGAGATTGTGGTGTCCCCCGGTTGGCAGAAAAAGCAAAGTTAGTTCATTTCCTTCATTAAATGTCTCAGTAGTTCTTCTGCTGCCCCAGGAAACTCAGGCTTCCAGGATCACTAGAAAATGCTCAATGAATCATCACATATCCACCAATCCATAGCTGCTTCTGAATAAAGGTGCCTTTCATGCATTGTGGGCATGGGGTACTTCTCCTCAAGAGGCTTGTGCAAGACTCCAAGTCCTTTGCTCATGTCACAGAGTTTTCATGCGGTTAAAAATCAGGTTTTGCATAGCACTAATATGAGCAAATATTTATCATTCTGAGCTGAACTAATATGTTACTGTGCCTGCCCCAGTTCAACAAGGATTTTAACCTGCTGCCCACTTAAAGTGAGTGATGGGTTTAAGCAGCTTGCTGAATAAAAGCCAAAAGGAAGATAGATTTAAAGATTAGGCAGTCATATATGATTGCATAAAATTTTCAAGCAAATTTTAAGGGTTTTTTTCCCCCTTTAATTCTGATGTTTTATTGGGATTGCTTTCCCAGTAGAATTTTAGTGCAGTTCTCACGTTTGAAATAGCAAAGAAAGAAAATTAAAGCGAAATTATATTTTCCCATTTAACTGAGGACCAGTTTTTAATGGGTGGAGTCAGGTCGAAACACAGAATTTCTCAGACAGACTCTGAATTTTTTATTTAATTTTCCAAAACCCTTGAACTGTTCTGAAAATGTTTTATCTTGTAGTAATTAAATAAAAATCAATCACTTCAATATAATTTCAAATGATACATGGAGCATACGGGGGTATTGTAAACACAGCAAAACATTACAACATCTGTTATTGTTAATGCTCTTCACTTTCTGCCAAGTTTATCCATGGTCCTGTCGAGTGAGGAAATCCTTCCTTGCTGACACAGGAATCAGATGATCAGAGTTAGGCTCACCATGGAAGAGGAGAGATGAAGATTTTTGATGCATTTCAGACAAGAAGAGTATTTTTACTGTGTCGAATACCTGAAAGTGACAGAAACCAAGCAGGTAATCATAGTAATGGTGTAAGATGAGACTGACAAGCCATTTGCATGTCAGTATACAGAAAGCAGGGCTTTAGCATGCCGTGAAAACATCTGCAGGAATGAATTGCAAGGTTTGAACCTCATGTTTCTGAAGGTTCAAATATGTTTTCCGTAACATTGATAAAGATTAGGAGGAAAAAAAATTGTCACTGAAATCTCCAGGAAAAAAATACATTCAATACACACACACACACACACACACAGACAAAATTCCCACAATCTAAATCAGTTCAAACCTATCCCAGAGGGAGCTCCTCATCCTTTCTGCCTATTTCCACCCCATTTGTTTTATGCCATCTCTTTCTAATACAACCAGGGAAACTGATCAAACACATTCTATACATACCACCCAGCCCACAGTCTCAGCATCCCAGCTGTATTCCTAACCTCACAAATCCACAGTGAAACCATCTCCAGGGTTTCAAAAGCATAGCAGCTTTCATGAAGGGAGGCAGTGGGAGCTCTCTTAATTAGCTCAGCTTCTTTGTGCATTTCTAGACATGTCTCTCTCTTTGTTCACCTTTAAGAGTTTAATGTCAGGGTAGAAATAGAAGATTTGTCCTCCATAAAGTAGCATCACATTCTTCAGGATCTTCTTTTTTTCCTAGTAAAAGTTCTGACACTCAGAAAAACAGTCAACATGGGGCCAAACAGCTAAATGGAAAGAGGTGAATTTTAACCAGACTGTGCATTTAATGGGGACTAACAGAGGAAAAGCTGGAAACCCAGACAGTTAGGTGAACATTTCATTAATAAAAAGTCCTCCACATATTGTCCCTACAACTCTGTAAAGGAAAATTCAAACATGAAACCATCATTATTGTAATTCAATCCTTTCTGGAAGGACAAAAAAATTAAATTCAGTATTGATAGCTTAATTCTTTTAATATTTCCACTGAATACATAACTTACCAACCTTGATATCATTTCTAGAATGCAGGGAAGGCAGCAGAACTGTGAATTTTCTCACCAGTACTTTAAAGTACAAGTTTATCCAGAGAAGAGAGTTGAGGACAAAGCCATGGAAAGATGGGTTCCAGCTTTACTATTTTCCTGATTTCATTATTCAAGGTTTGCAACAAGGAAATCACATGATCCCCTAGAACATTCAGCCTGGGCTGAGAGGCCCTTAGACAACAAATCACTCAAGAATGTGTCTAAACTACACACAGCGAGTTTTTCCAAGGAGATTCCACATAGATAAATTTAGATAGTAATTTAAATCATTATTACCATTCCTCTCTGGCTACTTGCAAAGAAGTTTGAAAACTGAGATTCTGCATTAAAATCTGCATGAATTGCAAAATCTGAATTAGTACACAGCTTGATAAGAGGTAGCAGTCAATTAAATTTGTGTCTTCTGAGAATATTTTTGTCTTACATACTGCAATATTTCTATTACTAGGGGAGTGAAATAAAAAGGTTAAATTCTGGGTATCATGATGGCTTAAAAGAAAGATGAAAACATCAAAGAAATTGAGAATTTTTAAGGACCCAAAAAATGCATCTCCTCCTGAAGGTAAGGCAGTTACAAACATCAATTTGTCTCCGGAAGTTTACTCGTTGCTATGAAGAGGCTGTCATTCCTACTAAGTAGGCTATAATGAAAGTATTTTGTACAAAACCACTTCAATATAAAGAAAAATAAACCAATTCTGGTCTCAGAATAAATAAAAGAATAAAAAATAAATAAAGAAAAATAAACTAATTCTACCTCAGTTCTACCTCTCCTTCAAACCTCTCTGGACTAGTACTGGCAGAATATTCTGTTCCATCTAACCAATATCCTCACCAATTTCCCCTCTGAAGCTCTTGCAGGTGTCTCCTGATGCTTAAAACACTAATTTTCTGCAAGAGAGGAGACAATTATCTTATTAAGGACTGCTTACCTTTTCAGTGCATGCGCATGTGTACATTGTACATGTGCACACTGTACCTCTTACTGCATGTGTATCCTCTGCTTTTCAGTGTAGCCTATCTCCTTTCTCAGAGATAGCAAAGTTTAAGGGGGGAGGGGGGTGCTACCAAAAATTACATTAGAAATTACATCTGCATTACTTTAAAACCAATATTAATAAACTACTTCAATGTCTGGAACAACTGTACAATGCTCACTGCAAAGCCTTTGGTATTTTATTTTTCCCATGTAAAATAAGGTCTTAGCTTTATACAAAAACTTTGAACAAGAGTTACACTTAAGTGTAACTTAATTTGCATACTGTACACAGTCCTACTGGTTTATAATTCTGCCATTTCAAAAGAGACACTTTGGCTATTTGGAGCTTTAATGTCAGCAAACCACCTTAACAACTACAAATACATATAGTTAATGCACAAAGTGAAGCATGTATAACATATTCACACTCCTTGAGCCCAAGGGCTCTGCTCATCCTCAATATCAATTTTTACAAATCAGCACCTTCATCCACATTTTAAATTAATTGTAGTAAATATTTAGCTATTAGAATGTTGCTGCATGGAACAGGATGAGAAAAGCTTCACAGGAATGCATCCACAGTCAAGTTTAGGCAACTAATCACATCTGCTGAGCCTGGATACTGCCATTCATGGTAACTTAACACAGTCCCAAACTTCATCTCTCAGTCATTCTGTTGAGCAAAGGTCACAGACCTTGCATTCACCATGGAAAAAATAGGCTTAACTGACTATGCTGGACAGCTATTCATCCTTGGGTTTTTTCCATGTAACATCTAACATGTTGATATATTTAACAAAAATTGAATTCATTAACACATTAGTCAATATACCAATATTGTTTGTTGATAAAGTTCTTGGGATTTTTTTCCAGGCATAAAGTGATCAAACTAAGCCTCAGATTTTTTTCCATTGCTTTACTTTCTCAGCTGTCTTTTTAGCTATAATTTTCTGTAGGCAATAGGGTAAAAGGAAAGGCTTCTGTCATTGCTATTTTTTTGGATGGTCTCTTTTATGTATTCTTACTAGAGCATTTCTGCTGTTTGAAGAGACTGTAACCATCCCTTCTTTTGAAGGGCTATACTCAAAGAAAACAATGAAAGACACAATTCTACAACCACCATGTACGGACTTCTCTTTATTTGTCTCAATAGGGCTTGGTCTGCAGGATCCTGGAGGGTAATTTTATGACTTTTTGGACATAGCCTCACTGTCCTGCCTAGGCACAGCAGACTGTGGGGCACAGCTCAGTTACATCTGTGCTAGCAGACAATGGCTCTGCTCCTGCTTCTAATGTAGTCACTGAGAATTTTGCCATGAACTCATATTACTGTGATTCAGATGTGCTACTGAAATAAATGTGATGTATATTTTCCATGATATGATTACTGGATTCAGTTCTGGTCAATTAAAGCAGCCTGCCCAGGGCTATCAACAGGGTAATGATTAATGTCAATAAGCAACCCTTGCTCACATCTGGTGGCTGCCTATAAAAAGAAACCCAAAACAAACAAACCAACATTAAAAATGGGCAGTGACATTAATTTTCTGCCTTCAGCCACACTTAGACTAAGAATACCCAGCTGCATGGAGCTGAAGTATTGTGTCCATAAAGAAACTGGCAGAGGGAACAAGTATTGCTAGGAATGTGTCAGACCTGAATGACACTCTGAATGAGGCCCTGGTTCAAGGCAGAGAGTTTAGCTGCAGCACTGCCCACATCACCTGTGAAAGGCCATGCAGCAGCACTCTGCCACTTCACAAGACAGACAAACTAGATCAAAGCCTCACAGCAAAGCAAGAACAGCCACAAAATGTAACAGAGCAAAAAGTTTCTGTGTGTGTGAGTACTTGAATGAGCACAATTACAGCAAAACACCCCCAGCACCACCCAGGACTTTGGGGTGTGTGCAGCAGGCCCTTAGTACCAGCCCTGCAGAGGACAGCATAAGAGCAGCTGGGCTTGGTCCCTGCTATGGAGGGAGAAATTCAGAATAGGGAAGCTGCTGGTGAACTTCTTGTGGGTCCCTGGCTCCCTCTGCTCTCCTTCCAGCCAGCTCCTGATACACCCACACTGACCTTCAATGCCCCAGCAAGCATGAGATCTCTGTTCCCATCCTAGCTGGGCTTTCATCCAGTGGGTTGCATCTCTGAAACAAAGACACATCCTCACACTCCAGCTCCTCTCCTAGTTTGTTCTCCCATGGTTTTGATGCCACCCTAGGGACTGGGCTAAGCAGTTCGGGGAGCAAAGATGGGCATCTCTCATACTCCATTGTTTTGAAGCAGGAAATGGCTGCAGAAAAGCCTCTTCTCAGTGCACACAGGCTGATGACATGGGACTGGTGGGATCCCTTCTGGTCAGAATGTAACCCTCACTGGAACAATCAGCAATTTGGACATCCGAAAATTATTTCATTAAACAACAGTTGTTAATCAGTAGGAGGTCTTTTTCCACAGCCATTCTTTAAAGACGAAACATTTCCATGTTTCCTGTAATACTTGTGCTTAGTCACACATTGACAAATACAAGGAAAAAAACCTCAGATCTGTATGACAGATTTTTGGAACTGCCAAAATAATCTCTTTGAATTCTGCAGCCACATGACAGCAGGAGTCCAGGAGGAGAGTGTTGAAAGCAAAAACTTGTATTTATTCACTGAAGTTTTATTGCATTTTTCTCACTGAACAGGATACCTATCATATTCTGCTAAAAATACATTATCAAATGAACAGTCCACAGATCCTGTTAAAGTTTAAAAGTTTCCAGGTCCACTTTTTGCTACCCAGCTTGTAACCCTGACAGAGAGAAAAGGGATTGTCCTTTACATTTCAGTGAGAATTTAACACACTCAGCCAAAGGCTCTGCCAGAGCCTTTTCTGGGATGCAGAACATCCCACCATCTCGTAACTCGCACATTCACATGTGCAAAAAGTCTCTGGCTGAGTCTGGTCTCCCCTGCTGTAATACATCACAAGAAAAGAGATCCCTAGGTCAAAAATCCCTAAAATGTAAACACTTGAGGAGTATTAAGTACTCTAATAAAGAGTTATTAATATTACTTTCTAAATACTTAGAGCAGAAGGATTGTGCTGGTTGGGCCCAAGGTTACGTGTCACTAAGGCATGAAACTTTCCTCCTCCATGCCAGGCTGGCAGCAGGTCTTGTCCAGAGTGCTGTCCATGCAAAGAGCAGGTCTGCTTATTTGTTTTTTATGGTCATCCCAAAAGGCCATGACTTCACTGGAAGTGAAAGTGAATATCCTCTCCCACATCCATAAATTTTGGAGCATGAAAGGAACAAGCACTTCATCTCTAAGTAGATTTGTAGAGAAAGAGATAAGCCTGGCTGTTTTCCAAAGGACAGGCTGTAGCACAGGGCTGGGACTGGTTGTAAGCAGCTGAGGAGGGCCATGGCCTGCAGAGGATGGCAGCCCTGTGATCTGCTCTGCTGGTGGCATGGGCCTGAGAAGCTGGGTTTGCTTCTTTGCCTTGCATGACCAGCACCTGCTGCTGGGGTCCTTGCTCCTTACACCAGGCATCCACCCCTGAGCACGAGGAGCAGGCTGGGCTCTCCCCCAGCTCTCTGCCTCTTATTTGCACTTTCCTTCTCCCTCATCTCTTTCCAGGGAAAGCCCAGTCTCTCCTCAGACCAGGCTGGCTGTGTTGTTGAAAGCTTCGAGCATGGGATGCTTTGGGGTCGACCTTGAGGAGAGAGCTTCAGTATGTGTCCCACAGCAGCCCAGCATCAGCACCAGAGATCCAGGAAAGGCCTGGAGCTTGGATATACCCATGGTGTGTCCTACTAGCCTTCTAAGAAACATGCACACATCATTTACATCCACTACACATGACACTGCACATCCCAGAGTGTGACTGCTGTTCAGAGGAACTGTGCTCTGCCCATAACACACCTGCAGGTCCTTGGGAGCCCAACTCAAAGACATGGGCTTTCCAGCCAATGCTGAGAGTCAAAACTTCAGTGTCCTATTGTGAATCTATTGCTTAGGCCAACCCGTGCCCAGCTGTGTCATACAAATAACATTTTTTCACCAGAGAAAACATTTCTGCAGCTTGTAGGCATACTGTAAATAAAAAACACATAAAAATCCTTAATGTGCTTAACTCTTTGTGTCTTTGGGGTCATTTTGTTATGAGAGTTATAGGTGCTATACAGAAATGGGGTTCCCTGCTGATCACCTTCACACTGTACTCTGAGGTGGCCTTCATAAATGAAATTAAAAGCAAGACTTTCCAACAAATACAGACTGAGAATTGAGACTTCATAAAATCACAAAGGTTCCCTAACAATAAAGACAGTGTTGATGGTAAAAACTGTGTTTTAAATAAATTTTAACCAGGTGAACATAGTGCTGGCTGGGAAGGAGTAAAGCCATGGAAAGAAGTCTCCTGGAGAAGTAAATAACTAAATGTGCATGATGGGTGCAGCTGGGCACCACCAAGCTTTCATGGTGACCTCAGCAGGATGAGTAAGTTCATCCAGCATTTTCCATGCAGCAGAGAACAATATTTTTCACTTTGTAGCTTTCTTCTGAGGCTCCCAAGAGGGCAGTTCCTTTTTCCAGACTGCTTGCAACTGCCATAGAGCTTCCCCCTAAAACCCTGTAATTCCTGCTTTATCAATACAAAAAAAGGAAGGAAACATAAAGTGTACAGAGGGACACGTTCAACTGTTTTTCTTCCTAACTGAAAATGTGGGAAATCTGTGGTGGTGGTAGTAGAAAGGGTTGAAAACACATCAATGTGGCAAGGTGACATGTCTTTGCAAGCCTCCTGCATTTCACTTCCCTTCCAGGGTCACAACCAGCCATTAACATGGATGCAACAGCAGCAGCTGTTGCAGATTCCCCAGCTTGCCCCATTATGTCTCCTGGTGGTTCCTCTTGATGCAGACCCCTTTGATCAGCCGTACAGGGAAGATTAGATCTGAGCTGATAAACAGCTCATTGTGGGACAAGGCACATGTGGCTGCTGCCAGTCAGTGTTGTGATGTGCCATGGCCATGGGGCTACTGCACATACATAGGAGTGGCCATGCTAAGCTCCCATGATGCACAAAACTCATGTGCTGAATTCTCCCTCTTTGCCTCCAGCCGTCCCTGTTCTGCTTCTTGCTAAGTCAATTAATATCTACCACACTAGCAGTAAAGGGCCCTTGGGAAAAAGGAAACCAGGGAGTAGGCTGGTTGTTCCTGATCTAGGCTTGCTCTCTGCCAATACAGCATATTTTCTAGAGTGTTTTTTACAATTCAGTTTCAATGATTCAGCTAAGGGGTTTTGTATAACTTCTGGCCACAGCCTAACAGTTCTCACAGGAGGTAATATTTCCTAGTGTTTGGCATGAGATTTCCTCCTTTTCATCTGAGCACTTGTGCTCCTTCAGCAATCCTCACCCACTTCTTTCCTTTCTGCATGCTTACAGGCTACAACTTTGTAAGTGGTTACTGGATCCCTCAGCTTCCACTAAGTCCTTCAACATGGAGCGCTGTATATCACATTCATGATTGTTATGACAGTATCTAGACATTAGTATCTAGGCTTTATCTAGCTGTCCTAATCTTTCCCATAAACCAGTCCTTAAAGTCCAGCAGTGGATTGAGTTATTTTATGTGAATTCCCTCCAGTTTGTCAACATCAATCTGCAATGTTCTGATCTTTGAATTACTGGATTGTTGCAGTGCTGACAAGGTGTGACCATTTTGTTTTTTGTAAGTAAGCAACTAGTCATTTGTTGCATGTTACTAATTGCGCTTAATTTTACCTCTGATTTTTACCCAGTTCCATTATACGCTCCATATTATCAATCCATGTTGTGGTAAGCAGCACCAGACACAATTGGATTCCTTAGTCTGTCAGCAGCAAAGATAATTGACATAAATATTTAAAACACAGCAAACTGTGATATATGAAACAATTAAAACCCTTTCAGAAACATCCTCTCTCTGACCAAGTCTGGTAAACTGAATTTAAGTGGCTGCAAAGCAACCAAACCAAAACATTGCCTTTCATTTCTGTCAATACGAAATATTCCCCCTCTCTGCTCTACATTCTTGCTCCTCACAGAGTGAGTAGATATTTGATTAGGTGCAGATTTAAACACAAAAAGATTTTCCAAGCCTTGGATCCAGTTCCAAGCAATTACACATTGGCTGGGTGTAACTCAATGCAGGATCACCCGACTGGAGAGCAGAACAGAGAAGGCCCTTTACAAAGAAAAAAAAGTTATTCCAAGTGTTCCACCTCACACAGAATTATTGAAAAATGTGCTTCTCCCCAGAGACCTGGGGTTGTTTGTCTCATTCGAGGGCTGAGTATTTAACTGTCGCTAGGAGACTGGCAAAGAGATAGAGGGTTTAAGCTGCAGTGTGAATGAAAAGCTGTCCTGAGCTGACACCAGATTTTCATGGGAGCTCCTGAAGGCTGCACCTGTGCCACCTAATAGTGCTGTCTACTGGACACTGGACCCTTGTGTTTCATCTCAGCAGTATGTACTCACCTGTCTGCTCTCCAGCAGCACTGGCAGCAAAATATCTTTGCAATCAGGGCAAAAAGTCTCAGTCGTGTGCCTTGGTCTGCCCCCAAAGCAGTCTATCTAAGAGGGAATACGGTTGCTAAGACTGGTAGTCTTCTGTTGACACTGCAATGCTGTCTCTGAGGAGCGCACCTGGAAAGAATAAGAACTGGTATCAGTCCTCTGGTCTCAGATAATCAAGATTAAGTGTGACTTTTTTAACACTAAAACCAAGTCTAGAACAAGAAACTAACTAGCTCTGACTAGATGACACCAAGTGGTCACAGCAAAATTTACGTTTATTATTACTGGAACATTTTGCAAAATTTTCACCCTTTGAACTGGAGTTTTGCAGCATTGCCATTTGAACAATTTTAATTTTTATGTAGGAGTCACTAAGTCTGGATATTTTGAGTCTAGGAAGAGTACTCAATCTGTTAAAAAGTACAAGGGAAATAGTTCAACATGAATTGCTACCCTACTGAGAAGCTGACTTACTGTATATTAACAAGATGCAGATTTTAAAGCACTAGTTATTCAGTTAATTAATGGCTGACGAAGTGGCTAATAACTAGGCTATGTGATGGGGCTAATACAGAAATCAATGAAAATGTTCCTATTACCAAAATACCAGAGGTCTTTTTATAAGGCATTGTGTGGTCTACTCAAACCTACTGAAGTATAAAATACCAGCAGATCAGTTACACCATTATTTCAGAACAAGGTTTATCATGCCCTGTGCTCTAAGGCTCACAATATCTCTCACAAGAGGTATTTGAACATGTCTTTACTGAAAACACACTTATTGATGTAGGAAAAGAGATGGTGGTGGTGTATTTTCTCACCCATTACAATTTCGTGTGTGATGTACCGGCTATATGAGCAAGTATCAAAACGTATTTTTAAAAGTTAGTCATCTGCTGGAATGTGTTCTGATAGGATGTTTTCTTTTCTTCCTTAGATGACTGTGAAATACTTGCCTAGTCACTTTGCCAGCAACCATGAAACCCCAGCAAAACATCGCAAGTCCAGCCAACCCAAGACTGAAAAACTGGCTACACTGAAAATTAACTCAACAGGTCCTCCCATTGTGTTTGAAGGGCTTTGATTTTTCCCAGCTAAAGAGTCTTAACCCGTGCAGGCACATATGGAAAAGGAGAGGGTGTGATAAGAAAGCAGATGCTATCTATGCCCACAGGGAAGGGGAAGGTGAGAAACAGCTGTGTGGACAAAGGTGTGTTGTGGATATGTGTACTTTGTACTACCCCGACCCTTGCAATGAAATTCTGTTGTCCTTCTACATAAAGTTATCATCCCTCTAAATATTTCCTTTATTGACTCTGATCCCTGCACAAGGCATGTCCTGAATTGAAAAAGTGTGACTTGAACAAGAAGGCAAGGACAGCATGAAACACAAAAGGGAGGGCAACCTGTGCCATCCCCTTTCTTCCTGAGCCTTCTGAGTGAGCTAAATGGCCTGTCTCTGTCTCTGACATGACAGCATCTGGCTGCACCATGGGAATTTATTCCCCTATGCAGACCTGCTCCATAAGTGCACAGCCATTTCACCAGCTGAGCTACAGTGGTTACTTTATAGACTTGCTATGCTAAAAATATTCTGTGCCCTCCTGTTCACTGGGATGCACCCCTGTTTCTCACAATTCACCTTGCTTAGGCTGTGTTTCCTGAGTTCCTCAGGTTGCTTTCTCTCATGCTCATGCCCTTCCTGCTGTTGTCAAATATTCTAAATTTTAAATAAATTTACATGCTCTATTTAGCATCAGTCTAGTCTCCTTATTTCCCCTTTAAGATCAATACAGAGGAAATCAATGGACTAAACAACAATTCCCTCAGACACTTCTCTCTAGACCATAATCCATTGCTGGCACCTTCTCTTTGTAGCTGGTCTGTTAGCTGTCTTTCTCTCCTTATTGCAATGTTTTTACCTGAGATTATTTTAATTAGAAGAAAGTTAAAATTCCTGGAGAAACTCTGCATGAAAGAGTGGTCCTGGAAATCTAAATATGTATTACTTGTGCTATGTTATGTTTCATGGTATGAAACAAATGGGAGGCCGTTTTGTTAATAACACACATGATGGACTTCAGATGATTCCACGGACTTGTAGAGCACAAGGACTCTGGCCTTTCTGTAACCACAGCAAAAATTCACTCTGTATGAAACTGTGCTCTGAGCCCCTGAACTCTGCAGGGTACCTGGTTTCAAAAACAGAGCATACGAGTGACACAAGTGACACACACCCATTGTGTGGGTACTAACCAAATTCAAACAGGCAGGTGCTTGGTAGCTGCCTCCAGCAGGGCAGTTGCTCTACATGACAATTCCCTCTCCTTACTCAATACAAGCAAGAATACTTTGCCTTGTTCTTACTGTCAGACTCCCTCTCACAGCAGGAAGGTTTGTCCCCTCTGGCATCTGAGGAAGGGCAACAGCAGGGAGGTTTCTGTAGCTCATCCCTCTCACCTCTCTCTTCCCTGACAGAGCCAGTGGGCTGCTGTGCCAGCTTGGAATTCCCCTATCAGGGAAGAAAGATCCCCCCTGATTGCAGGAACTCAAACCTCCCACAGAGATGGATGGGTAATGGAATTTAAGTGCCACTGCTCTGACATGTCACCTCACAAAAAAAACCTTCATGTATGCTGAAGTACTTCAGTGTGGGGCTTTCAGACAGCAGGAGCTCCAAGGCTGAGGGGAACATTTTGACATCTTAGGGACATGGATATACTTAGTAATCCTGGGGGCACTCTGGGTTTACAGCACCTATGCTTAGGTCCAGAAACAAATTAAAGGTAATACAGGAGATAAACTAGCAGTGCTATTGTAATATAACTTGGAAAATACTGGAGCTAGTCTGCACTGGTAAGCACCTGGTGGAGCCTGGAAAATCAGTATGGTGAATCTGAGCAGATGTCACAGACAAGCACCACAGCCCTCATGTTGTGAGCCCTGCACAACCACTGCTAATCCTAAGAGTGTCTGGAAGATCCACCAAAGAGCTTCAGAGACCCTGGACACATGAAATAGGGAAGGCAGGTAAGTCTGGGTAGAGGACACTCCCAGAAGAAGGGAAGAGAGAACATGGTAAGAGAAAAGGCAGGGATGAGGGAGGGCTAGGGAAGGGCAAAGATGGTGATAATGGGGTATTTCAAAGAGTGGTCCAGAGGGAGTGATAGGAGCAGTGTGACCAGAGCTATTACCCAGGAGGATGAACTGAACAGCTTTTCTAAAAGCCCAGAAACACAGAAAGGAGATGTGCTTGGGAAGCCAGGCAGGAGCCTGAACAAAGCTTAGTCTGCCTAGCAGAAAAGTCAGATTATCCTCTGCTTTTGTGGGAAGATCTGATAGCTGCACTTGGAGAAAACTTTCACATCTAAGCAAACAAGAGGGCAAAGAAGGCACCAGCATTATAAGCCTTTTACTCCAAGACTGACAGAACTGACATCCTCAGCCTTGTTCAAGGAAGCAGAGAAGGCAAGAGCTTCAAGAAGAAAGATCAGTGTTGGCTGTGCAAAGGACAAAGATGGGAGAAGGACATATGAAGAGGGAGAGTCTGTCAAAAGAGACATGTAAAAGCCATTCTGTGACTGGGAAGCCATTGCTAGAAAGTTCTGTGAGCTGCAGTCCATAAGACATCATCAGGTTGTTCCCAGAGAAGGAGCTGGCAAAAAAGGAAGGGAGAATGTCTCATGAAGATCAGTAGAAAATAAAGTAACAGTCAGAAAGCAAGCTAAGGAGAAAGACTTGCAGAAGGCCAGGGCAGCTTTCCAAGTAGGAGCAACAGCCCCAAAGTCGAGAAAAAGTTTCAGAGGAAGTCTCAGAGAAGAGAAAGTTTCAGAGACCTGAGATTTGGCTCAGAAAATGAAGCTAAAATATTCAGTCAAAAATGTGTTTCATGGTCAAAAACAATACAAGAGTGGCTAAGTTGGGGGCTGGAGGGAGGAAACATGAAATAGCAGTGTCTGGTTTATCCTTTACACCAGGATAAAAACACTTGGGCGCCTACCTCATGGTGTTTTGGCAGGGGGAGTGTCCATGTGCTGTAATTCCAGAAGGGTTACAAAACCACAGAAAGAATAAGGTCAGAAGGGACCACTGCATGTCATCTATTCCAACCCCCTGGCACGGGCAGGGTCCCCTGGGGCACATTACTTAGGATTGTGTCCAGACAGCTTTTGAATATATCCGGGGAAGGAGACTCCCAGGCTGAAGGCCTGAGGAAGTGCTGCCAGCCCTGCAATGGAGCTTGAAAAAGGAATAGCATGAGTCTGAAAATGGCACCTCTGCTCCTTGCAAAGGTGAGCACCAGCACCCACACAGGACCGGCAAGCACCAAAAGCAAACTGCTCTCACAGCAATTCTAAGTGTGCTTTGGTTAACATCTGCCATAAAAAATGAAACACAAGAAAATAACCTACCAAGCAAAGGAAAAAAATTAGCATTTTGGAAAGCCTTCAGTCTGCGCAGAATTTTTCACCTCTTTTACCAGAAAGAACAGTGAACACTTTTAAGTCACTGACAATCAGTCTGACACATCCTCAGAGCTGCAGAGCTTTCCTCTCAAAGTCTGATCTATCTTTGCTGTAATATGATGTATTTATTTTCAACCACATGTAACAAAAAATATACACAGAATAAAATTAATTAGAAAGATGTTAAAATAAAATACTACCAAAATAATATAATTTTGAAGGAGAGAAAAAAGTTTATCACTATAAATCAAAAATACCTTCACAAAATTGTTTTCTTTTAGAAGTATGAAGAAAATTGGAATTAGGCCCAGTTCCTGCAGAGACAGCTTTTCAATTTCCTTCTTGAAGCAAAAGTCATATCCAGTCATCACAGGTTTTCCTGATTAGGTTCAGTGGGATCAAACACAATATTAACTAAAGAATCACAGAATTACTCGTTTAAGAGCAGGCAGTCGTAAGACACGAGCCTGATCAGAATGGAACAGAGACAACTTCTCTCCCTTGGATAGCAGTTGACAAAAGGGAACTTCCTGTAGTTTAGATGAACAGTTCTCTGCATTGACATACATTCATGGCAGTATGTAAAACTTCCGGTTCAAGGGAAAAACAGTTTCTCTTTGGCAGAAAATCCTGATCCAACCTCTTCTGTGGTGTAAGACCCTGGCTCTTGATTGAATTTATGCCTGTTTAATTTGCATACAAATTTTACCAGTTGAGTATTCATGTTGACCTTACATGTTTTACTTCAGAGACTTGGAAGATGCTTTCATTAACAATTTTTTATTCCCAGAGATAATAACTTCTTCTACTGACAAGCAGATGTTTAGTGTGTCCTTTTATTTACCTAGCTTTGCAGGATCTGTAGTTTCAAAGTCCCTTCCAGGTGCCAATAAGGACTACTGTTACTGGGGAAGTTTGCTAAAATACCATGGATCTATCCAGGATATCTGGGGTTGTTTATTTCTGTCACATGCACAGTCTATATAAAGGAGTATTTTTAGAGCATTAGGTGAAGTGCTTTGTTGTAACGACTAGGTTTGAAGCCTGGAAATGATACACTACTTTCTTTCATAAATAAATCTTGGCTAAAACCTTAGCACTCCCTTAAAATTGGTTCCTTCCTAACTCCCTGGAAAGCAAGGGGGTTTTTTATCTTAAAGGAGGAACCAACAATAAAACTCAAATAATGACAATTATCCAGTTTTTGGCATCCAAAAAGCACAAAAAAAAGTCCATTTAGTGTGAAAAACATAAAAGAAATAAAGAAAAATGCTGTAAAAAGCTGACAATTAAGAAGGAACTGGAAAAAAAAAAAAGAAAAGAAAAGATAGAATTCCTTTAGTTCGAAATCCACCAAGGTTTTATTACAAAAATTCAAGAAGGTCCCCATTTCTGACCCAGAATGTGTTTATCTAGACTTGCCACAGTTACTAGTGAACTAAACCATGCTTTACCACTGTGAACAAGAGAAATGAGTTTCAGTGAGGAAGCTGTGATTATGTGCTCATTTTCACAAGTACTCCATTTCCATTATAATAGGATAGTTTTATTCTTGAAACAGATCTATGGATTTTAATAGCACTACCTCTAAAATAGATTAAAGTTCATAATTCATGCTGTGCAAAAAACTATGAGATTAGGTTCTGTATATTTTTGAGAGGTAATTAGGTGGCCTGACTTCCACTAGTAAAGGAAGTGCCCTAGTTCCCTTTAACACCATTGAGGCTGTTCATTAAGACGACTGAAGTTAGAGAGTTCTTAAATCTTGGCCCATAATCTTTGAAGAAAACAGAGAGCCAAATCCAAGGATGTGTTGGGTGGAAGTCTAAAATCCACAATGATGCCCTAATTCTCCACTGCTGCATGTCTCCCCTGGTCATGTACAGCTGGGTACAGTCGTTGTAAAACATTACCAGGCAAGAACTTTGCACATGTATAGAAAATCAAGACCTGACTTTTGCAGGACATATATGCTGAGTATCAGGCAAAACGCTGTCATTACCAAGATCCTTCACACAATGACTTTAAAGTTTAGCAGGCAATTACTATCTCAATTTTACTGATAGGAGCCTAAAATAGAGGCACGAAGCAAACTAGCCTAGATGAAACTGTCCAGGAAAATCAACAGAATTAATATTTAGAGTGGATTAGTTAAACCACAAACAATTCTATGTAGACATCCATTCAAAATTAAAGCTGCTTTTATTCTATTCAATGTTATTTTATTCTGAAAGTGAATGAATTTAAATCAAATTGCAGCCAGTTCTGTTGTGAATAAGAGCATGCAAACTGAGTTTCAATACAGTTCACAGACACTTTTAATTAACACCTTTTGTTAATTTGATTAATTGTCCTGAGTGCTTGAGCTCACATAGGAAGTGTGCCAAGGTGCAAAGAGTTAAGGATGAGGTTCTCAACTGCAGGGTTTGTCTTCTCCAGCTGCCCTTCCTTGGGGTGCTGTTCAATCACCCTCCTTATCACCAGACAGTGGGAGCCAGAGGAGGTGCTACTGTCTTTCCGTGTCACCTACAATGTAGTGACAGCTCTCAGGGAGAGCATTTCTTGCTTTGAATGGGAGGACTGGGAAAACATGCAGCACCTATTGACTAGGGGCCAGAGGAAGCACTCGACCCGGGAGGGTGCATTCATTGACCTCTGTAGGCACCACAAGCAGAGTAGTGTGACACACTACAGGAGATGCAGACTTAGTTTTCTGTGGTTAGCCTAAAAACCCAATAGTCAACTTCACTACTTAACCAAGATCAGATCTGTGGAGGTGTAGCTCAGTAATAAACATTAAAAGTTGTTACTTAGAAAGGTCTATAAATACCCACTGCATCTTCCTTCCTACTGTTTTCCCCCCATCGCTTTCAGCTTGAAATTTAAGTTTATTGTAGCAAGTCTTTGTGCATTTTTTTGTCCTTCCCAAAACTGAAGTGATCTACTGGAGGGATTGCTTCCATCTCAGGACATTGCAATTTTATCAGTGTCTGTGGGGTTAATGTACTACCGCAGGAATCACCTGTGGATCAGGCCCTACTGTGATCCGTTGGCAAAAATCCTACAACCCAGCTAATAGTCAAATACTCCTCCACAATTCAAACTTGCATGGAATGTCATGCATCTACTTCCACCCGTGTGTAGCCACTGTCTAGGCAAAGCCACACGTTTTAAAGTTTCTCCTTTTTATTTTGACTTCAGCTCAGTCACACATCGTTTCCTCAGTTCTCTGCTCTTTCTTCAGTCTGTCCATCCCACCTTGATATGAATGTGGCCAGAAGTCATTTTAACCATCTATTTACAATCACATCAGAGGAAAAAAAAAATCAAGAAGGCTTTTTCTCTTGTTTTCCTGGCATTTAGTGACGAGTCCATCAAGAAAAAGAAAAAAAAAAAAAAATACAGCGTCATCATTGTCCACAGTCCATGAACGGGAATTGTATTTCTCTCCTGTCCTTAAGAGTTTCCTAATAGGAGAAAGTAACTTAAAAGTAATAGAACAGCTATCTCTAAGAGGCTGCTTACTGAGTGAAGGATATGGGATGCAAACGTTTTTTTTTAAGAAGGAGGGAGTAAAGTGTAAAAAAAAAAAAAAATTCTCTGAGACTTAGAGTCTGAGTGCCTCCCTTGTTCCGAAAAGAAACTCGCGACGATCTTGAATCCCCTTGAACAGAGCTGCTGAGCAGAACTTCATCTCCAGAAGGCCACGCACATTTTTAAAACAGTCTTTAAACCCCCTAACTATGTAATCCTAAACGGTTCACAGCGACGTGTAAAAGTGGCGATCCTGAAATCTCGGAGGATAAGAAATTTCATTTGCGGGGATGGAGCAGACGAGAGTCGCTTCTGTACAGGAGCCGGCTCTCTATATGTAGCAAGAATTGTCCTTCTTTGTTTATTTGGCAAGCCGGCTCTCTATATGTAGCAAGAATTGTCCTTCTTTGCTTATTTGGCAAGCCGGTTCTGCAAGCGTGGCAAGCGTCCCCACAGCTGGGCCACTGTCGCGGGGCAGCGGCGGCACCGCGCCCCGGGGC
>NW_008239110.1:14742150-14743912 GCF_000691975.1 Corvus brachyrhynchos
GGGCCATTGGAGAAAGGCCCCGGGGAGCCATACAGCCAGGACCAAAGCACAAGAAGAGGCTTGGCCCGTGGGTCGCGGTGCTGGTGCTGCCTCACGGAGCCCCTGCCTGTCGCAGCGCACCTGTCGCAGAGGCGAGCCCGAGACCTGGCAGAGGTGCAAGGGCTTGTCTTTCTCGGTGCGTCCCGGGAAAGCCCGTAATTTCTCACCCAAGGAGAAGGTAGATCTCTCAAAAAATAATTTAAAACAACAACAAAAAAAACCCTAATCTGACCAAAATGAAAACAGAAGTTTCCCGGAGGAGGGACTTCAGCGAGGCTGCCAGGAGGATTTAGTAGCCGGATCCACGACAAACGACGCTGACATAAGCTCTATTCGGGGAGGTAACCATAGGATAGCTCAGGTTTCCGTAGGAAAACAGCATGCGGGACTTGTGCCCCAAGGGAAAAAAATACCATAAAGCACAAAGAGCTATTTCCAGAGTGAGCAGAAATTACAAATCCTGCGGCACCGACGCGTGACATGAAAGATTTCTGTGCAAAACCCCGTGACAGCTCGGAAACGCACCAACATCCGCGGGTGATTCGCGTGCTTTAGCAGGGATTCGGACACCCACGCTCGAGTTTGTGCCCCCCCGTGTTTGCAGGCGCCTCTCGAGCAGCTGCAGCCCAGGCCGGGTAACACGGACTTCAATTCAGACCTACCAAACCTCGCCCCGTTCTGAAAGGCGATGTCTGAGTCAGGGCAGCGTTTCCCGGCCGCTCCCGAGGCCCCTAGCACGAGGGTCCCGGGCGGGAGCAGGCCCGGCTATCTCAGGTCTCCCCGTGTCGTTACAGCACAGACAACGAAAGAGAATTTGGGGTGGGTTTTTTTTGTTTATTGGGGTTTTTAAAATATTCTAGAAACCCCCACGTAGAGCACTAAAACTGCTGAGTCTAATCCCATATTTCTAAAGCGTTTGTGCTTCAAATTGCAGTCGGGCGCCACAGGCTGCTCCTGCTAGTCCACTTCTCCCGAGAGATCCCAATACTTTTTTGGGTTGTTTGCTCGTGGGGATTTTGGGGTGGGTTTTTGGTTTGGGTTTTGTATGGTGGTTTTTTTTTAATTTTTTGTGTGGTTTCTTTGTATTTTGCTTTGGTTTGTTTTTCTGTTCAGATCCCATCAAAGGGGCCATTGTGGGGAGTGCGTCCCAAGTTCCCTGGAGCTGTCTTCGCCATTCCCGCGACTGCTCACTTCTGTTGTGTCTGAGCAGCCGCGGAGCTTTTAGTAACTCTGCAAACACGGGCATGAAAAGGATGTCCCTGTAGGGCAATGAGGCATGAAATCCCGCTGTTCCTTTACATAGTAGCAACATCCACATGAAAGGGCGAGCACCCGACGTGTCCCCAAATATAATTGCAGAGATGGCGGATGTCGGCGTACAAAAGAGCTGGCGCCGGTTTCTCTTTCGCCACGGTCCTCTGCCGCACGCACATCCGCGAACGAACCAAACCACCTGTACCTTCCACGGGATTTCAACGTCCGGCCCTTCTTGCCTCCCTCCCCGACCCGCCGGGCCTCCCTCCCTCTGTCCGGAGCAGCATCGTGCTGTCGCCGCCTGGAAACCCGGAGAGGCGAGAGCAGGGCGGCCCTGGTGCCACGATGAGGGCCGAGGGGCCACGCCGCGCTGAAGGGGAGACTTATCGCCGCTCTGTCGTTTTGCGGCGATGCCGGCAACCGCTCTCCGCGTCTCTCTCCGGCAGGTGCTGCTCCCCGGAGCCTGGGC
>NW_008239110.1:14751195-14751834 GCF_000691975.1 Corvus brachyrhynchos
GCCCCTCTCGGCCAGCGTCCGGCAGCAGGGGCGGGAGAAAAATGTTCCTAGGAAGGTGGCAAAGAGGATGGAGGGGGGAACAGGCAGACAGGGACAGTCACCAAAGATGAAAGATCAAATTTCTGCGGAGAACACACCACTCCGAATGTATTTTGTCGGGAATCCGGAATTTGAAAACACAAACAAACGGGGTGGGGGAATCCCAAACAAAAGCAAAATAAAACCCGCCTGCTACAGATCCTCCGGTAAGCAAGACGCTAAACTTCCTCCCAAGTCGTTCCCAGCAGGGATTATCGCCGTGCTTGGCTCCCGGCCCTGCAAGCGCCCGCTAGCCCTCGGCGCGCCCGTGGAGCCCAGCGGGACGGGGCGGCCGGGGACGCGCACCCGGCCGGGAGGGATTTATACATTTCCCGGGATTTACACAACTCTCCAACGCGCGCTCGTGTGCCCGATAACACAACTCGTGGCAACGCATACCGGGGCTGCTGCCACCGCCCGGGGCTCTGGACCACTGGGCAGGGGGCTGATCCGGCTCATGTCTTATGTGCGAGGGGGAGCAAGATCTTCCCAAATGCCCGGTGAGCCACGGACAGTGGGGCCACCCCGGCCACTCCGCTTCCTCCGGCGGCACCGGAGGGG
>NW_008239110.1:14753569-14777646 GCF_000691975.1 Corvus brachyrhynchos
CCCGGATTTATTTATCTCTGCTCCCGCGCCGTGCACACGATGAAGCGACCTTGCGAGGAAACTACCTCAGACAGCGATATGGACGAAACTATAGACGTGGGGAGCGAGAACAACTACTCGGGGTAAGTGGGGCAGCCCCGGGGCCGCCGCCTTTGTCGGTGGCGCGTGCCGCCGCGAGCTAGGGCAGGGCGAGGGGGACACCCGGACACCCCCTCGGGGTGGGGGGGCGGCAGCCCCCCGAGGGCAGAGCTGTTACCTCCCCCTCCAGGTCAGCTGGCAGCTCGCTCATAGCCCACCAAAAATTAGCCCCGTGCTTGGGCTGCCCGAGCCTCGAAATTACGCGGAGCACTCCAGTAGCTTTGCGAGCCACCGGGCTGCGGTTCATTAGCTCCGCTTAATTTGCCATTTGCAATCAGACCTTTTGCAAAATCGCTCCTGATCAGGCCGAACAACCTAAGGGAACCGGCGCCAGTGGGAAATGAGCCGTGGAAAGTAAGCAGGGATACGCAGCAGTTGAACTTCAGCAAACCCCGCGTGCGAGCCGGGGGCGAGCAGTGCTGTTTGCCCAGGGAGGGCCGGGCTGGGCGCGCTGCGGGGACACCGAGGGCTGCTCCTGCCAATTTAGAGGCCCGTGCACCAGAGCCCCATCTCGTCCTCAACAGTGGCTAAATTAATATTAAAAGCTACTTGACATTTTTTTTGCTCACTCATGATGAAATAAAAGCCACTTTGTACTCCCGGGCAGTATAGTATTAAAAGCAGATTTTGAATTCTGCTCCTGCCACTGGACAATGCGACAGACCCAGCCTGGGCACCTGGCATTGTACTTGAGCATCTACCGACTCTGTAGCAATGGGCAGCAACGTCAAAACCCAGCAGGCTTGGCTGAGGTTGTGTCATCAGGTATGTGCACTTACCACTGCTGTTGCCATATAGAGATAGTTCATGCAGATTTGGGCCTGGTTCTTCAGCCTGTACTTGGTAGGCAGGGCTACATATGCAAAGAAAATTATATCTGCTGTGCTGGACAGTGAACTGTCTCCAGAAAAGGACTTTATTTCCAACAGAGTGTTCTGTCAGTTCAAAATGCATGCTGGGGCAGTCAGAACTGAAATGTATCTCAGTCTTCAAAAACAATGTGCAAGGCAAAGCACATCTTAAAAGCATTGAAAATGACATGAGAGGGACTATGCATACGTAATATGGTGACCTAAGGTATCTTCAAAGAGCGGTGTCAAGTTGGGCAACACCTGATGTACTTTTATTGTTTTGCAGGCAAAGTAATAGTTCTGTCATTCGATCAAATTCCCCAACAACAACATCTCAGATAATGGCCAGAAAGAAAAGAAGAGGGGTATGTTTCATTTAATTATTTTTGCATTTGACAGTTTGCATATGTGCTGTGATTTTGCCCTTCATTTTTTATAAACTTAATGTGTTTTGTTTTTTTGGGAATAGATTATAGAGAAAAGGCGCCGTGATCGTATAAATAACAGTTTATCAGAGCTGAGGCGGCTTGTGCCAACTGCTTTTGAAAAACAAGTAAGCTTTTTTTTTTTTTTTTAAATAAATTCTGTATCTCATCTGGCAATGCTAGTTCTCTTGTAAATCTCATTAAAATAATACTGTATGTGTCCTGATCTGGCACAAAGCAGGCACTTCAATAAAATGCTTTGTTGTGGCAAAACTATTAGAAACATAATTCATTATAAGGCTGAAAAACATTTCCATTCTTTGGTTTGTTTTTCCCTTAAGGGTAACTGTGTTCATGTTGCCTCTGTTCTTTCGATGAATTCCAGTAGTGGTTTTGTTAAAAATGTGCTTTACTCTGTATTAAATTAAAAAAAAAAAATACACAAACCCAGCACAACTCCCCCAAACCTGTATGTAAATTAGCCTTCTGTGTAAAGCTTTAAATACAATCTACTTTGCCGCTACTTTAAGAGACCTTTATTTTCAAATCTATACTTTCCATTGCAAACTAATCAATCCAGTTTCCTGAAAAGGGAGCAGACAGTCTGGATTATTCATGTTTTAAGACGACTCTTTAGAACCAGTGCACTAGGAGGTGGAATAGGCCCATGCTGTGTGAGCTAGTGAAGTCAGTGATATATTCAGACTTTCAGTGAGAAAGTATTTAGTAGGAGGTCTGGAAGGATCCAGTTAATGTTGGTTCAGCTCCTTGGTCATGAAATTACAGACCTAAAGCTTAGGATACAATGTTTTGTAAAAAAAAAAAAAGGATTTTGGTTTTTCCATTCAAATTATTTTTTTTCCATATCTTGAATTTTATTTTTTGGGCTTTGATTCAATATTTAAACTTGTTCCTGTTTCGCTGGAAGTGTCTGAAGATCTATGGGTATGTGCAACTGACACTATGTTTCAATAAAAATGAAACATCTGAAAGCAAATAACATTACTTCCTTGTAATAGTAAATAAAGAACCCCAGAAAGTAAAGTCTGAGAGCAGGATTGAGAGATGCTGAATGTAAGCGGTAACTACGTGGCAAACACCGCACTGTATTCGGCCTGTTTCATCCCTGGCCTGAGCAAAAGCTGGCTAGAAAAAAAAGTTGAGGTATTGGTTGAGACCATCACTTGTGTCACCTGCAATATGGTTTTAGTAACTGGTAGTTGTCACTGTGCCCTTGCGTTGGTTCTGGCAAAACAGTGTCAGGGATATTTGCAGCTAGATAAACAGGGGCAAGAGACAACAGTTGTTTGTCCCATTTTATTGTTTATTTCGTGAAAACCACAAACATTATAAAACAAGTCCTGCAGAGCCCTTGGAAATTACCCAGCGCCATGCAGTTTTTAGCTATTAGTCACTCTCACTGAGACGGCTTGTACTGTGTCTATGGAAAAGATGAAGTCCGAGAAAACTACAGGATGTAGTTGCATGTAAAACAGGGAATTCTGACCAAAAATTCACACGCGCACCAACCTCTGTACGAGGAAAGCATTGAAAGCAATAAGCAGATTGAAAAAAATGCGCTGCCTTAAAAATTAGCATGTGCTGTATTGGAATCAGAAAGTCCCACCATTTTCCTGCAATGTGCCAAGGACAAAGTCATCAGTCCTCTCCCAGCTCCTTGACATTCAGCTCACTGGAGTTTCCAAGCTGGAGTTTTAGTTTCGCTTCCGCCTCCCTCCCTGCCCAAGCCACCGTGCTGCTCCTGAGTGTGGCAGAGATGCGTGCTCTGAAGCAGGGCTGCAGAGCACGGTGTAAGCTTTGCCCAACTCACACATGTGCAACCTGGGTGAAGCCTGCCGAGACAGAGAGGTGGCCCAGATGATAACTAAGAGAAAAAAAATTGGCTTGCAGGATGCGATCCACTGCTGGCTGCAGCTTGCACAGCCCTGATTTTAACTGATGCCAAGGGATGATCTCTTGCACTGGAATAACATTTGTGTTGTCTGGGTGTGCTCCAGATATTGAAGGGAATGCTACCAAGCAAAATAGTTTTATTTATATACTGATATACTGTCTTTTGAGTTGTATTTTGTACTTTTCCAGTATCTATTGTAGCTCTGTGAGCTACTCTCAGTGTCAGAAAAGATTTTTACTGACAGAAGAGCTACACTCTCTCATAGTATTTAGTCCTTGCAAAGTAGGCCTCTCACTAACTTAAAATACTGTGGACTGTGTGGCAGTTTTTTCAGTCAAAAATTGAGAAGGGAATATTCAGCAGCCATATGACGTGTTGAAAATGAACAGGCCATTAAGAGAGGGGCAGTGCCGGGTGTGTGTCCGCAGGGACACCTACCGGTAATAGCACAAAAAATAATGTTGCAGCAGGGTTAATCGATGGCCACACAGACCCCTCCTGCCAGCTCTCCACTTGTGTTTGCTGTTAAAAAGGAAGTCCAGAAAGTTACATATTTCTCTCATTTCATGAAGATGTCATCTCTGCACTACATTCAAGGCCAGAGCTGTGCTGAGCTATAGCCCTAATAAAGGGAAATTGTGCTGCTGCTTCTTGTTTCAGTAGATAGGAGACGGTATTAGTCCTTAGACAAAGTCTGGGAAGCAGATGCTCACGAAAGAATTAAGCTGAGAATGTCCTAATGATAGGGGAAATTGAAACCATAAGGCTGAGCTCAGTGGAAAGTATATCAAATTAAAGTTTCTAGTACTCGTAAGCCTTTATTATTTATATATGTCTCTTATCTCAAAGGGATCTGCCAAATTAGAAAAAGCGGAAATACTGCAAATGACAGTGGATCATCTGAAGATGCTGCAGGCAACAGGAGGTAAAGGTAAGGAGCCAACGATTTTTTTTTTCTAATATTTGGGGAAATCTTGGCCAAAAAAGTGCTTTGAGGAGCTGTGATAGGCGTTTCCAGATTAAAGGAGTGGAAATCAATGCTAATGGCAGGATTGAACTCGTGGGAAAGAACTACTGGGACAAAAGAAGCACTTGACCCTGGGCTTGTGTTTGCTTTCATAACACTGTGGGAGTAAAGGCTTCATTCACAGGCAGCCCAGTCAGAGATTTGTTTGGGGTTTCCAAAGAGCACTGAAATCTGCACAGGGAGACAAAACAAATACACAAACACCAAACATAAACAGGAGGTTTGTGGCAACAATTGTGTAGCAAAAAACCTGATGCTAAACCTCATTATTGAGCAGCTATACCAAAGGAAGTGAACGGAGAAGAACTTTAATTTACGTTTAAATGTTTTCTTTGTTCTGGAAAGACTTTTCAATTGCAGGTTAGACCATCTCATTCACCAGAACAAAACCCAGTCTTGCTCTGTGCAGCTCCAGGTATCTGATAAAGCAGATGGGCAGGCAATGCTCTCTGCACTCATACTTCTATGCTATATTTGTGTGTCGGAGGCCTGCGTAGCTGCCTGTTAATGGGTGCTGGCATGACACGGTGCCTGCACTGGCTGACCCACTAGATCAGCCAAGCGCCGGGAGTCGGGTGTACCTCGCTTGTGCAAGCTGACAGTCCCAAGGCTGGAGGCCAAATGGTTTCAGCCACCCACGAGGTGTTCTGTGTAGTCATGATTTTGGAACTTATTTGGAGCAAAAAACTTGCTGGCATTCCGTAAGCATGGTCCCACATCCCGTGCCATCAACTATGATCATGCTTTGAATTGTTGTAATGGAGACCAGCTGATTCTTCTCTCACCCACTATGCCATATAGGTAAAGGCTAGAAAAGAAACTGCTGCTCTCTCTCTCTCTTACTTTTTTTTGATCAAAGTTTTCAGCACGACTGAATTATGCTCCTGTCCGTACCTTGCCGCAATTGGAAAACTCAGCTTAGAATCAATGCATGCCTAACAACAGATGGCTATAGGAAAGCATGTTGAAGGCTGGTGTTCTGTTATTTGTGAAAATTAACACCAAGCTGACATACCTTTTTTCTCGGTGTTAAGGAGTTTTTCCTAGGAGTCCATTTAAACTTAAAATTTATGGGTAACTTGTTTGATAAGAGATGAAAGGAACTTTATTGCCCATCAGGTAACAGACGTGCCTCTTGTTTCCTTAGAAAATGTGCAAAATTTAAAAAGAAAGTTATTGTATATCTGTAAAAAATCCTTGAGAAAGCACTCTAGTTGCTAAAGCTACACTCTTGGAAGTTATGAAACGCCAGAATTGATCGTGGTCATGCAGTCTGGATTCAGGTGATTCAGATCCTCTGTGTGTCTGAGTGATGGTGCTGTCTCTAATTGTGTGGTTGCGTGCTGGTGTTCCACAAGCTCTGTCTCCCTCGGTGCATGGAGCACACGACACTCGGCTGCTGAGGGAATTGGTGGCAGTTTCTCTTCATCCTCCCCATGTGACGTGTGGCTCAGCTATCCCGGCCAGACCCCCACTTCCCGCTTCACATTGTTCCCCTGAGGAGCTGCAGCAGCTCCCACCCCTCCGATGTCTGCCCTGACAGCAGGATGGCCAGGAGGTGAACCCAAATGGAGACCTAATTTATCAGGAAGCTTCCTTCCCCTGCTTCTCCGCCCAAAAAAAGTATGCAGGGGATTTCTTTATAAATGGGTCAGGTCAGGTGGCCTAGTGGAGCAAGGGACAAAGTGCCTGGGATGGGAGCTGTGGGGCAGAGAGAGGTCTTGGTGGAGCCCAGCCTCTGGCTGCAGCTGGACAAGCTGGATGTTGTTAGCAGTCCCAGGTCTCGTAGTCTGCGCTCTTCCTTGATTGGTCTCTGCTGCCATGTCTCTCCTGCCCCAGTTGACACTGGCATGGCTGCGGCAGTGCGGGGAAGGATGAAGTTTTGTGGCGGGGGGAGAAGTGATGCAGGCTTATTTCCACAGCTGCCTTTCACACCATGACCCACAGTGGGTGGCCCATCAAAATAATAACCGATCGCTTCACAAATACTACAACTTTATCTGCTCCTTCTGTCCTAGAGATAAGAGTAATCTCACTGCACAGATTAAGAAACTAAGAAAAAGAGGCTTGAGAATTTGTACCGGGCAAAGTTGAAGCCTGCATTTCCTGCTCACTTAATGTTTTACTTTGCAATCTAACTAACAGTTTTAAATATAATTTTTTAGAGTATTTTTAAAGTAGATGTTTGTTTTATTTGCAAGTGAAGTTATTCTCACTTTGTAATTCATCTTGTGAGCCAGAAGGGGTTTTTTTTGTATCAGCAAAAAAATTAGTTTCATCATTTTTCCCAGGAGCAAAAACTTACTACTGCAGGAAGGAGAAATGGGTCCTGATTACCCATATGCTCCCTTGCATTGAGGGCTGTCCTCTTCCTCACACAGAAAGGAGGACATCCATGATGGGGAATGCACGGGGCTCGGCAGATTGGGATGGGGCTGGGCATTGCTCAGCACACTGATCCCGAGGCGGGCACAGCAGAAAACCCAAGATGGCTTCTGCCCCTTCTCTGCTTTTCAGAGCTGCCTGGGCAGGCAGGCAGATGCCTCTGAGGTACTGTGCAGACTCCGTGTTTCCACCACCCTGATGCAGGTGTGGACAGTGGTCTCCTGTTCACGTTGAGTTATTATTTTGGCCTAAGGCCAGGGCTTTTTGCTGATGGTGCAAGCAAGCACAGGGGAGGAGTGATTTGTCAACGGTGAGTTGCTTGCTGAGAACTCAGTGTGGTTTTATTGCAGCTTCGCTGCAAATTTATCTTGAGTGGGTGACACCTGGGTCAGTGCATGGGTTCATGTAGCTCAAGTGACCGGTGGCCTGTGTGCAGCGCAGGTGGGTTACCAGGACAGATGAAGTAAAACCAAGACTTCCCATTCACTACAAAATGCTGGTGTGTGCACATGGTGGAGGATTTTCTTGGGTTGGGAAGGAAATGAGAAACAGCATTTTTAAGTCTCTCTCAGAAGGGGGAAGCCAGTGAAGGGGAAACCGGGAAAAGATAACCATCAAAATATAGTGGAGCCTGGGAGTCCCAGCTCTCATCTACCCTCTGTTTTCGTGTCTCGGCCACCATAGGAGACTGAAAGGGAGCCAGGATCACCAGGGCTTTGGGATAGCTTGTCACAGAGCCAGCAGCCCAGACTCAGGGGAAGCTGGTGACCACATCCCCCACATCTCCTGCAGTCTGGAGGGAGGGAGGTTGGGAAGCCGTGGCTTGAGCCTAGTGCTCTCAGGACTCCCAGGCTGGCTGACTTGTGGCCAGAGCTGGGAAGTGGTTTTGGCTGTGCATCAGCCCCTCTGAAGCTGCTGGAGGTCCTGGAGCCTCCTGTGCAGAAGCAGTCCCCATGCCAGGCTGACTGGCACCCGAGGAGGTACCCTGCTATCTCATCACTGCTGGCACGCCTGGCCTTTGTTTCTCAGGAGCTCACTCAAACCATTGGTCGCTGTGGACCTGGCAGGAAGAAAGCTGTGAGGAGTCAGCGCTTGCTGTCAGGAGTCCTCAGCCCCTCATGTTCGCTCATCTGCTGCTGAGCCACAGTTTCTCTCAGGTTCAGATGAGCAAGTAGGCCTGCAGCAAAAGTGCCGTCGTGATTTGGCAAGATGGAGTGTATAGTGGGCAGGGGATTTGGGGCAACATCAATACATGTGTCCAGGTTAATTCTATAATGCAGGCATGCAGCGACAGAAGCACTTGTCTCTAGCTTGAAAATTGATTCAAGTGAAAAAAACCATCTAAAGTGCTAGCATTTTTCAGAAAGGCAGAGATATAGTCATGACAGAGTACAAGGCATTGCTGCCACATTTCACCATAATAGGGGCACTTGATCTGTATATGCTGACACACATCACAGTCATGCATACCTAAAAATTTTCATTGCAAGTGAGAGGAAAACACCATGCCAACTTGGGAGCAGATAGGATATTATTCCCCCAAGGAGACAACATTTAAACTAAAATAGGAAAATTCCAAAAACTGGAATAGGTTTTTGTGGTTCAAGAGCTGCAACTTAAACACAAGATTTTATGCTCGACCCTTTTAGAAAGGGAGTATCTTTTCATGTGCATTTAATAAGACTTTTTTTTCAAATGCTTTTTTGTCCCAAGCCTGTGGAGCTCCAGTTGCTGTTTGTTGAAATACCTCATGGGCCATATGACTGTCAGTCTTCCATCTCCAAATTAGCAATGGCATTACATAAAACGTTTTCTCAGTAAAGCTTTTTATTGTGTGTGTGCAGAGTCATCACAAGATGTTTTTCGTTTGTAGTTAAGCAACACCGTATGTCATATTGTCTTAATGACTCTGTGAAGTAGATGGGACCCTGGCAGCAGCTACAACTATCTCTCAACGTCAAGAAATAGTTTGAAAGCTTTATAGGCAGGGTAGTACATGCAAGCTCTCTGATCTACAGCCTGTTTCTTTGTGTGGATAAGCATCTCATTCACACATACAGGATCAACACTGCACTGCAGCAGCTTGCTGAGAAATTTCAGGAGAGGCATCATGTATCTTTTTAAGTGTCTTATGGACTTAATTCTTTTAATTTGTATATTGTCTGCATAAACAACTGCAGCCTATTGCATTACAGGGGTGGTCACAGAGATCATTTACAGCTCAGAGAACAAACTTCTCCTGTTGCACATCTTAACCCCTAAATGGCAAACGGGAAATGCGGTGGCTGAGCCAGTACTGGGTTGGCCAGCTCCACACTCAACACATCTTTTGCCCTCCCCTTGCAGGTTATTTTGATGCTCATTCCCTGGCCATGGATTTCATGAGCATCGGCTTCCGGGAGTGCTTGACAGAAGTTGCGAGGTACCTGACTTCGGTGGAAGGTCTCGACACGTCCGACCCCCTGCGTGTTAGACTCGTGTCTCACCTGAGCACCTGTGCCTCTCAGAGGGAAGCTGCTGCCATGACGTCCTCCATGGCCCACCACCACCACCCCTTGCACCCTCACCACTGGGCAGCCGCCTTCCACCACCTCCCGGCCGCTCTGCTGCAGCCGAACGGACTCCACGCCTCCGATGCTGCCCCGTGCAGACTCTCCTCGGACGTGCCCCCGCACGGCTCCGCCCTGCTCACGGCCACCTTCGCCCACGCCGATGCCGCCCTCAGAGTTCCCTCCGCTGGCAGCATCGCTCCCTGTGTCCCTCCTCTCTCTACCTCCCTCTTGTCCCTGTCGGCCACTGTTCACGCCGCGGCAGCAGCAGCCACAGCTGCTGCCCAGAGCTTCCCCCTCTCCTTCACCGGCACCTTCCCGATGCTTCCCCCCAGCGCGGCCGCCGCCGTCGCAGCGGCGACCGCCATCACCCCTCCGCTGGCCGTGTCAGCCACTGCCAGCCCTCAGCAGGCTGGCACCGGGGGCGGCACGAAACCCTACCGACCCTGGGGGACTGAAGTTGGAGCCTTTTAAGTTCCCCACCTCACTTCTTCCCACTCGAGCTCCCTCCTCTCCCTCTCGGCACACGTGCATGTGCTCACGCCCACGAGCCCACGCATCCCCGCACCCACACCCAGCCTCCGGGACTCGGTGTGTCCTCCGTGCGCAGCCTTCACCCAAAGGGCCTGAGAGGTGCTGGCGAGCCCACCGAGGAATGGCACAATTATCCTCCTCACTGCAGGTGTTGGAGAGGACACGGGGTGACACCTTCTTCTCCTTCTCAGTTTGTCTACTGGAGGCACCTTAAGGGAGCAGCGATGGCTTTCATAACAGTGTGACAATACCGGCATGTAGAGGTTTCCTGCAAAATACGTAGAAATACGTAGACATTAGAACTAATAGTTCTCCAGCTATGCATCCTTGTTTGGCAGAAAGGTGAGGGATTGCATCTACCAGGTCTCCCCAGGCTAGAAAAGGAGTTCCAGTTTCATAAGTGCCTGACATTGAAAAAATAATAAACAAATATATATATATATGTGTGTGTTCTGCTAAAACAAATAACATTGCACAGGTATGGAAATGGTATGGGAGAGAGATGAAATTCTGCATTCAGCTTCAGAACTAGGATACTTTTCCAGGGCAGAGCATGCTCTTGAAGGGGAGAGGTTTTTTTAGCCAAAAGATTGCCGAGGAAGAATGTTTAGTTTGACAGGCCTAGTTCTCGCTTCCTTAGTTCACTTTCTTTGTACAGACTTGCCAAATTGGGACGTCTAGCATAGCATTGGCAAAAGCAATTATCTTATCAGTGCTGGGATTAATGAACGTTTCAGCGCTGCCTGTGAGCCCTGAGGCACCCATTTTTATGGCTTAAACATGGTGCTAGCTCCTATCTGCACAAACAGTGAATTTTTCATGCACCCAGAAGTAACCCCCTATTTAAAGTGTGCACACTTGGATACAGTTGATTCAGGCCAATACAAGAGACTCAGTGTTGTAAGAGTTCAACTTAACTTATTTAGCTGTATTTGGACATTTACTTTTAGCCAATTCAGTGCAAGATCCCTCTTCTTTTTACTATCAGTTTCTGGGAGAATGATCACTCTGGGTATGAATGAAGTTATGGTAGGGACAATTTTTAAATTGGCTATTAACATGCCAACAGTGTAATGTGGGTTTGATTCCAAACCAAAATGAATGTATTAATGGGATGTGAGTAAATTATTTTGTCAATACCCAGATAACTAGTGCTGCATAAAATGGTTTGCTTTCATTTTTTATTACAGTGACTTAAAATAACCTAAGTATTTTAATACAACCAGTCAAGAGCTAGAGATTTTATGTAAAAAAAAAAAAGGAAAATAAAAATAAAACACAGCATGTATTATTATGCACTTGATTTCTCTGCTGTGTGGAGAAAGCAATAAGCATTGAGAATGTTAAACATTATGCAAAATATACTTTAAAATATTTGTTTTAAAAATACTGTACCTAGTCGGTCTTTTATGCATTACTTTGTTAACCTTTTTTCTATGCAAAAGTCTTTACATATCACTAATTAAATGAAGTCCTTTTTGACTGCGTTTTATGGATCATTTGTTGCCGCTTTTGTTTGCTTTTGAGAATACTTGCAGACTCACAGTTGCTTTCTGCCACTGGTAACAAGTGTGTTGGCTGCTCTGTACTCTTCTTCTCCCCTTGCTCAGCCAGGAAGCCTATCTTGTCCAGCGTGCTTTGGAATAGGCAGGGAAAACCAGCAAATCAACACTGGTTTTCAGGCTTGTAAACTGGCTCTGAATTGACGGTATGCTTAAAGATACAGACCTATCTGTCCACCCTGAAGAGCCCCAGACATCATTGAGGTTTCTAGGTTCAGCTTTCCAAAGGGTTTTGAAGGTGAAAATTTTAACCCAATGACATCATTAAATATATGGAATGAGAGGAGGTAGTTTTTACTTCAAGTTCTGGTCTTCTAATTTGGCAGTTCTCACTGCGGCAAGGGTTTGTTATAGTTTCATCTGAGACCTGCAGAGCAGGAAAGTGGAAAGTGTGGAAAGCTCTGTTTATAGGGACGAGGACAAAGTCTTACATGTCTGAATGCCGAAATAACATCTGGCAAGACTGAGGCACAGAGAAAGGGGGATCACACTACAGCCAGACAGACACTTCACCTGTCATCAAAAGCCTCAGCAGCCTCAGCTGGGTGGCTCACTCCCTATCATCCTTTCCTCCAAATATTAAACCTGGAACCCATCCCTGCCTCAATCAGCTGGTCTCCAGCATTAAAGTGAGGAGGGCTTGTGTTTCATCTTAAAAAAATGGAGAAAAGAGGAAAGTCTTGCAACCACTACACTGTTAATCAACCTTGATATTCTTTGAAGTAGTGTTGTTTGGGGGGAACATGACATTTTTTTATTAAGGGCAGAAATGCTGTACTGCTGTGCTGACATATTTAGCAGCATACACGTGAGGCATCATTCACTTTCTGAATGTGTATTTTCAGGAAAAAAGAGGGCATTAATGGCCGGTAGATAAAAAGTGGGGTTTATTTGCATGAAAAAGCAGGTTGCAGCCCTACTTCACTTTAAGCTGTTAACTATTAACCTGCCCTCTAAGAGCCTGGTAGGAGGTCTCCCAGGCATGTATCACGTTAAAAATAGGCACCCACTGACTTGGTTCCGCCTAAGATCTTCAATCTAATTGATGTGCCCCAAAACATCATTTGTTTCCCCAAATGCAATATTCTGCCTCATTTTAAAAAAAAGGCAGTTTGAGAAGACACTGATTAGATACACACCACGGATAGATTTGTGCAGCCTGTTTGTGCTTATCCCATTTTCACTTTCAAAAAACAGGCCAGATCCATGAGTTGCTGATGTGTCCTCTATTCCTTGTTGTGTTGCCTTTTGGTTTGGTTTGGTTTGAATCGAATCACCTAGAGGACAAGAAGAGCTCATCCTTCATGCCTGCTTATTCCTAGGCTGGGAATATTACCTCTCTGGGAGCAGATGAAGATTTTCCAAATGGGAAATTAACGGAGAAGACATGTATTTCACATGCGCTGTTGGAAAGACATCAGAGGGTAATAACTTCTGGTGGCTTTGGTTGTAGCTGTGCTAACAGGTCAGAGCTGAAGGTGTCTCTGCAGTTTTTAAAACAAAGCAAGGGAAAGCTGTTTCCTTGGCATAACTAAGATGCAAAAGTTAGGACTCGTGGCTGTGCATGTGCAACCTTACTTCAGCCTTTTTCTATCTTCATTGTGCATTCAATGATGAATGGACCTGGATGAAGAATAAAGTTAGTAATTTGTATAATTTAGGAGTAGATCATGGCACATACCACACAATACAAAGTCAGGCTGCTTGTTCAACAGTAAGCAGTTGGCTTTGACTAACTTTTCGATGGGTGGGTTTGCAACTTTAAATTCCAGTTATCAAGAGGATCAAAGCAGGTTATGCAATTTCATAGAATGTTTTTCTTAAAAGGAAAAAACTAAAAACCAATTCTGTCACTCAGCATTAGCGGGCTCGAAACCTTAGCCCTCAGCAATGCAAATAAAAAGCACTTAGGCTGCTGAGAGAAGATTATTACCCTAGAGAGGAGACAGGCAATTGAGAGGCGGTGCTGCCTGTCCTCCCTTTGCTGTGATTGCAAGTGGAGGAAATCCGGCACTAGGTATTGCCCAGAAGAAAAACCGGCTACTGTGGCTGAGGGCTGAATGCATGTATTCAAAGTAGAATAATCATCTCCTGGCTGTGACTACCTCTGCCTGAACAACTGCCAGGAGGTGCCAGCTCACGCTTCTGCCTCCTTAGTGTGAACCTTCAAAATGTTTGCGGCTATTTTGAAAGATGATATTTCAATCAGGATGTCATGAAATAAGCCTGGGACACGGACTTTGGCAAATTCTTAGGGCTATTGTAAATGAGGAATTTCTTCTTTGCAACAGGAAAAGGTCACAAGCATCTTTTAGTCAGAAGATACAACATCAGAAAATACTGACATGTGAAGTGGACTTTTATCAGCTCTGTAGTCACCAGCCTCGTTAGTCATCTGCTTCTACAGGCATGGGTAGCCTGAGATCACACAACTGAGGACCTGAGTGATTGAACTGGTAGTTTTGTTCAACTTCGAGAAAAGATGAAGGAATTGGTACAGCTTTATTTGCAAGCTTCATGTATCCAAGCTCCATTTGTGTGAGGCCACTGCATGAACCCGAGTTAATTTCACTCAACACAGAACATTTTACTCGTGCTCTGTTTCTTTGCTTCATCATTTCACGCAGCAAATACTTGGAAACGAATGCGTAAAAGTCTCAAAGGAATGAGTGTAGCAACACATCTGATCATAACCAGAAGTAATAAGCAGAGGAGCACCAGGCAGGTGCTAGAAATGCTGAGATTTCCACTCGAGGGTAAAAAAAACCTTTCCTGATTTATAAATGAAATAACATTTTGACAGATAACTTCCATAAAATACACAGGATTTTATATTTGGGAGAAGGTGTGGGGATGTGGTTGGTTTTGGTTCTGATTTGTTATTTTATCCTGGTAATTGCTAAGTTGTAAAGTGCTATGAATGTGCAAACACAATCACTTAGTCATCATTCAGTTGTCTAAATATTTGCCATGTCCTAAGTTGGGCTCCAGCTATCACTTTGGAGGTGGTAGGTCTCCCTTGTGTCCTGTGTCACCTCTGCCAGTCCTGTGCAGATGCCTGGGAAATCCAAGTTGCTTAAGAGGCACAAAATATGTGTGGCCAGACAACTGAATTTCTCACTATCTTGCATCATCTTCGGAGATACAGGATTTAAAGCTTAATAATATTTTCACATGTGATCTATTTTTTTCAAAGAATCAGACTCCTCACCAGAAGAAACAATAGAACAGTATGAAAATCATTTCGTGATAATGCATTACCATCTATCACTCCCATAAAACTAAGACCAGTCAACACCTCAATCAACACTAATTTCAGAAGTTCTCTTAATGCTCTGACTTCAGCAGTGGTGGTGATTATAAGATGATGTCAATAGAACTTATTTTTAAAAGGATATTCTGCATTCATGGTGGCAATATAAAGCTGGGACACATGAATTAGTGTTGTACCCTAGATACTCAAATACCAGAAGCAAAAGGAAGTGATTATGGGAAATAAAATGAAGTATGTCTGGTTGAATTACTTCCAAGGTCTGAAGAGGCAGACTCCTTGTTTACAGATATATAACTGCCAATATTGAATTCAAGCAAAGCTAAATGTTTTAGACAATGTTTATCTGAACAGTGCTATTACTTATTCTACAGGAAGGTCCTTCTGAGTAATTGACTTAATTTTGCTTTCCACTCAGTTAATTTTTGGGATTTTTCTTTTCTACAAAAGAAAGTCTTCAGGATGAAAAAATACCTTGATGCAACACTGAAATTGTGGTTGCTGGGAAATTTCAAACGCTTCCTATGTGAACTGCAAGACCTCTGCACACACTCCAGGAAACAGTATCTCAAAAGAAGATGTAAAGAAAACTATTTTATCTGTAAAGAATACCCATAGATATTACTGTGCGGTAAGTGAAAATCGAACAAATGACTACAAGCCAATACATAAACCTAAGGAGAGAGAATTATAGTTATGTAAAGGCCTACACTTTTTTCCCTTTGCTTTTGATTTAACTCAGAATGCAGTAATTTTTTTTGTATCTCAGAGAGACAAGTAACTTTAATTTTCTTTAAAAAAAGGACTCTCTCCCTGGACAAGTTTAAAACAAAAGGTAGATATTTCAGGTATACTTTCACAACTCGATCAACAAGACAAGGTCTGTTTTGTGTGGATTGTTCACATAGCTCTTAATGTCACTTGCCAGCACAACCCTTGGCTTTAATATACAAGCCCTAAAATAAAGTAACATTGTTTTTCTCCCTACCCCCTCTCCCTCTGTTGCTTTCTAAATGTATTTTGGTAGCAGAGAAGGAAGTTTATTTTTCTTGGCTTTTCTGGGGTTTGTTTTTCTGAAGAGGCACTGGGGTGGCAAGGGGGAGTGGCGGTGGGGACGCTGGCTCCTTGGGCACCAAGAGTTTCTCCTTCCCTCTGGGTAGGCAAAGCTGCTTCCTCTCCTATTCCCTCCCCTGCCCTCTCTTTGGGCAGCTGTCCCACTGGTTGTCCCCCTCCCTCCTTTCCCAACAGAAAGGGGGTGCAACCTCAGCAAAAGGTCCTTGCCAGGCAGCCACGCTAGCAGGGGCTGGTGGTGAGGACCAGCTGCCAGCCTGCAGTTTCATGAGGCTGTTTCAGTTCCTCTTACCACACGTTTTCATTTCGTCAATCATAAAAGCCAAAGTGAATGTTTTCTGATAATTATCTCAGACCTTCAGCCGCAATCTACTCTGACCAATGTCTGTTTCCTTCCCTCTTCATGTTATCAAGAATCCAATACCTGCCCAGCTACAATGACTTTGACCCTTCAATTTATTATTGCAGTTAGTGAATAAAAATGCTCCAAACAGGAATCTCAAACCAAAACAAATAAAACCATTTCTTGATACTGCTGAAAATTGACCTTCATGTGCCACCCTGTCCTCCTTCAAGGCCTGCTAAACCGACAAGAAAGATTCCCATTAGTAAATCACTACTGGATCATTAAACCTTTTTAAGGCAGTATGTGCCTTACCAAGAGAATGAGGATTACAACACAGCAGTGGCTGCTGCCCACCAACAATCATGGGAACCGACCTCAGTAATAAATCCATTAATTATCTGGCTCACTTTGACCGGTTCTCACGCCAGAGCCTCTCCTTTGATGTGACCGTCAAAACCCAAGGATGCCCAATAGCAGTAGCCACCAACAAAACAAAGGAGAAGTAATAATTCAATATAAATATGTAAAACCTGCCCATATGCCCAGCTTTTGCAGTGGGGTGTTTCTGTGCCTGTGGTTCAAACTGGAGGCAAAAAAAAAAAAAAAGAAATAAAGATCTTTTTTTCTCCTGTATATAACCTTTAAAGTGAAGAAGAGCTAGGCATGTTAGAGACATTTTTTAGCTATTGTTGACATGCGTGACTTTTTCAGCTATGGAGAGGGGGTTCCCTGTTGCTTTTCAAAATCAGTGTTACAGTTCATCACCAATATGACTTAGGACTTGTCCTATGAAGGAACTAAGGATGTACTTCTGAGGGAAACAGAGGAACTATTCCTCTTCAGTGTGATTATTTGTATAAACAAAATTGTTTGTGCTTTTAAGCCCCCTGCAGGACCAAAACTTTAGAGGATGCATTTTTCTCCGATTTTTAAAAGTTTTAGGTGTCAAACTACTTTTGAGTGTTTAAATTACATCGGAAATACAACTTGTTTTTTTAGTTCACTTCTTGGCTACTCACCTGTAAAGTGGGAATAGTGTTAATTAATTCTTGTCCTTGATCTTGTCTAATTAGATCTCAGACCCCAGGGGAAAGATTAGCTAGTAACTCATCATCATCCTGGGAGCACTTTTAACTCAAGTTTCTAGCCCTTACCATAAGCTTCTGGTTAATAGAAGATAGTAGCTCTCCTGGAGCCCAGATGCTACTGAGGGAGGCAAATTTCTGATGGATGACATGGGAGAAAAATCCCATTTGAATATATGAGCAGAAGAGAAGCAGAATTTATTAAACTGCATTTAATAATTTTGCTTTTTACTCTTAAAGGAGGAACAGCAAACTGTAATAAACAGTAGGTAGAAGAGATTTTAGGATACCTGGTTTTCAGGTGTCTTTTAGATACCTGGATTTTGCCCTGATCCACAGCAGAACCACCAGCTACATGGCACTCCTTTCTCACCAAAGACACACTTGGTTGGATCATGATGGCAAACCCAAGAGTGAGCACTTCAGAACTGGGTTTGGCATGTACACAGAGACTCCCTGTGAGCCTTGCAGCAGGCAGGGGAGTCATGGTGGTAGGAGTTTAGGAGCTCTTATTCATCTTCTCACATGCCTCACACTCCACTTCAGCCTGGTTGCTTAAGGGGAGATGAGTGCAGTGTGGGGTAGGAAGGATGAAAGCCCTTGCAGGCTACAGCAAGAAACTCCATTTTGATTGACCCAAGGCCACGGTCCAAACAAATGTGAAACTGAGACTTACTACCTGGCTTGGGGTAGAGAATGAACAAACTGCAAAACTTCATCCTGATAGAATTAGGCAGGTAGTCTCTATCTGAGCAGACAGGAAGATCATTCCTGTTTTTTCATTTATTTTCCTGGATGTCTTATGTAGAACTGCAGCTTACACACCACCAAATATGCCAGTTATGGAATACAGAGTTGCCATTTCTGTAAAAAATTTCCTTGCAAAGGATGTAAGGACAGTTTGGGTGCACAGACATGAAGGCACCCTGCTGTGGCCACACTCCATCAGCCCAGCTGCCTTGTCCTTGTCTGGGTCGCTGCTATTCCCTGCTACATGCAGCAGACAGCACCACCAGCCAGAGCACATGTTGTAATCACAATTTATAGTCTGTTATTACTTCCCTGCTTTTGGGGAAAACTGGCACCTCCCAGCTCTGTTTTCCTGCTAGCAAGACAAAAATTAGGTACAGCATAATAACATTGTCAATAGTTTACTAAAATGTGATTAATCAAAAGAGCACGTGGGAAACAAAGCATGGAAAGGCAGAAGGTAATGATTGACTGTAGCCACAAGGCAGTGTAAAAAGGATCTAGAAGGCAGATTTGCAGCATGCAAGAGAAAAAGTTCAGACTTTTAAAAGGATCAGAGCTTTCATAATTTCATGATCAGAGTACTTCTTAATAGGACATGGCAACTGCCCCTGGACTTGCTGGAAAACGGTCCTTGGATAGCATTATCTAGATCTGTGAGTGGTAATTAAATCTGCATTGGACTTTCATTAACATTACCTTAAATAAAGAGCCTTGTTTTGCATAAAATAATTTCTCTTAAAACACAATTCAGAGTAAATTTTCCAGCTGTAGTTCTCAAGGGGCAGTCCTAGGAGGATGTGAAGTGAGGTTGTCATGTTTTTTTATCTTACTGTCCAGAAGATGTTTCATAGTGAATCTGTAGCTAGGGAAGAGATTTATAATTATGCTTTAAGACAGCAACATTTTATAGAAAGAATATTGGGATAGATTATAGGACAGGGAAAAAAGCGTGGAAAAAGGATTGTGTGCCTGAAAGCATCTTTTGGGTTTGTTTTTCCTTTCATCCCATCAGTTTAATAAACACTTTGCCTTGTTTGTGTCCTTTGACTGCCATGGTGACAGCACTAATGTCATAGCACAGACTCACCAGGCTCACTCACAAGGCTCACCAGCCTTGTGAATCCATGCAGAAGGGAATGAAACCAGACCTTATCTTGTGTCCTTGGGTAGCTGATGCCCGGGGATCCTGACCTGCGATGCAGAAATTGTGGTTCCCTTCCTCACCTTGGCACAAACTTTCTGCCTGACCTTCAGTTCAAAACCTACAGGTGAAAAGCAGAGGTGCTGCTGACCCTTAACAGAGTGGCTGTGGGGGTGAACATGTTCAGGGATGTGTGGTTCTTCGTCACTCTGGTAATGGTGTGTGTCATCATTGTATTAATACCACAGATAGGATGAGGCGATAGAGTCCGAGTCACACTCCTGATAATACTTCGTGACTTTTTTTTTACTTTTAAATTTTTTTAATGTTATATTAAGACTGTTTAAAGACGGCTTGTAAAGTTTCCATGTACAGCATTGAACTCAGAAACTAGGCAGTGATTTGCCTTAATAAAAGCTTCATTTGTACATGGAGTTTGCTTTATCAGCAAATACAAATCCTTCATTGCTCTGTAGCTCGTTGGAATGAAACGGGCACAACGTTAACCGATGGAATTGAATCCGAAACCTCCAGAGGAGGGGCCTCTCTGGGAGCCGCGGGCGGGTGGTGGCAGACACAGGGCCGGGATGCCACCTCGTGGCGTGTTCCAACAATACTTATATCAATAGGCAAAGGCTCGTTGCATTGTAGAGGATACCACGGAGTTGCACTTGTTTATGTTCACAATAAAACAAACAAAAAAAAGCTATAAGCGGCCAAGAGAATGTCCTGGGAACAAAATAAATCTAACGACTGCATGACTCTATGCCCTTCAGATAGAAGTGAAATATGAGGGCAAGTAGAAAATATGCCTATAAAAGAAAAGTGGGAACTTTCATTTTCCAAAGAATTGCTAGTTGTAAAAGTCATGCAAAATTTTATGCTCACTCACGCCAAGATACTTCATATAAGATCGGAAAAAACAAAGTGGAACTAATGTAGGGCTATAACTTAAAGGAGGTAGCAAGAAAGAGAAGTTGACTCAGCTGCTGGTTTAAGTTGATCTACAGCTGAGGTATTGTCTTCCGTATCATTCTTATTTCTTCTGCAGTTCGTTCCCATAAACCTTTGCTGTGAGATGGAAAGCACTTGGTCACAGTTTTGAGGAAGAACAGAAATGAAAGTAAAAATACTTTTGAGCCAGTATCTCAAAATCTACCACAATGAGAAGCGAATTCAGCAACGCTTTGAAAATGTATTATTAATAATCTCATATTTGTTTGAAATGCCTCTGCTCTAGACAGATCACTTTTCTGATGTGCTTTTGATTGTGCTGCCAGTCCTCTGTAAAACAGCCCACCTCCTCTGGGGCTTCAGCATGCCAGCATCATGAGTTACTTTTTATGTGAAACGAAAATATCAACAAAAGCTCTAGGAAGGATGGTTCTTCTACCTGTTTAAAACAAGTGGCCAGTTCCTTCTCTGCAGCACAACCTTTCCTCCATCCAGGAACAAGGTCCAGGAACAAGGAATCAGAAACTGCTGTAACACTCTTCAACAAATGCTCAAGGTGAACACTGATCTGGGCTCCTTTCATCCCAGACCAGGACACCTTTAATCACAGTAGTACCTGAAGTGGAAGGACACCAGCCAAGAGGACTGGTGCCTACTCCTTGATGGGTGGGTATTTGCTGTCTATGCAAGGGCAAGTTTCAAGTCTAGCATTGGACTGAAAGGGATTTGGAAGGCCATTAGATAGCTTCTTCAGAGATTATGCAGCATTCCTAACAATATATTGGAAACGACTCTTTCTTTGTATGCAAGAGCTATTCTGGGGGTTTTTCCATGTTTCTAAAATCTTACATATTATTATCCTTTCTCAGATGACTCTAAAGCTGGACTTACAGTGCTAAGAGCATGCAAATGTCCTACTACAAAATGAGTTAAACCAAAAGGAAATGCTTCTTTTGTTCCTATTCTGTAAAATCATATATATGCCTTTTCTGGGAAGGTAGTCAACACCTGAAATTCATTTTAGCTACTTCTAAAATTGCCCATCATTTTCTAACATAGAAAGCAGCAACTTCATCCACCAACTTGGTAAGGCATTTCAGTGAGATCAAAGAGGGAGAGAAGAATCTCAGAGCCCTACTCAGCTCTAATTAACAGGTAAACTGTTAATTATAGGGGAAAGTGCAGGATGACATCATATAATTGTGACTTTCAGGATCTTAGGAGGTCCACTGAGCCACCCCCCTTGCCTGGTCTGAGACTTGATGAGTTAACTTGCCCAGACCACTCTTAAGAACCTCCAGCCACAGGAATGCAGTAATTCCTTGGGTGGCAAACTGTGGACCTGGTGTTTAACTATGATTTGACAGCACCTTTTCCTAATATCTAAAGGGAAACAACAGCCCTTTTGACTGTTTTATTTCTGCCTTAGAGCAAAGGTGATCCCATCCCTTTGCACCTCTTTGAAGCTTCTTTGTCATAAAGAATATAGTGGAGGACCCTTCTCATGAGACACCCCTATCTGCAGTGGAGGGCAACCTAGGCTCTGGCACACCCTGGAAAAGGCAGCCAAAGCCATTATTTCCAGTGGTACTTTTGCACCTGGCCAAAGTACTCCTGCATATAGTGTGGACTGCCAGGGTGATGGGTGATGCAAGGGCTTCCTGGCAGTAGGAAGGATCCCTGCTAAAGCATAACCTGCCAGGTGTGCTAGACTCTGGTTTGCAGTCTGTGTAAGCAAACAATAATATTAATTTATTATCACTATTTCCTGGTTTACCTGCAGCAGAGTACTGGGTCCCACTGGGATGCTGTTAATTTTCCCCATAGCAGCCCTGACAGTGCTGTGCTTTCTGTTTGTAGCTAGAAGGGTGTTGATAACACACCAATGTTTTAGCCTCTGCTGAGTAGTGCTCCCCCAGCATCAAGACTGCCTCCAACACTCCTTCCTCCCAAGGCCAGTAGGCTGGGGGAGTTTGGGCAGGGACACGGGCAGGACAGGTGACCCAAATTGACCAAAGGGGATATTCCCTACCATATGACCATTGTGCTCAGCAATAAAACATATGAGAAGAGTAGGGGAAGGGATTAGTTCGTAAGATACTTGTCTTCCAAGCAACTGCTACAGGTACTGGGACTTTGCTTTCTTTCATAAAACTCGTTTTCTTTCATTAAACCCACAAGTTTTTAATCTTATTTTCTCCCCCCATCCTGCTAAGGAGGGGGGTGAGAGAATGGCTGGGTGGGCATCTGGTAACAGGACAGTGTGAACCCACCACAGGCAGGTACTATTACAGTGTGAGAGGAAAGGTTGTCCCACTGACCTCTCACCCCACAAATCACGGGCAGGTGTGGGAATCGGGAGTTACAGGTGGAGAAGAGCAGCTCTTGCTGGAGCCCTGGATTTGGATTTGGATGCGGATGCTTGGACGCGCAGGTGATGTGTGCTGGGAGGAGAAGGGGAGGCACCTCTCTGTTGCAGGACTGGAAGAGGCTTTACCCTGTTCTCAATACCTTTTCCCTTCCCACCTGCTGAAGCTCTCAGACTGTTTTTAGGAGCTGAGAAAAAAATGGCCTCAAGTTGCACCCGAGTAGGTTTAGATTATATATTAGGTTTGTTTTTTTTTTTTTTTTTCATTAAAAGGGTTGTAAAGCATTGGAACAGACTGCTTTGGATTCAGTGGATTCATCATTCCTGGAAGTGTTCAAAAAAGTGTGACTTCGGCACTTGAGGTCATAGTTCTGTGGTGAACAAGGCAGTGGTTAGGTTGATGGCTGGACATGATGATCTTAAAAGGTCTTTTCCAACCTAAACAATTCTAAGGTGTGGTGAGGGTTTCACTGCAGGATGGAGGGAGATAGGTGCTAATTGCAGGGAAGTATTAAAAATACCTTTGTCCTCTTTGTTTACTTCTTTCCACTTCCAGCAGAATATCTGGTATCTCTCCTGCACCCCCCTAACGATATGCCCTGCATGGTGGGGGCTGTACAAACACACTGCACAGAGACAGTCTGTTGCTCAGCTGAGGAAGCACCACAGAGAATTGCAGTCCCCCTTCTGCCTGGACAGGGGAGCAGGGGACAAACCCTTCCCACATTCTCTGTGTGGAAACAGCATGTGCACACCAGTGACAGCTAAGTGGGTCACAGAATCACGGAATGGGTGAGGTTGGAAAGGACCACAGTGGGTCATTTGCTCCAACCTTCCAGCTCAAGCAGGGTCATCCTAGAGCACATGGCACAGGATTGCATCCAGGCAGCTCTTGAATATCTCCAGTGAGGGAGACTCCACAATCCCTCTGGGCAATCCATTCCAGTGTGTGATCCCCTGCACAGTAAAGAAGTTCTTCCTCATATCCAGGTGGAACTTCCTGTGCATCAGTTTCTGCCCATTTCCTTTCATCCAATTGCTTGACACCACCAAGGAGAGCCTGTCTCTATCCACTTGGCACCCCACTTCAGATACCTGTAGACATTGATGAGGTCCCCTCTCAGCTGTATCGTTCAAGGCTGAACAGGCCCAGTTTCCTCATCCTTTCCTCATAAGAGAGATGCTCCAGTCCCTACTGGGTCCCTGCTGCCAGAGTTTAAAAATGCATGATAGCACTAAGTGACCATTCACTGTGGGGGGGACGGTGTGAGAACACCCTAAACTGTTAGAGCATTCAAAAAAAAAAAAAAAAAGGAAATTATGTTATTTCTGTTATTTTTAACTGCTGACCAGCAGCCCTGCTTGTGGTCCTCTAGGCAGGCCTCTGCTGACTTCTGGAATCCCTGTGGAAGGGCATGGGGTGTCTATAGGCAGTTTTGTGAAGGGAAGATTTCCAGGTAGATGCTACACCTGTCCAGGCTTTCCCTTCCCACCAGCACAAAGCACCGAGACTTTTCACACTTCGTTCACGATTCCTCCCAGCTGTCAAGTGCGTCTTAAAACTCCGGCGCCTCGCGCTCGCACAGCAGCTGGCTGACGCTCCCAGAGCTGCAAAAGCAGAGGGAGAGCGCCGGACATAAACCCAAAACAAAACAGAGATGGAGGGGGAAAAGGAGAAAAAATGAGCTTCCCTGCCAGGGAA
>NW_008239110.1:14778317-14784292 GCF_000691975.1 Corvus brachyrhynchos
CCGAAGTCCTGTCTGAGGTGGGATCCAGTGGCTCGAGGTTGGGGTTCGCTTGCCTTGTGCTGCCGCGGCCTCCTCACGATAGATAGTAATCATCTGTGACCTTGGTTTTTTTTCTTTGTAAGGTTTGTGTGAGCGGAATGAAAACGGCCAGTGCTGCGGATGACCTCTGTGTAAAGGCTCTTTCGTCTGGCATGTTGTTTTCATGAGCACAGTAGATCTGGGAGCTGTACTAGCAAAAATAATATTCCCTATTTAGGCAGTGTCCAACGATACAGGAGGGTTGGCTCTGCAGAAGCAAATTTCCTCTAGTTCTCAAGCCCTCTGCCTCTAAAATGCAAAAACCTTTCTGTGTTAAGATAGATAAGCTTCAGACTGTGTGCTTGTGGACTGTGCAAATATGCATTAGCTGATCTTTAAAAGCTTCAGAGTCTGAAAACAAACTTAGGGGGATCCCTTGCTTCTGGGAGGAGTGAAGGAAGTTGGAGGTGTTTGGTTTCCATCTCATCAGCATCCCTGTTCAGCCAATGGTTCATTTCATCACAAACCATTCACTGTAGCAGTCTTGAACAAAATGGGTGTCTTGATTGTGATGGAGCTTTCTTTGGTCCGAATTCAGCAATTTTACTGTGCAATGAAGGAGATAACAAAATATGAGGTTAGAATCAGGTCCTCTTAGATAAAATCTGGTGTCTTATATATGCAAGAACAGATTTTCACTTGTGTAGGATCCACAGCATCTCATTTGGTAAGACCAAGGCATTTCAGGGCTTGAGGAGCCAAAGCTGTGGAGGGATGGAAGCTGAGGTATCACTGTGGCCTGAGGCCACTGCAAAGAGGTGGGTGTGCTTAGGTGGGAGAGGTCAGCTGGTCCCAGCAGGTAATATGTGCCCATTGTTGAGGAGAAAGGCAAAGTGGCACCTAGGTTCCTACAGAGTGGAACCTGCAAGGAGCACCAGCCAAATACTGAGGTGGTCATACTCCAAAAACTGAGCTAGCCTTAAGAGTTTGTATACTCCACTAGGTCCACAGTGTTGTGTTTAAAAGCATAGGCTTCTCCACCCTGGCTGCTTCTCAGGTGGGTTTTGGAGGGGTACTGACTTCTATGGCTGTGATGTTAGCAGCACTGGAGACAGCTAGGTTAGAACTAGGCTAGGTCCACAGCAGCTGCATTTGCAGGATTGAAAATGTATGTTACAGAATGGTCATTGCCACCCTTAAGAGTGTCTCTGTTACATGACACCACAGAGGAAGGCAGGGGTGAGCCCTTTGATTCTTGAGCTGCCTCAGTGACAGAAACAAAATATTCCCCATGACAATTTCAGAAAAGTAGCTGAGCCTATGAAAAATGTGATCTTATGCTGATGGCAGAGTGGGCAAATGTGTTTTGTCCATGCCCTAGGAAACTGCTAGATGTAGAAACAAATCAATCCTGCTCTGTTGTGCTTGACAGTTAGCAAATCACTTTCCAAATGAGTAATATAGCTTACTAAATTTCTCTTGAGCAGTGAAGGGGTTGTTGATTACAGCCACAGGAGCAGTGAAGACAAAGGTATGTACTAGAGAAATTTAATGAAATATTTTCTTTTATCTGAACCTCAGGGGTGAGGGCTGACCACTAGACCACCAGGAAAATAGCACTGAGAGTCATATGCTGCCTAGTTATTTTTAGTAATAGCTTTATTTTCTGTACAAGTCATGCTCTGACAAAAGATTGTGCCTCTTTCTGGCTTCCTGTATCTGATAGAGAAGTGCATCAGTGAAACTGTCAGCGATTCAGCCTCCTGCCAGCGCAGAAGCAGCCATAGCCTGTGCCGGCATCCCTGAGATGGTAGCTGGAGAAGAATGATCTTCCCAAAAGCTCCAGGAAAGGAATGTCAGAGGCCGATGTTTCTTTGCACTTAACGCTGGTGTGCCTGTAAAACCAAGTGAGTAGCATTCAGTGTTAGAGGCACTGTACCACGGCTGTCACAGTTTGGTAGGTAAGGCTGAATTTTGGAACCTGAAAAATCAGAGCGATTCCTTTAAATGCAAGCTGTACAGCAGCATGCAATTAACTTGTCTGTTCCATATGAATACATTACATATTATTATTACTTTAATTTGACACGCTGATTGATGTGTGACAGTAGGCTTACTATGTAAAAATGAGTAAGAATAACATCAAAGTAATGTGCTAATTTATGGAAAGTGTATAATTTGAGTATGTATCTACTATATAATGGTAAGTACAAATTGTCTTTCGTACCAGGGTACATGCTTCAGCTCTAATGAAAACCCTTGATCTGCACAGAAGCTGCATTTATCCGTCCTCTCGTTCCTCAACTGGGTGTTTCATGTGGAAAGTCTTGATACCAGATTTTCTTCTGTAAGTTAGCCTGACTTAAAATATACATCATCCCAGTTTCAAGGAAGTGGAAAGGAGAGGGAAGGAAGAGATGACGCACAGTCTTTTGCTATTTTATACTTAATTTCCATGTATGGTTGGAATGGTGACCTAACTGTTAGATTATAATGATGTTGTGGGGGAAAAATACTATTGTAGTTTGTACTTATTATATCTGTTTTAACCGCAGTAGTGTTTTGATGGAAATAATGTGAGGCAAACCTGAAGAGGCATTGTCCAAACGTTACAGCAGTTGTGGTACTCCCGGCTCCAAGAGCACGTTCCAGGCCGTGCGGTGACTGCAGTGTGGCGCAGGCGGCGCCAGGGGACGCGACGCGGGGACGGGCAGCGCCACGGCTCGGGGCCCGCCGGGCGCGGCAGTCCCGGTCCCGGGGGATATTTTAATGATCCTGAAGAACGAGACGGGAAGCAACCAGCAGTATTTTATAAATACTTTCACAAGTTCTCGTATTCTTTTTCTTCTGCTTCCGTTCTTCCCCCGGCACTGCATTTGACTTAGAAAAACCTGGGTCAGCTTCTTTTTCCTTTTGGCCCATATTAAAAAGCACGTGATTCTGGGGTTTGGGATAAAGCGTGGCGGTGAGGTGCTTCATCCAGTGCCCACTGAGCTACCTTAGTTGAAACAAATAGGACTTTTTTGTCATCTCCTCTTGTATCTCAGAAAATTCCATTTCTTTTTATAGTCTCTCTTCTGCTGAGCATTTTGGAAGCAGCTTCTGGTTTGCTCTTCTAGACAGAGAAATGGGTGCACAGAATCAGTTATTAGGGGAGAACTTCTTATAAAAGTTTCAAGCTATGGTCTCTTTCTCATTTTTGTAAAACGTGTGGAAAATTTCAATACCTCAGCCAAACTGAGTTATATCTAGACAATCAATTCAAAGTTAAAGGATGAGTTGGGGACACTGAAAATTCATCATTACATAAACTGAAGAAACCAGGCTAAGAATAGCCCTCAGTGCAGTAGGATCAAGCAGAGCCTCAATTATGTATGCATAAAAGTCTGTCTGTATGAAACCTATTTTGTGACTACTTCATGGTGAATAATGGTAGGAGTAATTGGCAAAAACAGAAGGACGGATAATGGGAGAAAAAAAAAGAAAGATTGGTGCCACCTTTATTTTTATATCTTTTCAAAACTGGACTTTTATAGCAGTCGAGGTTGTCAGTGTAATTCTTTATGGCAGGTTGTCTTTCTTAAATAAATGAGCTGTAAGCTAAAGATTACAGATGTAAAAAAAAGAAACAAAAACTACATGAACCACACATGAGCAATACAGTATTTTTTTCTATTAGTGTAAGCTGATTTGAATGCAGACCATAAACATACTGTACCTCTAGTAATTTTTTCTCTTGAATGTGTGAAACTCTGTTAACATACACTGAAGTAGAAGATCAAAACCCATTCAAATGTGGTATTTTAGTATCCCAAATCGGCTCTGTCTTCCATGTGTAGTTATACATGAGTTTGTGTGAAAAACGTCTTTCTAGGCTAAAAATTCACAATTTGGAAGTGATGAAAATAGCAAATATACATTTTGTCTCCATCAAAATAATGCAATCAGTGATAAAACAAATTTGCCCAATCCTGAAATCAATGAGCAGCATGAATTTTAGCTTTTCTTAGGTAAAGATATTCTAAGCACTGATACCACAAAAACAATTAATCAAATGATGTTGGAACATTTGTATGCAAATGAATTGGCAAGGAACATATTGCCATGGGAAAGAGCAACCCATTCAGACTGTCCCCTATCCTCTGTACTGTAGAGAGACTAAATTTTATTTCAAAGGTGATGTGCATGTGTGTGTAATCTACCTATTATCTGCCTATCTCATATTCATCGTTGCAACAGAAAGGCAGGCATTACTTAGTTCTTCCAGACTCAGGAAAATAAACCAGTGTATTACATCCCACTCACACAGGTTCTTCCAATGACATGAAGTCTGTGGGTTCAGCCACAGGCAGTGATCCACAGTGCCATAACCAGAACTTGTATGATGCTTCCGTCCCAGTCCTAGCCTGCTTATCCTGCTGCTCTGACAGGAATTTGAGTGATTTCTCCCCCATGCCAGCACTCTAGAATATGTATTTGATATGCTCGGGGCAACATAAATATTATAGAAGTGTGTCGTTTCTTTGCTATATGGAGTTCATGCATTGTCTTCATAGAGCTTTCTACACTGGATAATAGAGGTGACCGTGCTTGGAATGATGATGGACAGCAAACTGGTACATTAAGACAGGGATAGCTTTTCCTGGAGCTAAAATAAGACATTAGTCACTGTCACTGTTGTGCAAGTGCAGCTAAGAGATAAATAGGGTTTCCACCACTTTGATGGATAGGGCTTCACAGCTTCTGCAGTTTGGCAAAGGAGGTTGGGTAAACAGTACTACTATTCTTCTTCCTCTTTTTCCCCACAGTTTTGTTATCTAAGCACTGCTGGAAGAGTAACTGAGAGCAGGGCCCCTTTCTTCTTTGTGATGGTAGAGAACCCTTGTGCCAGTGAAGTCTTTGAGATTTTAACCAATGTAACTTCGGGTTTGTCCATCTCTTGCTGGGTAATAATAACATGCAGTAACTGCAGTGTGCCATCAGAATGTATTCTTTAAGCAGCAGACTATGTTTTAAAAAAAATCTGTCTCTTGTAAAATAAACTGTTTTGTTAAAAAAAATCAGATGGAAACTTCAATATTAGCTGAAAGTGCAGCAGCAAATTTAGTGGAGGAGTTGATTGCTCCAGTAGTGACTCTTGAGTGGTAGCAAGCATATGCTACAAGTAGGATAATGGCAATGGTGGGAGATGGTTGTGTCTGTATTGGAGATGCAGTTGGTCCTGAAAATGACACATGTTTTTGGAATTAATCTTTTAAGCAGCTGTTAAACAACAACAACAAAAAAGCCTCTGACAAATCTCTTACTCAAAATGAAAACTTGTTGGATTCGTAGCATTATTAACTAGTAAAAAAATTATTCTTGAGACACCTGTGTGTCATTTGTAATTTTGATACTTTTTTAGCATCCCTATATATATATGTGCACACTTTGTGTGACCTTTTCATTTGTGCAAGTATCTGCCTATCTTCAGGCTTGTGTTTTTGTCTTGCAGAATTTGGAATTTAATGGTGTTACAGTGCCTTCGTAGGTCTCCCCCTAAGCTTTCAGTGTTTCAGAGCTGATTACTAACCGAAGGAAGAAATAAGAAGCTAGATCTTGTTTAGGCTAGCTACAAGCGTCTGGAAGGATTACCTTCAGTTATCTCGGGTAAGGGAGTGGAGTTTCTGGTACATACAGCGGGTGTTGTTTTCTGGGGATTGGGTGAAGAAGCCTACTGGCGGACAGTGTAGAAATAGCAGATGAGGTTTCTACGCTTTTCAGTTTCCCACGGATCTAAAGGCTTTGCTTAACCTCAATTTCCAAAACTGGTTGTTTTGTTTTTAGTACCGCCCTTGAGAAAACTCCCCGCCACAGGCAGACCCCCGCGCTTGGGCTTTATGACTCGTAGGACTGGCCCCGGAGACCGACCCCTTTCCCCAGGACAGGGCTTGAAGCTCGTGAAGCAACCCAGCAGC
>NW_008239110.1:14784665-14826895 GCF_000691975.1 Corvus brachyrhynchos
GCCCGCCTGCCCCAGGTGCTGCTCCCGGGCACCCGGGGTGTGCTCTGCTGCTGCCGCTACCCAGCCGGTGCAGCCGAGATGGCTTTCACGGCTTCGAATCTCATTATTTCTTCCCTCTCCGGGTCTTGGATGAATTACTAGAATGTTCCAGGCTCTCTCTATATATATTAATTTATATAGCCTTAGGTTGTCGTGACTGAGACGTGCTGCCGGGTGCCAAAGGTGTGTCAGTAATTGATTTTTGTCTCTTTAATCAGTGCAGTGGACTTTCCTCTCTGTACTTCATCATACACTGCTTCAGAGTTGGTTTTCGGGTGGAGTGGCATACTTGTATGTTGGGTGATGTGTGTGCAATATCGTGTCGCTAAAGGATGCAGTAACTGTTCATCCCCTAGGTGATGAAATGAGATGATGAACATTTCTATTCAATAACAGGCTTTTAGCATGTGTTTACTTTGCATGCTACAATTAGGTAGTTCTCCCATTAGGTAGTCACACATTTCTTAAATTAACGTAAAGTGGTGGACTTTTAAGATGGGTATGTGCCCATTAATCGATTATGGTTTGCTTCAAATGCTATGACCCAGTCTAAGGGCCTGTGTTTGAGTGATACTTAAAATGTGTGTTGATGAACTCTGCCAGCATATTGTATCAGCCAGTGTTTACACAGTATGGAAATAATAATTTCCTGATATTGTTCTATCTGATACTTACATGTACACACACAGATGTTCAGAAAATTAATGGAGAAGGCAATAGGAAATGCCAAGAAAAGTATGCATGAATATATACTTTTTGAATGAAAATTACTTTATCAGGAATATATATTTTTAAAGGTAAAAATATACACAAAATATTTTAAGGGCCTAAATAGTCAAGTAATGTGGATGCTTTGAAGAGTTGTATTGAAATAGATGCTTGTAGCCAAAATGCTGTCTGATGGCTTTCCTTTTTTTTTTTTTTTTTTTTTTTTTAAGTAGTGGATCAAAATCTTGGGCTTGGAGGGAAATTCTATGTCTTTTTTGTTTTTTTCCTTGTTGCACATTATGTTATGAAAAAGGAACACCTCTGGAATACCTGGTTTGTCCAAGTTGCTTGTGAGGCAGTCTCTGGGTGTCACTCCTCGGCTGTCACTCCAGGCACCAGTGCCCTGTTCTCACTGCAGCAGCAGCCACTCTCCCATTTGGATGTGTCACATCTGCTGCTGAAATGATAAGTGATTCCTGTCGGAGATGAAGTGAGTTAGAATTGATTGGAACTTGTCCTTGTCTTATTAGGAATATGGCTTCGTTGCTTTGTGTATCCATGGTTTTGAAAGAGAAGGTTGAAATTGGTTGGAGGCTGGCTCTGGTAGATACTTGGCTACCTTATGGCCCTGACTTCAAGGGACAGTTTGCAAATCTCTTTAAGTGTTAGGGAGTAAGCCCCTCTATTCAAACAGAAGTGAATTCACTTGATAATGATTTGGGTTGGAAGATAACATGTCTTCAGAAAGGTAATTTTAAAAGTTATGGGAATCTTGTGGCTGGTTACTGCGGCCAGAGTGACTCCCTGCTGTCACCCATTTGGGTGGGTGTTTCATAGGTGGAAATGTAGTGTGAGCCTCTGCAGCAAGATCTGACACAAGAAATTGCTGCTCTAGGCAGCTGGAGCTGCTCACAAACAGTTATTATGGAAATGAAGGACAAAGGGACTCAATTTCCCTTTGCTATCCAGTAGGTGTGAAAGGAAAGCTGGAACATAGCCAATGTTCAGAAGAATGGTAAAGCTCTCTGTCCGGCACCTGGCTTGTGCCCTCTGTGTCTCAGTGGGTGCCCAGCGCAGCAGCAGGCAGTCATGGTCCTTGGCTCATCTGGCAGAGGAAATTCATCACCCAAAAAGCAGCTGACTGACAAACCTCTTCCTCATCACGATCAATAAGCCAAAAAAGTCAAAGGCTTTATGGGTGTAGCTTTTGTTTTAGTGAGGTATCCTCTGGATATTATTATTATTATTATTATTGATGGTGGGGTTGGCTGCCTGCCACAAAGTTGCTGGCTTCTCAATCCCTCTTGTGAGGGATCTGCACCCTCATGCATGAAAACGTCCAAGTCATGTTGCTGTCACTTCTGCGGTGAGTTTGTCCTGGCAGTTAAGATCACTTTCCCAAAAAGAGGAAATGTAATTCTACATTTGATGAGTGAAGTTAGCATTAAGAGCTTTCACTCAAGTGACCTCCTTTGACTAGGAAGGAAAGCAGAGTAGGAGAAACAAGTCTTTAAGTTCTTTTTTCCCTCTTCTCCTTTTTTTTCTTTTAAAAATCTTACTCCCTTGTCATTTTTCCCTAGCCAGATTTATGAAATAATGAGTTAGCGATAAAATTCACAGCAGGCTAGAGGAATTATATTTCTCTCCCCAAACAAGATTGATATATTAAACACCATAAAGAGGAGTATTCTTTTTTCTTTTCCTCCCCCTCTTCTTTGCAAACCATCATTATTGTAGGTGGAAAGCTGTATGTCTTTGTTCCTGGTCAAAATGTCAGGTGGGTGTGAGTGGTTCTGCTGGTGCTGGAAGTTGTATGTTAGGAGCTGTTCAGTTTTGGGGTGGGCAGCACTCTGCAGCAGCGTGTGGGGCTGTGGTTGTGTATCTGCAGTCTCTCCTGGGCTTGCCTGCCAAGGGCAGGGTGCAGGCAGGCTTTGGGGGTCTGGAGGTGCTTCCCAGTGGATTTCAATGCAGAAGGTTGTACTAAGTGCCCAGAACCAGCTGCAGTGCTTTGGTCTTGCACCTGTGCTGCCCCTGTCTCTGACCAAACTTGGAGCAAGAGTACCAGTATTTCAGCTCAGTACCATATAGCATCCTCCTGACCTCCCTATACGTAATTGAGAGTTAATGACTTGTCATGGAACCACAGTTCATCCTTAGGAAGACTTCTGGATTAGACTTGAATTTTTTGATGTGTAGAGTACTCATCATAATCTCAGTAAACCTTTCTGATTGTTATTTATCGTAAGAGGTGAGCTGTGCTTTCAGTGGCATGCCTCAAATTCTTGGTGTTGTGTGGTCCAATGCCCCTGTCAGAGCTCGATGAAGCTGTTCCCTGCTCTCTATTCTGTGGCCTGTAGTACTCCTGAGCTGTCATTAAGCACTCGGCCTCCTCTTTGATATGCTATGTGTAGATCCCACCGACGTGCCATTTCTTCTTTGTTGTTGCTTTTCTTATGGCTACTGTGTATGTTTTGCAGGGGGTTTTTTCAACATCCTTTTTGAAATGCAGGTTGTATGAGTACCCATGTTTAAGTAATGGTAATAACAAACTGATTTACAGGAACAGAAAACATGCAAGCTTAGCAGGGAAATTATACCTGTTTATACAGGCAAGATATGTGTTTATCTTTCGGTTACAATGTCAAAATAGTATTGTGTATGTTTCATTTTGTATTCACTTTAGGATTTAAAAGCTTATTATTAGTAGCTACCAATTTTTAGAAAGGAAATTTTCTTACTGTACCCTCACCCATTAATGACTGATTTGGGGATCTTCTCATAGTGTTTCTGTAGATATCTGAGGGCCATTTCCTCAAAATCTAAGACTCTGCAGGCAAAGATCTGTTTCAGTGCACCAGATAGAGGAAATCACAGCTTTGTTTTACAGAAGTTCACAGTGAGAGTTGTTGCTTCCCTGAACTCAGCTTTATCTTAAGAAAAGGTAATGTATTCCCTGACTCATTTTTTTCAAGTAAATTCAACCTTTTCTAGCAGTGCTCTCTCTGTCTACTGCTACTCCGGTCTATTTTCTTCTGCTTTCTGCCCTACATGCCATCTGTCTTATTTTCTAGTTTGTTTTCTTTTTAAGTACTCTAAGGTAATGCAGCGGATAGAAAAGAAGTATGAATATTCACAAAGCATCACTGCCACCTTGATTGAGAGAGGAAGAGGTGTGGATGGCTTCCTGCCAGATCAGCTGATGCTGTGATTGCAGAAAATCCTTGGGTGTGCCTAGGTTGTTACTTTGGAGGAGATGCTGTGTGGAACAACTCGATGTTGTCGGTGGCTTGGCACTGCTTCTATGCTGTGTCAGTAGGCTTTTGCTGTAGTTAACTGTCTCATGGTTAAGTAGTGCCCCAGTCTGGTGGCAAGGGATTTATTTTACTCTCACCTTAAGAAGTATCATTTTTAGAATGCTTTTTAAGCAGCTGTACTGATGCCAAAGACCTGGGCACTTGTGATAAAGCTGGGTTTGATCTGTATGCAAATTTTGGTAGCTGCAGCAAACTCAGCAAAACTTTGTAGGCCAGAGAGTGTCTTGAGTTCTTCCTTCATACTTTCTCACAAAGGTTCGGATAATTCAGGGAAGCACTGAAGTGTATAATAATTTTACACATGAAGATTATTTGCATGATATTTAGAATTTATATGAAAAATAAATTCTTCTCTTATATAAGCAGTGTTTGACATTTTGTACTCTCTTTTTCCATCCTGGTTGCCGGTCAAACCTTTTGTAGTGAAGCTGCTGAAGACTCTTGAAGGTAGGAGCTGTGGTAATCTGTGACATAGAATCTGGTCTGTACCTTCTGTCCCAGCTCCAAAAACTTCTGAAATGCAGGTATTGTCTGGTAGCTGTGTGGTGTAATCAGTGACATCTTGGTGACGAAGGGTGAAGAACCAAGGAGATGAAAGATTTACTTCGTTACAGAACAGTGTGCTGAAATGTGGCCAGGTATGTGGTGACAGATTGACTTTGCCTTTTGTGAGCCAGTCACTTGTGGAGATCTGGCCCAAATGATTAACAGCTGATGAACATGACAATCTTCTTGCCACCCACATACGTGGAGTCAAGTCACAAGCAGCCTGGGTAATCATCAGGGCAGTTAGGAAACAAATTGAGAACCACAAAGGAATGACAAGGGTGGCTTTCTGCCGGTGCCATGAGTTGTTCTCCAGTCCTCGTGGTTAGATACCTGCTGAAGAAATTTCATTTGATTTACAGGTAATTTGGGTTTTGGTTTTCTTCTGTGGTCTTGGTGTTTTTTTTAATGTATGGTGCTGGGCGGTGTTGGTTAGGTATGCCTTTTAGTTAGAGGTGAATAGAGGGTAGCATCACATCGGTGTGCAGAGGCTAGGCAAAAACTTCCTGTGATACTTGCATTTGTGTCCTGCTACAGTCATACTTACAGGATGGAAAGGAAAATATCCTTTGTTGGGCTTGTGCTCGTGTGGTTGCTCGCATCACACCACATCAAATGTCCATTTGTTTCCTTCTATCAGGAGTTCTAGATTCCTTAAAAAGGGGCTCTGCTGCTAACTGATCCCTCAGTGGACAAATTTTTAAGTGGGTTGTTTGTTTTGAAAATTGGTTTCTGTTTGTAGTGCATCATTTCTGTTAGTGCAAGTAACACGTTGGTTGTCATGAAAAGAGATTAAGGAGATGAAGATCAGTTTTCTTTTCCCCTGCACTGTTGACACTGTGCACCTGACCTTATTGCGTGAGAAGTAAGTTTCAGTGTTTTGTCAACTAGCTGTGTCCTTTTCTAAGCCCTTGTCTGGTAGTTCCCAGTCCCAGGCTGAGCCTGGAAGATAATAGGCAGGTTTTAGGGGCAGGGGACTAGAGACTGTTCTTGAAACCAAAATGGTACAGCAAAAACAAGAAATAGTGAATCTTTTACAGGGTTGGAAAGAGCAAGGAACAAGAACCCTAGGAATGAACCAGACCTTATGCACTGATGTGTGTTGGAGGATTCTCCTGGCCTCCATGTGTGGCGAGCTGTGGGAAAAACATGGCATCCAGGAGAGCAGTTCCTAGCCCTTCTGCTCCACTATGAACACAGTTCAAGTTAAGTTTATTAGAAGAGCAAGGCAGGTGCTTTTGTTTCTTTGTTTTCCCTCAGGGTAGGAGATGTAGACGCAGACCCTGCAGAGCAATGTTGCTCCTTGCAGAATGGGACCCTGCTCCGTTAGGAATGAGCCATGATTGAAGGGTGCTGTGGGTAGTGTGTGCAAATGCAAGCGGAAAGCCAAAGAGGTTTGGAAAAGGAAATGTGGTGCAGCTGAAGGAGCCACTTGCAGCACCAAACCTGATTTTTAAGGTGCTTCGGAGGAGACATGTATTTCTTTTTACTTGGTAACTGTCACATGTTCATTTTGTTGTGTACCCCAGTGTAGGGTTTGGGATGTAAAGTTACAGAATGCATTTCTTGGGAAAAACTGTTATCCCTTAATAAATGGTAACAGTCCTTCAAAAGCCTCTCCTCTGGCTGGGGTTTTTTTGTTAAGTTTTTGTTTGGTTGGTTGGTTTGGTTTGGGTTTTTTTGTTCTTTTTTTAAGGATTGAGAAACTTTATAAAGAGTCAAACTTCCATGGATGACACTGGAATCAGGACTTCACATTCAGTACTGAGTACAGTTTTCAAATCTTAACTGCTTTGCTGTCAGCATTGTATTGCAATTGAAATAAAAAGTTCTACTGGGTACTGTGTTTTGCACCTCTTGTGTAAGTTTTGATTTCCTCTTCATGCCATGTACTATTTGTTGTGAATTCTGTGATGAAAGACCTGTGGATGATTTTCTCACTGAAAGGCTCTGGGATGACAGAATCCCATGTTATAATTTGGAATTTACTACATCTAGCCATGAAACATATCTCTCTTCCTGCTTCTTTTCACTTGGTTTTTTTTGCCCCTTCTTTTTACTTCCCTGAGTCCAGCATGCAGATGTCTCAGAAAAGCAATTTTGACCTGTGGAAGCTAGACCTGTTAATGAGGTCAGCCCAGCCATATGTTTGGGATTGGACGGATGTGTTTAAATCCTAGGTCCTGTCATAATTATCAGCAAGACCATGAGTAGGTTTATGGTGAAACTTGATCACCTTAAAGGTCTTTTTAAACCTAAATGATCTTTGATCCTATGAATCTAGCTCTGAGGTAATACACTTTTCACAGGTAACGTGTCAGTCCTTTTTAACTACAATGCACCCTGATGGGATAGGTGCAAAGTGCTTTTCCAGTTTTTTTTAAAGTGCAGGTCTCTACCCAGTTTGGACAGATTTTCAAAGACAAATTTTAACACCAAAAATGGAAGGACTACAGCCCCTCAAAAATAGGTGCTTTAACATGGAAAAACGCAAAACAAAACCAAATCCAAAATTTGTTAATGCATTAACTGCTTTGGCTGGCTTCAACTTGAGAAGGGGCAAGGATGTAGCTATAAACAAGAGAACACAAAGTTTGTTTGAAACGCTACCAGCTATGTTAGGTGTCACCTGTGGTGAACAGAAATTTAGCAGCTTTCATCTTTGGGCCCCGCTTGTGCACATGTGTGCTTAGGTGTCACAAGCATAATCTGTATGAGTGAGTAGTCCCTCTGAATGCACTTGATACAGGAGTGATGCCTTAGGTTTTAACTTTCATATTTTTCAAATCCTGTACTGCCTAGTGTGTAACTCTGAAGTTTCTTGTGGCCTGTTAACTTCTGCTCTATCGTGCTAGGTAGACATAACAAAGCCTCTCCAGGCCTGCTCTCCAAGGACACTCAGATTGTCCTATGCCCAAAATGTGTAAACCAACATCTTAAGAGGAGGGTGAGCTTGGGGAAACTACATCATTAACTGAAGCTTTAGTTGGAGAATTAACCCTGATATGCAAATGAACTAAACGTATAGAAGTGTGAAGAACTCGTGACCTGTTGTCCAACTTGGGGTGCATCTGGCTCCCCAGGGTGTACCTTTGAAGGCCCTTCAAATAAATACCTACCTTTATTCTCTTATTCTTGTTTACTCTCTGTTTTAGGTGGCCCCTTCACACATCAGGAGTAGAGCTCAGAGTCTCTGTTGTGGTACCTGGTTGATGTGGCTGAGATGGATGGCTTTTGTGAAAATGCAACACTGGAGGAATTGAAGCTATTTGTCATTTTTCTGACTTTGTGGTGGTTGCTTCCCCCCCAGCAAAAGGAAATACCTAGCTTCAGAATGCTGAGTTACTTTGTCAATACTGTCAGTGTAAGATGTTTGAATTTTAGTTTCAAAATCAGCCTGTTTTGTTCAACAAGAGAACCTCAGTTCTATAATAATGTTTAAAACACTTGAGTAGTCTGAAAGTAAAATATATACTGCTACTGCTTCACCAGAAAACTTCTACACATCTGTTTTTTATGCAACAGTACTCAAGCTTAATTCAGGTGTATTTTTAACTTTTTTTGTTGTTTAGCTAAGCCCTGAACTATCTCACTGATTGAACAGACGCCGAGTTGAGCAAGTTAAAGCCAGATTAGATATGCTGAAGAAAGGATGGCATGTAACAGTTTTGCATGAATCATAACATTGTTCTATCTTTTCTGCATACATAGACAGAGGTAATTTTACTTAACCTGAATAATTTTGAGCAGTTAGCACAAATGATTAGAACACACAAAAGTATAAAGAACTTTTCTGTTTCTGCTTCTGAAGAAGCAAACAGCTCTTCAAAGAGACCCTCTCTAATTAGTAGTAATTGTGACTGTGCTCCGGTATATAGCAAGGGGAATTCCGTTTGAGAGGGGAGTTTTTGCGCTGTATGTAGCACAAGGTGACGCGGTACAAGGTCAGCAACTGTGTGTAGTGTTTACAGGAATCTGGAGATGAAGGAAGGAAAAATGGTAAGATAATAGAGGTTTTCAGGATGTTTCAGAAGGGCAAGACAACTAAATAGTTTTCTGTTACACAATGCCTAAAGGGATTTTGCAAGGAAGAAGGAAATAATTAGAAACATTTCTGCTTTTAAAAACAGGATTTGGTCTATGCAGTGTGAAGAGACTTTGATTTATTGTTGATCATTGTAATTTTGATGCACCTAACACTGCCAGTATTGGAGAACCTATGAAGTTGCATAGGTGCAATGTAAGGGTGCACTCAACACACTGTAATGCAATACATTTTGCAGGTTAAGCAACTGAAAAGTAAATAGTGAATGTTTCCAGTGTTAATTTTGTACATTACAAATGTACAGGATTTTATGTTACAATTAAACTGTTCAATGTACTTAATATACATAAGTGTAAGCATATGACACAGTTCAGGTTGCTATGGAAACCTGGCATTTTGGTTCTGTTAACAGTGTTTCAGATAGGAAAACATTTGCATTGCATTACTCCTAGACTCCTTTCTGCCCCCACTCCTCAGCCTCCTTGCTTCTCCTTTGGGAGATAGATGACAGAGAAGAAGAGATGACCTGGAATTTGCATGAATCAGGGTCAATTGTAAAAAGAGGTGTTAAGCTGAAACTTAAAAACGATTATTTTACCTTCAAGTAGTTCTTGCGTCTGGTTGCTTTTTTGAAGTATTGAAGTATTTCAATACTTACCTTCCACAGTGTAGTGTCTCTGGGTTGATTTGAGGTTCTGTTGATTTGAGGTTCTTTTTCTAAACACCTGAAAATGATGGAGTGCTTTTTAAAGAGAAGTTTCCAGTAATTTTCACTGCATGATTATTTATATTGCTGGAAATGTGCTAGAAGTAAAAACCTGACCATTTCTAATGCTTCCTGTTAGACTGATGGATTTGTTCATTGTGGGTTTCTTGTTGCTTGATCTTGTCCTGTAAAGCATTGAGAACGTGTTAACCAAGTTTCATGGAGTACAATAGGAATATTTAATATAAACCTAACTTTATGCTTAAGCATTTTGGGACCTAAACTAATTAATAATTGTAAACAGTTAGTCATTTATGGTACCTGTGATTGACAGTATAGGTATTTGTGCCAAGCATCGAGCCACATCTTTGTGGTTTAAAGACTCTTCAAACACCAGTCTCTTTCTGCTCTACCTCAGCTTTATTTACATTTCGTATAAAGGCCTTTCTTGTGTTGGTGAGAAAAGAGCTGAGAAGAGAGCAAGTTTGCTGTGAAGCTGAAGTCATGCATTTGTCTTTCGTAGTCTGTTTCTCATCCCATGAATGCTGCCACTTATCTTTCCACGTGTGTGGTCGCTAATGCCCACAGAACAAAATCGCTGCTCAGGGAGTCACACGGACGGTTTTCTGCCCAAGCTTGCTGCCGCAGGTCTGCCTGCTGTGGCAGAAGTGAGGGTGTGCAGCAAAGCCTGCTGGAAGGGGGTGTGAGCTGGCATGGTGGGGTATAAACTGAAATGCAGATACAGAGCCACTTCTGCTGAGTCTGCTGCGAGTCATTGGTGTGATAATTTTGGGTGGAGGAGTGTTACCAAGCAGCTGAAGTGGGCGAAAGGGAGAAAGGCAAAGGGCAGTAATACTTGAAACTGGTCTCTGCTTTCTCCATGGACAGATTCTAACAGCCCGAGACGAGAGAAAGCCCAAATTCTTTGTCTTGGCGCTTTGACTGGTCAGGGTCCCCTTGATCACCAAAGGATATTTACTGTGCTGTCTGCTGGCTTGCTGTCTGCTATGATGCTGCTGTTTTGACAGTGCAAATCCCACTTTGTGGCCTGTGTAACCTAATTCGTAGAAACAACTTGAGTGTTGCCAGCCCTGCAATATGTGACAGTGTGGCTCCAGCAGCCTTTAGCAGCATTCTGAGTATGGGAAGAGAGGAATCTAAGGAGGACTTGATCATGTCCCTTATGAACCTTGTAGAGAACCTGTAATTCATTTGGTCTGGGTGTGATGTGGTTGCTTGTATGTATCTGTCTTGACCTTAACAAAACAGATGTACAAAGCTTTCTTTGAAATACTAAACAGATCATGAAACTAGCAGTTGTTAAGAGCAAGGAACATGATGGTGTCAACTGACAAAACAGCAAGGTAGTGCTAAGGGGATTGTCTAAATGCTAGTTGATGTGTTGAATGTTCATCAGTTTTTTTGTATTTTAGAAAACTGCAAATACTTGGTGTTTTAGTTGAATGCTGGGGAATACATACATTAAAAGTCTTTTGTGGGTATCCCTACATGCTCCAAGCAGAGGTAAGGGAACAGTGATGTCTGTCTTACCCTCTCTGGGTATGGTAAACTTCATCCTTTTATAATTCATATAATCACAGAGTCGAAAAGACCTCCAAGATCATCAGATCCAATATTCAAACAATTCCATATGGTAAAGTGCCATGTCTGCTCATTTTTTTGAACACTCCAGGAATGGCGACTCCACCACTTCCCCGGGGAGTACAAATCCAATCCTTAACCACTATTCTAGTGAAAAATTGTTTCCTTATATCTACCCTGAACCTCCCCGGCACAATTTAAGGCCTTTTCCTTGTGTCCTGTTACTAGTTGCCTGGGAGAAGAGGCTGACTGCCACCTCCCCACCTCTTCTTTCAGGTAGTTGTAGAGGGCAACACTGTGTATACCTGTACAGTGTGAGTGTGGAAAGCTGCAGGGTCAGAGGGCTTGGACTTGATGCTTAATGGAATTGGGGTAGGTTGAAACAGGAGATACAGTAAGATGAAGGTATTAATTATTTTAAAACATCTGCAGCAATGTTCTTGTTGGCCTAAAAATGAAAATCTCCCCAGGTGGCCTGATTTTCAACAGCACTGCACTTTTATGTTTGGAATAGCATAGCACTCTGCTTGTTAATAGTTTATGCTGTGTTTTGTAACCAGTTTCTGTCCAGCAAATGAAGCTGAGTTAAACAGTAAAATATATTGTTCCATATGGAAAATGCATCTGGTGATGTTCAGTGGCCAATGAGGGAAGATTAAATCTTGATGTTTTTGTCTCGTGACAACCTGACTGGTGATGTGGAATTTCTTAGCTCATTTGCTTCCCCTTATTCTGTGTGAAACGTAACAGCCTGAGTTAGTGGGTTAAAGCCTCTTCCCAAGTAAGGCAGGAATAATTCATCTGGAGAGTTCTTTGGAGCTGAATCAAGTTTTGTTACTGTTCTGTTTCTGAATCAGAAATGTTTCTGTTACATTGATTCTCATTTTATTTGTTCTTGTGGACAGTGTTGGAAATCCAGTAGGGGAACTGAAGGTGATCTAAGCTTAGCCTGTTCTTACTCCATTAATAGGGAATGAAAATGCTTGAACTTTTAGTTTACTACACCACTGTAGGGAGGATAATAACATCCTAAACATTGTATCCTGTTCGTCAAGAGCAAGGGTGATTGTTTTCTTTGTCTGTCTTATCTCCAGATCTTATTTTCACTGTCCTTGAGAGCCCACAGCATGCAAATAGCCACGTTGAATCTCTTTGTTTCTCTCTATTTGGAGACACAGAAATTTTGACTGTTCTGTGTTTAATATGAACAAGAAGTCTAGAAATTGCTTCTGCTTACACATTTATTTTCAGTCTCTTAATTTTTGTATTTTTATTCTTTGTGGATTTTAAGAGTGCACCCTTGTCACAAGAAACGTGGGAGGCATAATACTTCAAAGATTAAAAGCATAAAGAGGGGTTATTCACCAAGCAAGGGTCGAGTGAACCTCAGGTGGAGTAGCTCTCCTGGGTTAGTTTAGCACCCACCAATTATGTGTAATGGACTGAAACTTCTTTATAGAGCTTATTAATGTTTTAGAAATATCTGCACACTTTACATCATAATAATGTAACTATGTAATTGTATTAAAATAATTCCATATTTCAGATAGCTTTAGAATAAACAATTTTTTGTCCACTCTAATGAATGTATTAAGTCTGTGCTGTGTTTTACTTCCTCGTGCTGCATACTTTTCTGAAAGCTTCCAATCTCATTTTTTCCTAGGTCATTTTTCCTAAAGAAAAGAGTAAAAAAAGTTGTAGCTTACTCTCTTCTCTTTCCTGGCTTTGCATTTCTGTTACTACACCAAGTAAAATATACTAGCAGAACCTAAAAGCAGTAGAACTCAACCTGGTTAGTCCAGTCAGTGAGGCATTAATGCTGCAAAGTTTAGTATTTCTCATAATGTGCAAGTGTGCATTCACCTTCCTGGTTTTAAAAATGGGAGGTCTATGGAAATGAATGCAAGAGTGATTATTAGTGTTTTGGCTTGTGAAGCTTAATAATAGGCATTTATATGACCAGTAGCAAATTAAAATGTCTCCTGTGTTAAACTGTTTCTGTTGCCTTATGTGGTGTGTGTTTTTATTTATTTGCATCTGCACAGTGCTCTGGTAACTGCATTGGGCTCATCAGAGGCACAACTAGCACCCCCCAAGGGTTCAATTTCAGATCTAATACGCTGAAACTCCTTCCCTTCTATCTGTGATTTGTTCTACAATTGCTTACTCTTACAACATGATAGATATTTTTATTATTGCTCTTGAAGTACTACAAACATATATTTTCTTTTTTTTGGTCTTAGTACTGGCTTATTGGTGTAACCCTTGTCATCTCTCGTGCTGCATCTTTTAGGGGTCAGAATTGGCACATGTACCCAGAAGGCTTGTTATTCGTAAGAAGCAGACACTCAGTTGCAGAGTTGCAGATCTAAGGCAGATCATTAGTAATGCTTCACGTCTGTGCATGACCAGTTTTGAATTCTGCAGGTGATAGGAAGCATGCAGTGCTGTGAACAGATGTGTGTGGTGTTTTTAGTCTCAGGGGCAGAGGTATCATAGAGAAGTAAAAGTAAAAAATTACTGTTGTGTGGGACACTGTACCAGAGAGCAGATGAGAGCTATGTGGCGTGTCTGGGCAGCATCCTGTTCCCTCAGCACACTGAGGTCTCCCTGCTGCATCCTTGCTGTGGCCATGTCCGCTTGGCTGTCCCACTGAGGGTCTTGTGCCTTAATCTGCTCTGCCTTCCTAACTGGAAAATTTGTGCTTGGACCTCTCACCTTCCTGCTTGTTGTTCACAGTGTGATTGTTGTCACTGTCTCTTGCATCATGAGGCTCCTGCTGAGATTTGGAATACACTACCCTTGACTTGGTTTTCCTAAAGTCAGTTGATTTTTTTTTTACATACATGCTGAAGGAGCCGAGTGAGCCTGGATCCTCAGAGGAGTTAGGCTTTTTATTTTCTTCTGTGGATCTGAGCTGTAATTCCTGTGTATATACCTGCAGAGCCAGATGAAATCGAGACTGTGCTATTGGTTTCCAAAGTTAGTCAGTTTAAATTTCATAGAAAATAATTACTATCTCCTTGTCAAAGTAGTCTCCTCCCGTGTTCTCATTGCTGAAGATTATTGAGGCTGGTAGATTAAAGCTGCTGGGAGGATACTTGCACCCGTTGTTCTTCTGCTCTCATTTGAGCATGTGGAGGCAATTCTTACAGTTCAGCTCCCCATATGCAAAGCAGGGAATTATATAATTTTCTTACCTTGTGAAAGGTTGAGGGATATTGACTCTACAGGATCATGAAAAATATGTCCAGAGAATTGCGTGATCTTGAATGTTTCTTTTTCTCTGCATGTTTTTCCAGGACTTACAGTGGGTACAGATGGTCAGAGACAAGCTATCAAGTCCACTGAATGTTCTAAAAATAATCCTTGGCTTCTGCATTGCTGTGCTGTTATATGTACTATTGTTCATGTGCATGGTTTTGGAAAATAATGCCCACAACTGAAGGATTGCTTGTTGATGCTTTAGAGCCAGCAGACAGAATTTCTGGGGGCTTACCCCTGAGCGCAGCAAGCAGGACTTTTTCTTGTGTCATGAAAATGTGAACTACTTAAACTGCAAGTAGCAAGGTACATTATTCTTCATGCATGAGAAGGGAAGGAAAAGGCAGAAAAAATAGTTTTGAGAAATTGGTAAATCTATCAAAGTCTTTAAAGGGTGCTCTATTCACATACTAACTTATTTTTAATGTTCCACTTCCCTTTGTTTATATTTGCACTTAGAGCATCTTCTGCTGCTACTTGGAATGTACCAGTGCAGGAAGCTGCTGTCCTGCACTGCCAGGTTGCAGGGAGCACAGCAGGACCTGGAGGCAGGTACTGGAGGTCTTGGAAGCATGGTGACAATTGAAGTGGTGTGGGTATCCACGGTCAGGAGTTCACTCTGTTCCTGTGATTATTATATTTTAAAAGCTTTTTTTTTTCCATTTGTGGCCTTGCTGGAGCATTCCCCTCCTAATTACAAGTTTTCAGTAACATCCCCAAAACTCCCTGGTAGCAAGACTAGATAGACAAAGCAAGTATCCAGAAATGAGTAAATATAAATTAAAATACCTAGAGCAATAGGACTAAAATCAGAAAGAAGAGTATATTTTTATGTATTTTGTTCTTTTCTTTATGTAACTATCACGTGGTGACACTGGCTGAATTTGGAGAGTGGCAATTTTTTAACAGGCTCCTTAATGAAATGCATTGTTTGGTAATCAGGTTTACCTTGAAAATGCCAAATTAAAGAATTAGCATTGCTGTAGACATGTAATATAAGCTTTTCAAAATCTACTTCTGTTTCAGTGTGTAGAACATGTTAAACTGAGCCTGAAATTTATATAAAATCAGCTTTGTCATCATTTGAGTTTGGACTGAACTCATGATATATGACTAAGGTGTCCGTTTCTCAGCATATAAATATCCCCCAAATATGTACATTTTTAATAGTCTGCTGATTCAGTATTTGTCTGTATCAGAAATGAGCTGCCAGGAAACCAAGATTCATTTTAACCATGTAGCCTCAATAATGTTTTAAGCAGGTAATAAAGAATACCTTGGATTTTTTTCTTGTAAGATACCAAAGGACAGATAGGGGAGAAGTGTGGAGTAGGTTTGCCTTTTTTGATGTAACTTTAAAATGTCAGTGACAACCTATAAAGTAAATGTGGGTTTTGTGCTGTAACTACTTAAACTAAAAAATGAAAAGGACCTCTCAGAAATACTAAATACTAGTTTTCTGTAGCAATTAACTGCAGTCTGTGCTATGTTCCTTCTAGCTGTCAGGCTTTCTCTTTTTTTTTCCCTTTAGGGCAACTAGTACAAAATTCCCAACAACACAAGTAAACTCAGAACTTCAGAAGTCAGCCTTCCTAATCAGTTCGCTATTTCTAATACTATGTTTTCAAAGTGTAATTTTAAGACTTTAATATGCCTCTCTAAAACAACACCGTTGTTTCTTCTGAGAAGGTAAACTAAGTAAGTTTTAAGTCAACAGGGTGGAATCTGACATTAAATTACTCTATTATGAAAATTTACTCTAATTGGTGACTGGATATTATATTACTGTATATTTTTATTAGCAAAAGAAAAGAATTGCCTGAATGTCTTTGATGTGTCTGGTCTGTGATTAGCATTCCAATTTTCTGAGTGCCCATCTGTTATGAATATAATTACTTAATTTTTAAAAATTCTTGATTTATTCCTCCTCACCCTGTAAAAGGACTTGGAGTTGCGTTTGATGTGAGAAGAACCGGCTCCATATCCATGTTGCCATTGCTGGCTTTGGTTAGCACTGATGAAGGCAAACAGCAGACCTCACTCTTGGGGAGCTGAGCAGTGCCTCGCTGGTTTGGCACTGGCACCTCCTGTAGCATCTGTGGTTAGGTCCAGGCTTAACCTCCTCTCTCCTTTTTTGTGCCCCTTTTTGCTGGAGCAGGGGGTGGCTGCTCCGGCACTGGGCCTGACAGGGATGTGGGCAGGCAGGGGTTTCTTCTCCTGGCTCCCTGGGTAGGAGTGCTCCCTTTGTCTGCCAGCCTGGAGCAGGCCAGTGACTTCCCTGGCTGGGGATGTTAGATGATGGGAGGGGAAGAGAATAAATGGAAAGAGCATACCACTGACTCTTGCGTGGGATTAGGCAGTGAGGACAGATCTGTCTTGCCTCTGTTCATCCCAGCTGACCTTGTTTCAGTGAGGTGAGGGACTCTTCCCTCTTCTCATTCCCTTCGGTCCTGCTGTCATTGTGGTCATGGGCTTAGTACTATATTGATGCTTTGGGGTTATTTAATAGTTCTTGGTCTCAGTGTGAGACTCAGCTCTGGCCTCTCAGTGCCCTCATGCCGCATCACAGTGTAGTGAAGGCAAAGCAGGTGAAGGGGGAAAAGTGGTTCCTCTTTCTTTGAACTGTTTTTGTAATTCACTGGGGAGGGTGTAGTTGTACACTTTGAAAGACTTACTGTAACTCAAAGGCAGTGCTCATGAAGCCACCAGTTTTGATCCTCTGAAGATCTAAGAACCTGCCCCAATAGGGAAGATAGAGATGCATCAGAATGCTCAGGAAGTTTGTGGTATCTTCATACAGACTGAACATCTGAGCAGGCCAATTTGTTCTGGTGCTGCTGTTACGCTATTGTCACGTAGGTTTCTGTGACCAGGTGAAGACTGCATCATGCGTTATCTTGCAGACATAAAATAGTATTCTCTTCATAAAGGTAAAGATATCAGATATTTGCCATTTAAAGAGTACCCATTACTGTAAGACTACCTGATGTGTGAAAATCAGAGCAACTTGATTCTTTTTGATGCACTGGATGCATTCAAAAGTAATGAGTAAGAAAAAGTGCATTTTGAAGTAATGAGCTTCATATGCTCTGGACTGATCATCCATCAATAATGAGAGAAAATTGTGGCAAGCATTTCTAGTAGAATCTAGCGTCATTTGTTCTTGGCCTTTTCAAGTAGATTAGTCTGTCTTTGCTGCATCATCTCTTTTGTTGACATCTGGCAGTTTGTAGCTTGTGATCTTTTAATGCAGGGGAAAATAATGGGAACTGATTAGGTCCCAGAGGAATTTTTCTTCTTTTGCTATGAATCATAATTTATATGGCTTCCCTTTCTTTGTTATACAGCCCATTAGACTAAAATGTTTAGTAGTAACTTCTGGTTTGAGTTTATTCTGAAATACTGATAAAAAACTCTAAAGTTAACTTATTTAGTGCCTGTGCACAAGCTATCAGGGTAGGTTAAATGTATATTGAGGAGCGGAAAATGATAAAACATCTTGGCAGGGGTCCTGGACAGCAGTTGATGTGGGATGTTGTTAATTACAGTAATTACAAAGCAGTTCAGAAATTCTCAGGTCCTGGTTTCCAGGTGCCTTGGTACAGCATTCTGCCAAGAGGTGGTGGTCTTCGTGTCGAAAACCAGTATTACTGGTCTCCTTTTTTTTTTTTTTTTTTAAACTTCTAGATAACCTTCCCCTTGTCCTGCCTATTTCAAGGTGATTACACTTCATCTGGAGAACCAGAGGTCCATCTTGTTTCTCCCTCTATAGTTGTTTCAACGTGCATATTGGTCACAACAGTCAAACCTTGTATAGATGTAGATCACTCTTTTTTCCTTTACATTGTTTTAAAACTTTCAGATCTCTCACAATTTTATAGTATTTTTAGTAATTTAAAATTTAAATTCAAAGTGAGCATTGTGTGTCTTACTGGTTTTACTGTTTGTATTATGTATTTCCAAAGCTTCTCTTGATCTGCCTGTCTAGGAAACACATGAGACCTGGAAGATTTTTTTGGTATAAACTTGAAAGTAGTTTAATCTTTCCAGAGTTTTAAAACTTGATGCTGCTCTTTAGGTTACCGGCTTTGCAAAATGTCTTTTCCACTGCTGAGAAACTGGCCTGAGTGCATTTATTGGTTTGTCTTATTGTATACTAAGTGGATATTGCACAGCAAACACTGGTTAAAGTTTTACTTTGCTTTGTCACTGGGTCAGTTGTATTTCCACAACCTGTTGGGTTTTGTAGGTGTTGTTGACATGTTGATTTATGAACTTCCTGTTTTTAACTGTTATATACAGGAGACTCTACCTGGATATGAGGTACTGACGGGAAAAAGAGCATCTCACTTGGCTGCTCACCTTGCCCATTTGACTGTAAATAATGGAGACCAAGGAAGAGAAGAAGGAACGGCGACAAGGCTATTTTGCTCGGTAAGCTTACAGGGCTTATTTCAATGTTCATTAAAATACAGAACTCCTTATTCTGCCTTTTTCACAAGGCTTTATGACTTTTCAAGTATGTATAAAAATGAAGCCCATGCTGCAGTATGTATCCAGAAGGTGCTTTCCTTGTTGTATCCCTGATACTGGAGTGGCCATTTTTTTCTTTTGGGTTGTAGAGGAGACTTGAATTATAATTCTAATTTGTAATATTAAACTGTTCTTGGGAACTCAGTTACAAATTGCATTGCATTTGGGCTTCTGGCATTGAGTTCCTGGACAGTGTTGATGAAAACAAGGCATATCTGAAACATGTGTGTGTTTAAACCTGAAGTTTATTTGATTTCAAATAAAGCACAGATTAAGCAGTATTATCTCAGACTAATTGCGAAAGGGTAAGCTGGCTAAACCATATCATCTTTGAAAAAACATTGCTTTTATTTACAATCAATCATTTTTATCACTTGGAATTAATGATTGGTGATTTTTAAGAAATAAGTGATATTGCTTTCCTAATAACTTGTCTTTGTTAATTTAGCAGGTCTCTAATCATCTCTGAGCTCTGATGTACAAGAACAACCAAAGCTCACTTACTCTTGGGAGGGGATAGGAAATGGGTTTAAAAAACATCTTTGCCTCAAGGATGTTTTCTGTTCTGTTGAAGAGGAGAATAGCATCCTCTCTCCACTCAGTACTAAATAACTGGAAACTAAGTGCATTACAGACATCTAGAGACATGCCTGTCACAACATTTAGAAGTAGTGTGGGGAAAAGTTGCTGCTTCTTTATTGCTATTCAGGTTCTATGTAAGGGTGGCTAAAGACTGGAGGAAGTTTTGGTCATGTGTTGATGTCTGGTGACTTGCTTTCCATTTGGAGAAATGCAGTTATGTTGATGTTGGCAGAATGCTGCAGTTTGGGATTCTGAGAAGGGGAAGTGGATAATGGCACCTAAAACAGAGGGGGCATTATGAAGGATAAAGCAGAAGTAGCTAAAGGATTGTACTAAGGAACAAGTAATTTTGTGTTAAAGAAGACTCAGGCTTTGAGACAGATGTCTGAGTAAGACGCTTTAGTATTGAGAATGTTTTGTGTTTTTTCTAAGTGCTGTCTGCTAAGCAAGTGGAAAGCCTCAAGAGGCTTTCAGGAAAGTCCTTGACAATTGTATTTAATCTGCTTTTCTCTGTCATCTTGTGAGTGTTTTCTTTTAAAAATTCACAGGGGCAGCATGCCTTGTTTGGGCATAGGACATTTAGCCAGGTTCAAAAACATCTGAAATCAGTTCATAGTTCTAGCACTTAGCTGCTGTGTAGCTTTGGGGGGGATCACCTGTCTTTTCCCTCCCAGCTTTCATCTTTTTTTTTTATATATATTGCAGGCCCTTATGTGAAGTCCTCACTCTAAGCAAAGCCATGGATGATTTTTACAAGAATGTGCATGCAGACCCTCAGGTCATGTGTTAATAGAAGCTGAAGTCTGTCAGTAGGTGTCATGCCCAGCTTTTCTTCCTGTACATTGTCTGTGTGTGCAGACAGGGACAGAAGCAGAACTTCATTTGCATTTAGCATCCTGAGTGTAGCACGCTTCCTATAGTAAACAGGTGCCACAGGATCTTGCAGATGAACGGTGTAAATGCTTTGCATGATGACCCATATAAATGTCATATGAATACCTGAAAATAATAGGCAGATTATATTGCCTTTAGTACAGACAGTTCCAACCATGTCCCTGGGTTTTTTTAAACTTTTAAAAATTTTGACTTGACACAGAAGTTACCAGATTAGTTTCCTCATATTGGGACCCAGATAATTTAATCAGATGCATGCTTTGGTGTTGCTACCAGTTTGGGATGTTTTGTACCTTGGAATTTGTGGAAGGTTGTTCTGTCCTTAAATTTAAGCACCCAAGTTTGGTAAGTTCTGACTCTCATACACTTTTGTGTGCTGCTTCAAACATGCTGCTTTTCATGCCAGCTTGGGCTCATATGTATTAAGCTAAGAGCAACCTTAGCTGGTTCCCAATCATGTGCACCTCTGTACTTCCATTACTGTATTTTTCCCTGTATTATTACTATTATGTTTTGTGAGTCTAAGATAAGAGTAGTATTTACAAAATCTAAATTTATGTAAACATCCTCCTGAAGCAAAGACTCTTCACCTCACCTTTACTTTAATCTTGTTGTTTTTGCCTGTGATCAGATGCTCATGGGAGAAGACTCTGCTATTTACTAAGGAAGAGAATGGGAAATGGATTAGACTTTTTGCCAGCAGGAGGAAAATCTGTGCTTCTTGTCAGAAGGGTGGGGAAAAGGACTCCACTCAGGGCTGAGAAGAAGGATCCCTTTTGCTTATGTCCTGGTTATAAAGGGGAAAATGTTTATATTCAATGCTGGTGGAATAAAATATTTAATATAGTCCACTAAGTACCTACAAATGAAAATACATGAATTTTAATAGAAAATCTCACTCTTTAACGTGAGGGGAAAGGTTATTATTATGTTAACAAGGTGAAAAGCATTAACTGAAAAATGGGAGATGATGCTTTTTCTCTTAAGCTTCTGCTAACAGAAACCCAAGTTCTGTGTTGGCAGAGCTGGGGAACATGTGAACATGAGCAGTGGGACAAACAGTTCCCTTACTGGCCTGCCAGCATCTCAAAGTGTCTGACTTCCCATCAGAAGCTGGCTTTTGGTCTTCAGGGTAGTGTAATCTTGGTGCTTCCTGGGCAGCTTTTGGTAGGGGTGGTGCTCAGTGTCTGAGTGATTATGCTTGCAATTGTTGGAAGGGTTAGCTTGAGAATCCCAAAATATGTGCAGACAAACCAGCTCCTGAATTGCAAGACCAAGATGAACATGAAATTGTCTGCATCTCTGTCCCCAAAATTTATTGTTGTTTACACATTTATCCTTTAAAATATGTGAAATTGCTCTGTAGAAGAGACCCACTCAGCCATCATATCTCTCCACTACACATAGTTATGGTCTGAGTGCCTCAATTTTCCCAGGTCTTTCCCCCTCCCTCTGGCAAGTGAAGCTGAAATAAAACCTTCCCCCATCAGTTTTTGCTTTTTACGAAATGCAACTTTACCCACTCTGTTTTGTGGTAAAGGGCTTACTTTTTGCCTTAGTTGGCAGAAAATGAAAAAAGTGATTTTTTCGAACAAAATAGAAATGTCTTCAAAGCTTTTTAAAGAGATTTCTTGTGTAGGTAAGATGTTACGTCTTGTGGGAGTTTAACAGGCAAGAAGTGAAAGTATAAGAGTAACATGTGAGCATAAATTTCTCTTATGCAATAAGTCCTTATTTAACTGTTACTCCTACTTAAAGACTATTCTGTGTAGTTAAGTTTTCTTGCCTTATTTTCCCAACCACATTTGTAGGTTTTTCTGTTGCCTTCTGTGTCACTGGCTCCTGAACGCACCAGTATCTGTGCTGGTATTCAGCAAGTCCAAAAACAGATGGCACAGTGTAATGGATGTACAGTGGCACATCTATGTATATTGATTCTACTGTGACATTTGGTGCTTTTTATTGTGATTATGTGCCCGTGAACCTGGGTACAACTTCCTATTTCCCTCTGCCTGTGCATCTTCCCTCTCACCTTAAAGAATGGAGAGCCTCTCTGTTTTCTTTTGCCCATTGTATAGGTTTGAGTTCAGGGGTATGTCACCTCATAAAATGAATAGCCATTAAAATTTTAGCTTAATTTAGAAAGAAACTACCAAAATGAGTGTTGTGTATCACGCAGAAAGAATTTCCTTGGGTGTAAATTGGTAGTCTGGAAAGCTGAATGTATAGCTTGAAACTGGAATTGATTTGCTTGTGCTATTGTGTGATGCTAGATATCTTTGGACAAGCAGTTAAAGGAGATGAGAAATCATAAGGGAAGAGTTTAAACAGTTTTTTGAAAGAATGACAAAAGGGACTATTTCAGTTTCAAGTTTTCTGTGTCTCAGCATTCATCACAGCAAGTTACTGAGCATTTTCCATGCTTTGTACAATCCTGTGTCAAGTAGCTGCCTACTACTGTCTTAGCAGGGAAAACAAGTAAGCATGCTTTATTTGAAAGAATGCTGCTTTTCAACAAGTTGACCAAAATACTTACATCAGTTTTATTAATTGTTATGGTGACCTTAATCTGAAGAATATGTGTGGAGATGAGCTGTAAAAATGATACTTACATTGAGTGTCCAGGGGAATTACGAATTTTAGTTTTCAGTTTCTTTTTGGTTACCATTGAGAGCCAAATTTCTGAAGCCAAAGATGAAGCACTTTATTCTCACTGGGATTTGGGTGCTTTTGTGTTTATTGCATTTACATTTGTCTTACTACTGTCACTCTTTTGAGAAAACTACATAAATGTCTAGGACATGCTGCAAAGGCCATCCCAGTAGGCAGAGGCTCCCTTTAGCTCCAGATTGCTAATACTTTGACAGAACCTGAAGCCAGTTGTATAACTTGATGCTCACCTCCTGTTTCCTTATCATGTCAAGATCTAAGGGAAATAAAGGAATTCACAGCACATTTTAAGTTAATTTAGATTCTTGGCTTAGATAACTAAATTTACATCCATACAGATGAAGGTTTATACATTAAACCCAAGATTTAAAAAATATATGAGTGTTTACTGCAGTTGTTGTTTACTTGTTACCAGCTCCAATTACAGCTTTTTCCCCCTTCTAATTATTTTTAATGCTTAAAAATGAATAAAACCATACAAGTGGTGTACAGCTGTTCAGTCACATAGTTGACTATGACCTAACCTTAGCTTTCCTTTTAAGTATTCACAGTTCCCACAGTAGGAATCACTGATACATAGCTACTGAGCTGTAAACAGCTAGAGTCTGGAAAGCTTAGCTGGGGAAGGCATTATATGTACTTGTCATGTTGTTATGGTTTTTCCCTGATCCTTGCTCTTGGCAGCTGTTGGAAGCAGGATGTTGCCTTGCACAGACCCTTGGTCTGTCATGCTGTGGTCATTCCTTTGGTCAGTCTTTTGCATATTGCAAGCTATCAGATTTATGAGCATCTCATTTGGACTTTTTCTGTCTTCTGTTTTTTTCCCATATTCAGTAATTGTGCGCTTCATATTTTTTATTCCTGTGGCTATTAAGACATAGTAAGATGATAAAATAAGAAAAACACACTGAGCACAGAGGGACTGTGTGGAAAGAGGGTATCAGTGGTGGCTAGGACAGAGGAAAACCTAGATAAGAAATCTATGCACAAAGATACTTTATTGGAGGCATCTCCTATATGTGAGACCTTTTCATAAGTTTTTCTGTTGGGTGTGGTTCTTGTTGGTCAGACTCATTATAGCCATGTAACAGACTTCAAGTGTTTGGGTGCTCCTCAGCTCACTATTTTTACAGCAGTTGCCTCCTTGCAATTGTTCTTACTGTGCTGAGCCAATGTGTTGATGTTAATTCAGGTTTCTTGTAGCACCCATAATTTATTTTTTGCTTTTAGGAGGAAAAGTTTTCCACACATTGTTTTTAAAACAAACCATCATGGAGGTTTATCTTGGGTGTGAAGAATAGTCAAGCCAAGATCCTGGAGATGCTTAAATATTTTTTAAATGACTCTAGGAAATAATACATCATTTCAGTTCAGCTGTACAATGAAAATATCTTAACTCAGCTTCCAGATATATAAACATCACCTCATAATTCTGTTACTGAAACTGAATAACAGTATTGCATTTTACTCACATTGTTTCAGGCAATAACATGTATGCCTGAGGCATTCTGTTTTGTAAGAAAAGGCTGAATATATCACTACTTCAGATTTATGGGGTGCAATGGTTATTATTTGCTCTGTTATTTAGGGTGTGTGTGTGTGCAGGATAGTTGATTTGCTATGGTGGATAGCTGAAAAACGCCATAAAATAGTTTTTGAAATACACAGTATTATGATTGACCTTCCAGGTACTTATACAATGTTTTTAGCAGATTTTCTGCCTGCTGCACTGTAGGTCAGTATTTTAGCTGCCCTTTGTAACTGTCATGGTGTAAGACATTTAAAAATGTCTAGAATTTCACAGAAAGCATCATTAGGACCTTTTGGGTGGAGCTTTGGGAGATTGGTCAGGTCCTTCAGATGCTTGAGAGACACTTGCTATTCATTGCTCACAAACCTTTTAGTGTGTATGTATGTATATTTATATAAAGTTTTCTTTTTATCATAAGTGTAAATCTGGAGAATGAGAGTTGGGAGGGAAATTGAACCTGCTTTTTCTGAAATGTTGCATGGGAAAAGTTGAACAGCTGTTTATCTTGGGAACTGTTTCCTCATCTCACATTGGAGTTGCTTTCTGGATTCTGAGGTTTCTGTGTTAGCAGTCTTGTAATTCTGTGGTGCAGGATAGAACTCCGCAAAAGAGTATGAATCACCATTTTCTGTTTAGTCTTTAAAACACAGAATTATTCCCAGTGTGAGTGCTTCCTCTGGGAAACATAAACAAGCTAGTGGTTTCTGTAGTCTCGGTTCTCTCCAGTGCTTTCATCCTCAACAGTAGTGGAGTCATTTAGGATTGAAGAAGAATTTTGTTACTGGTAACAGAGTTAGTGAAAGTATTTAATGGGGCCCCAAGGCTTTCCTCAGGCTTCTTTAAAACTTTCCAGTACCAGAACTGCTGTTTATGGAGATACAAAGCCTGTGTAAGACAGGAAGCATGGTTAACCTCTTCACCCATTCACTTCCCCCTGCATGTGAAGTGAGACTTGGGTAACAGTGTGGCCTCTGTCTGAAGAGGGTTTTTTTTAAGATGGGGAAGAAAGTGGAGTTTTTTGATGTTCTTGATTTCTTTGAGAGCTGTATCACAGACTGTGCAGAGAAAAGAATTTATTTAATCTTCAAATGTACTGTCTGTGTCACACCAGTAATGTCACAATTTTTCACTTTGCAAGATTCTTGTAAGGTTGGATTGTTAGACAGAAGCATGCAATGACCTTATATTTGCTTTTCCCAAAGGGACCTTTGGGTGTCTCTTATCAGCCTTTAAAAAGAAACTTATTTAGCCTCCTTTATAGAACATAAATAGTTACACGATGGGCCTTTTGGTGTAGACATCTGTGCAGTTTTGATAAGAGTTGCTATTAACATAGTCGCAATGTAATTTGTCTTCCTCTACTTCCCTTCCCCGTGGCCTACAGCTGGGAATGCTGGGCACTGAGGGGTGTACTGGATGTTCCTGGTCTGCCATGCCATTGACCTTTTCGCTCTTGGATTTAAAGACATATCTTAAAGATTATAAAATTTACAAATTTGAGCTTCACAAGATGGCTTTCTGGATAGGTGAGATACAGACTTCTTACTGTATCTGATATAATTACAGTTTTAAATTGCTTTGTTTCCATAGTGTCTGCAGGTACAGTCTTGTCCTTTCAGCCTCCCAGGTGTGTGTTCTCTTCTGTTCTTAGGTGCTTTATGTATCTGCTGCATAAAATTCTGCTTAACCCCAGTGAACTGTTTTAAAATTAAGTCTAGCTTAAACACTAGTGGAAATGTAGCACAATACCTGACAGTCAGTTTTAAGGTGATGTTGTGTAAGATGCTACTGAAAGGAGGTGGTCCCACTCAGCCTTCTGGTTTTGCCATGTCTCTTACAGATGACAGAGCTGTCATCACTGAGCTGCTCCAGCATGAAGATGCCTTCCAGGAGCAGCCACCTAAAAAGATGCCTAATGGTACTGACTTTTTAGTGGTGCTGTTCATCATCATCTGCTCATGCTGTGAGAAACAGCAACTGTCTTGCCTCCTTTTGGCAGCAGTCCTGGTCAGTTCTCCTGTGCTTTGTACCACGTGGTAGTAGGGAGTGGGCTGTACAGTATTTTGAGAAGGAGAACAGTCGGCATTGTGAGCTAAGTCAGAGTTTGCTGGATTGAAGAAAACACAGGCTGATAAGAAGCTAGACATGCACCCTCAGGGAAGGTGTTTCTGGCTCAGAAATGAAATTGCCTGCCTTTGTATCTGCCCTCATTCAGGGCTTTTGCCTGTATGGTTTTGGCATATGCCATGCTAACATTGTATAGTCTATTTCTGGTAATGGTGCTGCGTGTTTAAAGGGAAAGGGATGAATGATACTTGCAGGAACATGCTTTTGGAAAGGGGCAGTTTTTTCCCCTCTCGGTCTGAAAGATTGAAAAGCATTATATAGCTAACTAAGGGAATTCTGTGGGTAAGAGATGAAATACTGTGGATCCTCTGTGGGTACACTGGATACCTGTCTGCTTGCAGTGTATCTGAACTAATAGTTTCATGTTCTGCAGTTTTTGCTGCATGCCTCTGGGCACTAGGCTCCCCACTCCTGCCTCCTCCCCAAGGAAATGAAGCTTTTTTCCTTTGCTCTGGGGCTTTGAACAGGGTAAGATGCTGTAAGGATATTCCTGGTGGCTTTAGGTTCCCTATGGTAAACTTGCATGCCTTCAGTGTTAATCCAGCTTCCAGACTGTGTTTGGAAGGGATTTCTTCCACTCCACCCTGCTCCTGCCAATCTGATTATGCAGAGGTGATTTGTATGTGGAGGTTTGTGGTGGTTTTTTTCTGTCCTGCTCTGTAGTCAGGGCAAGGAGTGTTTCTTAGGATCATCTGAAATGTGAGCATGTATTTTAGCTATGCTCTAAGTCTCTCATGCCATTCCACTGAGATCTGTGGGATTCCTCCTGTTGATTTATGTGAGACAAAATCCCAAGGAGAGCAGCAGAAGTGGTTAAGAATTTGGGGAGGAGAGGTCGTTGTCCTTATGCTGGAAAACCTTTGTAATGAAAATGAGCCATAAATCAGCTCTCTGGGTGTCTTAATACACTGAGTATTTTCCTGTGAGACAGCAGTTTCTGGCACAGAGAACTTGTGTTGTATAACACTTAATATACTGCTAATAACTTCAGGCTTTTGGAACTATTTTTCTTGACTGGCTATTTTTGTTTCAGTAGGTGTAAGCTTAACAGCTAGCCAGTCACTGGTAAGCTTAGTTTAAATTATGTTATGGTTTTGGCATAACAGTGCATTTCTGTCATGGATTTTTGCTTTCAGTAATGCTTCTTTAAATAAATGGCTTGAAGGTGCTAATCACATGTTTCAATCAGACAATCTTTAAAAGTCAAATCTCCTTGAGCAGAAGATTTATCTGTATGTTCACTTACCTTTTAGTGAACTATATGTTAAAAAGATGATGCTGCTCTTTCCACCTGGACCACAGCAGGTGCCTCATGTACCAGTTCTGCTTGCCTGAGGCTGAGAAGGATTTTTTGTTGTTATAGAGATGTTCTGTGTTACATTACTGCCAAAACTCTTTTTTTTTTTTTTTTTTTTTTTTTTGGCAATCCAAAACTACAGCATATGACTCTGGTCCCATGGACGGATGCATTTGAGCAATTTTATGCATGTGAGGAACCATACTGTTAGGTTTTACAGAGCAGTGAAAGCTGCTAGTAGGAGCTGGGCTGTCCAGGCACGAGTGGTGGGAGCAGGTCCAGAGCACTGTGGCTGCAGGGAGAAGTGCCAGGGCACCAGAGGGAAGGGAAGGCCAGCAGCTCCCTACCCACCTGCCATAGCAGGGGTAGGACCCAGCATGCCAGGAAGCTTTCCTTCCCAGCCCAGAAAGGAATGGACAAGTGGGCATAATGGCAGGCAGCAGGACAGAATGTCTCAGAGCACCTCCCTTATCTGGCTTGGGCTGGCTGGATTTGGCAGGAAGTCATTGTCCTTGAAAATACCAGGAGACTGAGGACAGCTCCTGGCCTGCTGCTCCCACCACCCTCCTGCTCTGCATCTGCAGGGAGGAGGTGGCGGCACTCAGCCTCCTGGATGCTGCTGCAGGGAGCGAGGCCACTTGGTGTTAAGCAGAAGGGCTGCCTTACAGGATTAAATTCAAGAGCACTGTAACTTCACCTTATTATTCTAGTTCAGCTACTGCTTCAAGTGCAGTGAGACCTCATGGACTCGCTGAGTCCAGAGAACACGGAGATGGAGCAGAGCCTCTTGTGTCCTCCTGGTGACCCTTCTTCCATCATGCTGACAGAGGGCAAGATTTACTTTTTGCTTCTTCATTTTCCCTGAAGTAATTGCTTCTTCCCCTTCCAGCCATATGCGTTTTGACTGCATGTTAAAAGTTTCAGCTGAAGTGAAAATGAAAAAATCCAAACTATTCTTCAGGCAAAAATAAATGCATAAATAACATAGTATTTTATGTAAAACTCATGGAGGAGTTTTAAGATGTAGTAATTAATACACATTTTATCTCTTATGAGTGTAATTGAGCACCTACTACACTACTGTAATGGTATGGCTGCTGGAAAATATCAGACCATGTCAAATTCTCATTTTAAGGATATGCTTGTGAGAAGTTGCCCTTGTACATGCCTGCTATGTGACTGTCCCAAGTAGCCAAGCTCTCCCTGTCTTGTCATCTTTATACCTATGGTTACTGGTCTTTTCGCTCTAGTATTAAAAAGGTGGTGCCATATTATTTTGTATAGAAGATGATGCAGGCACCTGCTCTGGGTCTAGATTGATCATCATTCTCACTTAGGAAATATCTGTTGTATGAGACAATATCAGCCACTATTCTAAACACTGAAACTACAGATCCCTTTTTTTTCCCCCCACCTGTTATCAGCATGACTGAGTGTCTTTTCAGAACTTTAATCCATATAACAAGATCTTCACTGCACTTGGACATTTCTTCTGTGCTGCATGCCAGTTCATGGGAAGTCTGTTCAGGAAAGCCATTAAACTCCTCAACATGCAAAATAGCTTGCAGGTTGTTTGAGGACAATGAATGCAAACACAGAAATGAGATATGCAGTTGGTTGGTTGAGATTTGTTTTTAGCAATTACTCTGAAATGCATTAAATAAAACCTTTTTTCACTCACATTGGTGTGCTTTTTGCTGTAAATTTGTTCCTGAATAGGTAAGTTTTTAACCTGTTTGCAGCCTGTGCACAGCATCTCTTACACTATCATCTCCAGCTGTTATTAACAGAATCCATGAGAAATATGTAGTGACATTTGGATAATTCTGGTGTCATCATGAAAGTTAGCATTTAAAGCCATTGGTTTGGCTTCCCTTTTAGTGCCTTTTTTTAAAAGAGAAAAAACCTTGGCCTTCTCTTCTAATAATAAAAAAGAGAAAGTGTGGGTTTTTTCTTTGTGTTTTTCTTTTTTTAAACTACTTTTTTTTAAAGCGGTATTGGATTGGTAGTTTGATGCCGTACAGATGGGTGCAGTGATGCAGAGCACCTCAACATTTAAATGGTAATTTTCAAAGTAACTTTCTTAAGAAAAGCAAAAGCTAATGCAAAGACAGGTCCTTTAAGTCCCCTCCTTCTCTAAGCTATCTTTGTTCATGGTCTTTTAAATAAAGCAACTGTTGAATTTTTGACTTTACTTTGCTCACTGACTTCTCAACCATAGCCACTTTTAGATCACTGCAACTCTTTTTGTCAGCAGACACTGACAGGTGACTTCACTTATGGAGTTCAGTCAACTTACTCAACATTAAGATCTTTTTTATGGAGAAAACAATGCTTTTTTCTCTCTGCTGCTGTTGGAGAAGCAGAGTCACTGTTTCCTTTTTGCAGCAGGGGAAGCTGCCCATCTTCTAGCCCTTGGAGCACCAATGTTTATGAAAATTCCCCATCACCAAAGCACCTTTTTGGAATAAGCAGGAAGAAGCTGCCATGACCACTTCAGTGCTCCTGTCCAGAGGTCTGTTGGGCATGGTGTGGTGTGTGCCTGGTTTGGCTTTCTGGCCTCCTCTTTTTACTGATCTCAACATAACAGAGAGCAACCAAGGCTGTTGCTTGACCAGCCCTTCCATCTTGGCAAAGGGCCTTCTTGGAGGAGCAGCCTTGCCTCTGCTTATGGCCTTCTCCTTCTGTGTTGATACCAAGGGTAGCACAGCCAAGTGGGAGCTAATGGGGGAGTGATCCAATTCTGAAAAAATGATTTGTGTATTGGTATTTTTGCTGGGTTACCTTTAACCTACATAGTTTCCCGGATCTGGTCCCTGTGCAGCTGCAGCAAATGGGTTTGTACAAAAATTGGGACAACTCCTGGGGACAGAATAAGTGGTGAGCAGAGAGAGAGGCACCTTCTTTTGCTAACAAAAGTAGCTTAAAAGTTTTTTTCTTTGAGCTACAGGCTTTGAGACAAGTCTCCTTTTCCTCAGATGGCATTGTGCTCTGGAGGCTTGCTGTGCTTCTTGTCTCGTTACTGTTGCACCCACCATACCTGATTTCTGCTGGGGGCCAGGCAGGGATGCTCAAGAATGAGGGGCAGGGAAAAAAAAGGGGGTGCCTGCAGGTATCTTTCAAGAGTCTGCCCACAGGTGTACAGCCTTCTAACAGCTTGCCATGTAGATTCCTTCTACAAAAGAAGAAAAAAACAGACAAACCCCTAAAACCAAAACAAACCAACCAAACCACCAAAAGTGAAAGACTGTATCCCTGTCACTGTGTTCTCCATGGCCCTGCCATGATGAATTTTCATATTTGCTCTTTGTACCTTTCTACATCTTTGGCAAACAGTGTGCCTAAGCTATTTATTTTTATCTGCTTTTCACTTTTTTCTGAATGTAATTCTTGAAAGAATTTAATTTGGTCCTTCTCATATAAAAAATACTAAAATAGCACTTCTTGAGGTTTTTTTCCCTGGAGGTGGGTTCCAGCTCCATTACTGCTGCACAATGTATGGAACATTTCCTGTGGGTTTTGCTTTAACTGGCCATTGATTTTCACCTACTGTTTTATTGCTTCCTTGCAAATGTTTGTTGCCATTTGAGTCACTGAGCACTAAATTTCTTTCTGACTGTTTTCAGTCAGTTTAATCAATACTAAAACTGCTTTCTACTATCAGGAAATTTTGCCACATAGGCGATCTGAGAAAGTGGGTGTGCAGCAATCACTGTATAGAGCAGCACATATTCCCCCAGAGCTTTCCATGTACCCTGTTGTTGTCTTTGGGGTTGTTCTCAATTCTTGTACTTTGTTTCCCAATTTTAATTAAATATTAAAGGCCCTTCCTCTTTTTTTCATGGAATTTGAGTTTTATGAAGAGTGTTCGGTTGAGGCAGGGAGTGAGGAGTTTATCAGTTTTGGAGAAACTTGAGATGTGTGTCAGCCAGCCTTATGAGCTTACTGTCCTTGTCAAAATAAAAAAGTTGTAGTATGGTGTGACTCTTTCTGAGCAGCTTCTCTGTAACATCCTCCTTTGCTGTGTAACTGCAGTTCTCTTTTTCTTGCAGTTTCACTCAGCTGATATGGAGGGGAGTGGTGGCTCGAGGGGCTGGCACTAAGTAGAGGAGCACTGCTGGGAGCCAGAACTGGTGTCAGGGCAGGGCCGTCTCTCCCTTGCCAGGGCTTTAGTGCAGGGAGGGTGTCTTGTTGAGCCACTTCCAGAAGAATTCCTTGCATGTGTAGGAGCAGTTTGGGGTGATAAATGAACACCACAGTAGGAGAGAGTATCTGGCATTGTCAGCAGAAGACGACAGGAGGAGCATGATGGGAATTTGTTAAGAGTCAAGTTGGTATTTGTGACAAAATAGATCTGTGGTGCTGCTTTAATTGAATACGCCTAATCAGTGAACTCCTGGCAAAGTTAAAGGAGTCATCTGAAGGGAGGGATTTCTTCATTTGCCTTCTGCCTAAGGCTGTTCTTTGAGAGCTTGCAGTAACTAAGGTTATAAGGGAGAGAATCAAATAGATGTCTAAAGCAAGCAAAATAGCTTTCCAGAATCCTTTTCCTATGGAAAAGATTTTATTAAATTGTTGTCATAGCAACGGAGTGCTGAATAAATCATAACCTCTTTTGCTAAGTAAACACAAAAGATGGGGATACTTCTTGCCTTTGAAAATAGAAAGTCTGTTAAGATGTGTGGGAACATTGTAGTCTTAAAATTAAGAAAATAAAAACTTTCTGACAGCTCAAAACTCTCTTTGAGTTTTACCCAGGGAAACTGGGATTATTTCCACCCTCCAAATAAACATAAAAGATGCTAGATGGGATATTTAAAATTCGCTGATCTAAGTCAGAAAACTGGAGAGGAGAAATTAACGTATTTTACTTAATCTAAGAATTCATTTTATCAGAAGGTGTAGTGTCTAAAATTCCAGAACAGATTTACTGCAGTTCTTTCCCTCCACATTACAGATGATGAAACAGATGTGGTGGTGTGGTTTTTAAGCTCATGGCAGTATTGGGTAGAAAATAGACTTACCCTGGATTAGCAGTACAGCACTTGACTCTTTGGAGCATGCCAGCTTTCTTGAGCATTGCTGCTGGCTGGCCATCTGTGAAGGCTGGTGCTGGTACTTCTTGTCAATCAGTAACAAGTGTTCCAATAAAAGTGGAAATTTCCAGCTTTGACCTGTGCTACTAATATCAGAGCTTTCAGGAGTTGCTTTTTGTCCTTTGGAATGACCAGATTATGGACACTTTTAATGTCTGCAACCACCATACTGGATCCACACGGTTGTCCTTGATAATTTTTTCAGATTTTTTTTTTGTAGTTTTTTCCTCTCTGTGGTTAATTGTTAAATATCTGGCAAAAGATGTGTTCTCTCCCTTACATTTGCCTTAATAGTCTGTTTTAATAGTAAACATACAGCCTTGTGGCTTGCTTGTTTCCAAAACAGGACATGTGCCAACCTGAAATGGCTGGTGTTCCATGGAGTGTGCTTCCTTGTGGGGTGGATGCTGTTCAGTTTTAGGAAGATTTCTGAGGGTGAATGGCTTTGTATTAGTTTCTGTGCTGAAGTGAAAGTAGCCGCACTGGGGAGGTCTGGGTACAACGTTACAGTCTGGCAAGCACTCTGACTTCCTTTGGCTTTGCAAGCAGCAATGGTTTATTTTGTCTGAGATTTCCTCATTCTTCAGGTTACATCGGGTGGGATGAGAGCACAGCCATGCCTGGAGCTGAGTCGTGCTGGCACTGTGCTGGGTGAGGGAGAGAGGGGTGATGTGTGCAGGCTGGGAGAGAATGGCTGATTAAGATCAGACCAATGGGTGACTAATGGAGATTTTTACTGTAAGATTTCTGTACCTAGGTATGGGGGTTTTTGGACATGAATTTGATTTGTTTAGCTCTTACAGATGGGTGGAGAAAGGCATGTAGGGTAGAAAGAAACTAGTACATGTTATAGTCAGTGCAGAGATTTAAATTAAGATTAAAATGATTAATTCTGAAGAAAATAATTGGGGTGCATATTATTTTTTTACAAAGTAAATTAATTGGAATCTTAATGGGAACAAAACAGATTAAGATGTTTGAAGTGTTCTAAAGTGGCTTTTTTGTAAGTTCTGTTAATCTTATTGTATATATGCATAAATAGATTTTTAAAAATGGTATTTGAGGAACATGATCTGTTTGTGGAGAGCAGGATGTTAAGCTGATTGTATGCCAGATATCAAGGCACATTCTAGAGGATGCACATTGTGGAAAATTTTCAAAAAGGAAAACTTCAGCCTGTCAGCTGAAAGATAAAAAGATTTCTTCTCCCTTCCCCCTTCCTTTTTTTATATTTTTGGAGGGCCACTTTGTTAGATGCTTTTGTTTCTAAAGCAAGAATTGTACATGATGTATGAGTTTTATTAATCTAATGCATCATAAAAAACATGCCTTATTATCAGGAGTTTTTAGAACATCCAATGATATGGACCTAGTGCTCTTTGACTGTGATATTATGCATTGAATGAGGTCCTGTTGAATTGTCTGTTAGATACCTCTACTGACTAAATGTTAAGCAAAACAAAATGAAATTTCTAGGAACAAAGTTATTGTCAGATTTCCGTGTCTTTATTGTCTCAGTGTCAGAGTTGCTTTACTGGTTGCTTGTAGTTTCCAGTGAGAGCTGGGCAGATAGCATCACACCTCTTTTCTCTGAGCAGTTTTCTTTTTACATTAACCACCTACCTTGTAAGTGTAATGAGAAGTTCAGGCTGTTTTACTGTAAACACTAGTTATTTGCCTTTCATAGGCAGTCAGAGTTGGGTCTGAAAGATGAAGCAGGCCATTTCTTGGAATCTTTACTAGCTCTTTTCCTATAAGTCAGAGCCCAAGGTATTAAACAGTCAGTTGCAGATTAATTTAAGTAAGCGCTGCTAACCTTGCATTTTTACCTGCCTACTCTGTGACTGTGTCCATTTCAGATCATTAGTCTTTATTAAATTAAATTATTTTCGTATTGCAGTTAGTTTTGATTTTGCTGGTAAACTTTGTATTTGGACAAATGTAGAAAAAGGCTTACTGGTTGTTGCCCAGAGAGCACTTGAGGGGCTGGAAAGGGACGCCTCTGTACAAACTCAGAAGAAATGTCTTGCCTGTCAGAACCAATTAGCTTGAAAAATGTTATCTGAAATTACAGATGTGTAAGACTTTCTTCATAAACAGGAGTGGTTTTGCAAATAAGATGTATTTTAACCTGCCCTCCCTGTTTCTTTCTTTTTCTTTCTTCCCCCAGCAGCTTTCCTAGTGGAACACGACATATCTGTCAACTGAAACCAAGCGTTTTCTGCAATAACATTTTATACATTCACTTTATGCATCTTATTTTGCCTGAAAGGCTGATTTAATTGCAGAACATGACACTGATCAAACTGAGGGGTTTAAATTTGTTTTGTTTTGTTTTTGGTGGTTTTTGTTTGTTTTTTGTTTTGGTTGGTTGGGGTTTTTTTTGTTGTTTGGTTTGGTTTGGTTTTGGTTTTTTGGGGTTTTTTTTTTGTGTGTTCAGCTCCCTTTTACTTTCATACCTATTAGGACAAAACTGAATATTGGGATTTGTTCACAGACATCCCCTTAAAAACCGAACAAAACCACTCAAAATCTTCCAAAGTAGTTGAAAAAAGAAATAATTTGACAAATGGTGTTCTTATGGACTATTGTCCATAGCAGCTCTCGTCATGAAGGTTGGGAAATACCTGAGAGCTGGGAGAAGAGTAGATTAGACTGTCAGCCTCCACCTTCTTTAGGAGGTGATGGGTTTGAAATCTTAACAGGAGAAGGACTGGCAGCTTGTGTGGGATATACAGGTCAGTGTGAGAGAAGGGTGAGTGGAGGCTGAAGGAGGTACCTCAGGGGGATGAAGTTTAAGATGCAGTAAACCCTCCAGCTGTGCTCTTCCCAGCCTGATCTCTGCTGCCCTGTACCAGTGTGTGTTAATAATGAATTGCCTCGTGTGTATACAGGACTTTGTTTTGCTACAAGGGTGCATAATGTCAAAAAGCATACTAGGTTTGAGGCTGCTGTTTTGGCTTTAAATGCTGTTGAAGGTTTGTTTTAATTCCTTGGGGTATTACAGGCAAGGCTTTTCAGGAATGGTGAATTGTAACGTTTTGGGTAATTTTGACCAGGCTTTAGAAACCTCTGGAAGCAGCATCTTCTGAGCAGAGATTATAACCCTAGATGGAGTTGCAGTTACTCTGTCCTGTCTGGAATGTCCTGGATACTTGGTCCTCATTAAGTCATTTTTCCTAGTGCCAAGGTTACCACTTTTGGAGTTGGATGGTCATGGCCTTGAAACAGAGCAGTGGGCAGGAGTAAGCTTGGCACCATCTGAAAATCTGATGCGTGCCATGAGGATGGAATAGAAATTATGGAGAGCCCAGTTTCTTGATCTCTTGTACCTGAAAGATGCCTGTGGCACTGTCCATTCACAGCAGCAGGAGCAGCTGTGTGTGCTGGGGATGCTGCAGGTTGTGTAATGAGCTCCTGGTGGGCTGTAGTAGTGGGAATGCAGCAAGCTTAAACACTGAGGACAAGAACCAGTCAGTTGCATTGCAGTGAGTCAGTTCAGACTCTCCATTCTGCTTTCCTTTTTTCTATCACTAATAGACGAGTTCTGTTTTAGCTCTTTATTCCAAAAGTTGCCAGGGGCATCTTTGGAAACTCCAGTTCAAATGAGTATGTTTTAAGGAAAGTACTGACAGAAGCTGTTAGTGTTGTCACAAGGACGACCTATAGAGAGCTTTTTCTCTTTATTCTTTTTTTTCCCCTGTCAAAAAGGGTTTATGTTTCCATTACTGGCTTTTTTGTTGTTTTGAGATACTACATACATACTGCAGAAAGCTTACTTAACAGAGTTTGTGATCAAAACAAATAGACTGTGAATCTGAAGACAGAAGTCTCTGATGCAGTATGAGTGGGGTGCCGGTGGTTGCTTGCTAGTTCTCATCTACTGAAGCAGGTGATTTGGGTATCCTGTGATATGCACACACGCTGGAAGGTCATTGAGTTGCCAGAGTCAAAAGTCAGGAATGTGGCTCATTTAGAAGTCTGGAATCAGGTATAACCATGGTAGGAATATGCCATTTCAGCGTAGAGGGCTGCTTTGCCAAGATTTACACCAGAGCTAAATACACATATCGTGTATGCAAAGTGTCTGTAATGTTTTGTGATTGCTACAGCAGGCTTTCATAAGGGCTGTGGCTTTTTAGTCAAAAATAAGCTTCCTTTGCATATGCACATTTTCATTAGTCTAAACACTTCATTTGTTATATAAATGTAGTCACTTTTATCTTTTATAAATCCTCGTATGGTGTTTTCATATGTAGTCAGGACTGAATCCGTAAAGTTTCATACACAGTAACTGTCTCTTGCTGGGCAGAGCATGAGCAGCCACTACTAGCTGTCTTACCGATCTGTGGGTTTGAATGAATGGGGAACCACAGCATCCTCACTGGACTGGCTGCAGGATGTGAATCTTCCAATTTTGGGAAGCATTTAAGGCATATGTATACATACATGTGTGATGGACACAGTTTGTAAGAGTATTTTGAAGTGTTTTGCTGGAAAGTGTTGATCACATGTAGTTTGAGAAAGTGACCCTTGTCAGAGGTTTCAGTCTAGACATTCTAAACTTGGAACTGGTTTTAATATTTTATTAAAAAAAAAAAGGTGTGTAGCCTGAAATGTCTTTCTAAAATTTTCAAATGCTCTGTGTATTTATTTTTATGTTGTAGTCTATAAAAATACATGAAAAGCATATAAACGTAAAAGGTGGAAGAAAGAATCTCTGAAATTCCTGCATCATATTAATAACTGAATGTATTAAGTTTTCACTTTAGTAAGCTGCTGCTGTGAGATCATGTAACCTTTTCCCATTTGTGGTGACTCACTGGTTGTCTGTATTTTCTACGCATGATTCTTCCTGTGTGCAAAACAAAGTTTTTAACATCAACAAGATAAATACACTACTCGCTCCCCTAGGCACCTTGAAACCTAGAAGTTCATATACTGAAGAGAAGGACCATTAGATAGATTAGTTTTTCAGTTTGTATGGAATGACTCAGTGATTAACTGGGAACTGTTTTAGTGACAGTGACCCTCAAGCCATAGAGTCAGTCTTTGCTCTCACTAAGCAAACTCAGTGGTATAGATGGTGATTTAGCAGAAAATTCTATGTTAGGATTCCTGAAGCACCTTTCTCACTTGAACTGTGCTTTAAGCAGTCTTCTGAAAAGAAAATACTCTTGCTGCTATAGTGATAAGTTAGAAGATTTATAGGCAGCTCATTAAGATTTCTCTCAGAAGAAATCTAGGCAGCTGGAAAATGTTCTGGCACAAGCAGTTTGTGGCCACATTGATCATGTTGCAGAAGGAGCTCCTGGGTTACACGTGGAATACCAGGGAATGTGGGTTGTGCCAGAGCAGCTGTGGAGTAGCATGAGTGGCCTCTAGGAGATAACCTTGGACAAAATGGAAAAAAGTAACAAGTTTATATGAGAACAGATGTTTCTTTAAAGCAGAAGCAGTGGACTGTGGAATTGTTGTTAGCTGTTGTGTTATAGTGCATTGTGATCTGAGGTTTTGTTTTATCCCAGGCTTCATCTTGAAAACATGAATTCAGTATCGTGTTTCTACATTTAGATGTATAGTCCTTTTAAAAAACTCCAGCTTTTCAATGGTTTGTTTGTTTGTTTTCCCCTGTTCCTTCCTCAGTAAACAATAGTAAAAACTTTATTACCTTTTATGTTATTCTTGAGAAGGTATCCTTGAGATTATGATATAATGGAAGAAAGAGTATGAGGTAGCATAATCTTAGTTACCAAGTTACTGATGCCAAGTGTGTGATTTTTAAAGGGTTGTAAGGAATTCTGATATTAAATTCATTTTTAAAAAGATCAATTGAGAAAGTGAGTTAGCTGGTCTCTAGAGGTTGGCTAAATCTTAATGTGGGTTTCTTTTCTTTATGCACAGTTTGAAAAAGAAAAGGCAAGTCAAACAAACCACCGAGACTGTCTCTGCCAATTCCCCTGGATCTGCTGTTTCCAAAACTCCTTCTGAGAAAGATGATGAAAGTAAAGTTATTTTGGAGCAAATCAGTTCCTCTGAAGACAACTGTAAATTTCCTGGGGAAAAGGAAACTGCTCCAGACAAGGAAAAAAAAAAGAAAAAGTACAATCAACTGAAAGACATCAGACGCACAGAACTTAAAAGATACTATAGTACTGGTGAGTTATGTTACTGCTGTAGTATTTTAAAATATATTTGTTTTGATAGCTTGCTAATGTATTTTTCTCATATTCTGTAGGCCTTTCTTAAAAGGATAATTGACTTTGGATATCCTTCCTATAAAAGCAAATAGAATTATACAGTTCAAAATATCATCTGCTTCTAACTTAAAACTTTCATTCTCACAAAAATACCTGTGATCTTGTTTTTCAGTTCTAAAACTCAGTGTTGTTATAGGCAGCAGTTAGTTTATTATTGCATTTTATTTTAGTTATTTTTAAGATTAGTCTTCAATGTTTTATGGGGTTCAATTCTTTTGGCGGGGTTATTTTATAATTTGATATATACTGTTTAAGACTTCAGTCTTAATTCATATTTATGTTTGTCTGTTGAAGTGCAAGGAATTAAATTTACTACATATTTTTAAACAAGCTGTCAAAGGGCTTGTGTGATGGCTTGTTTCCCCCTCGTGCCCCCAGCTGTCTAAGTAACTCATTTAATTATAAATTCCTTTTTAGATTTATTAATTGCAAGCAATTAATTTTGCAAGAAAAGGAATCCTTTTCCAAAGAGGAGGAAGGGAACAGAAGATTGTAGCTATCCTCAAAGCAGACTTTACTGCTCACACAGAGTGTGCATGGATGGCTGACTCCTAAGGAGGAGTCCTCTTTTGGAGAAAAAAAAAAATCTTCAGTAAAAATGTTATTATGTGTTGAGTGGTCATGCAGACTAGTCCACAACCAAAGAGTGCCTTTTCTGAGGCAGTACAGGCCTTGCCATAAAGAAGATAAACCCTGCAGTAATGTTTCCTAGCAAGCTCAAGGGTTTACAGTGATATATTGATGAGGCTGTAACTTTTGGTAGATTTAAAATGTGATGAGATCCATAATTTGAAAACTAAAGGCAAACTTTCTTCTCTCTGTCTGAAGTTCTGACCACACTGTTCTGGAAGTAAAATCTGTAAAAGAAAGACTGGAGAACTGTTAATGAACAAACCTGTAAATTCTTTCTACTTTGGTAGTATGCTGATATAAAAAAACCAAGCACACCAAAATATAAACCTCTGCTGCATTCCTAGTAGAGTGCTTCTGCTAGAAGCACTTGTTGGTTTGTACCTAGAGGAATTTAGGGGTTTGTGAGGTAGCTGAATTTTGTTTCTCAAGTTTTTCAGGAGTTAAATTAAAAAATTCTGCAACAGTTGGCAATTGGGGTGGCAAGATGAGGGCAAAGGGGTCACTCCCTGTCACTGAAGAGTGTGGAGGTGCTGGCGAAAGAAATGTAAGGACATCTTTGATGTCTTTGAGTTGTCTTTGACTTGTGATCCAACAGTCAGTACAAACTCAGGTTTTACTTAGGTTTGTTTCATAAGTGTTCCTGGGTTTCATGTGGACTGGCATCATTACAGGGTGACTTGAAATGTTACTGGTCATTGTGTTAGGTGTGCAAAGCTTCTTGGTTCTGCAGAAACACAGAATTTCTGTTGAGAAATAAAGTAATTTAATGCTGCTGTTGAGCTGAGCACAGACTTGACTGGCAAATCCAGAGAGAGGGGAAAGACCTCATTCTTGTTTAAATGCCTTCTTTCAGTTGTTCCTAAAGGCTTTTACCCAACTGGAGCATCGAATTGCAGAAGTGAAAGTTTAAATAGAGGCAGAAAAGAGTTGATTGTGAAACAAGTGCAGTAGCTCCATGTTCCCTGTGCAACTTTCAAAATGAAGTCTTTTCAGTAGAATTGTAAGTTGGCGTGGCATTGGACTTACATGGCTTATACTGCCTTCACCCACTGCAGCTATAGCTCGCAGGGTTACTTGCTTAGCTGTTTGTTACTGCAGCTCTCCTGAAAGCTGCCTCCATTGCCAACATCCAGAGTAGTTTCTGAGAGCTGTCTGTACACCCACAGCAGTCTGAAAGTGCTGGACTTGTTTAACTAGTTTGCCTTTTACCTTCATATGGTGTGGCAGAGGACATACCCATCTGTCTCGCTGAGCTGAGTTCTGCCAGGTGTGCATTCAGCAATTCTCTGCTGGAAGTTGTGTCAGCTGCAGTGGTGGGAAGGTACTGCCAAATCTGTAAAGACCTTATCTTTTCATTGTTGATATACTTTCATATGAAAGTGTCTGAGAGGGATTATCCATGCATATACATATGTCTTCATTATTTAATGTTAGGAATACATATGCCTCATTTCCCTCTCCCCCCCCTTCCCTGTCTTTTTTTCCCCCCTCTGACTTCTCCCATTATTGATGTTTCTGAAGTGCTCTGACTAAAAAGCATGCACTCACTCTCTGCTAACCATTTTTCTAGTTATGTTTTCTCAAGGGCTTGGAGGTTTTGGTGGTTGTTTCTGCCCAAATATGCAGCTTTGATTAATGTTTAGAACATGGCAGGGGGGTTGGAGCTAGATGATCTTTAAGGTCCCTTTCCACTCAAACAGTTCTATGATTCTAACTTTATGAAAATCTGACACAGGAATTACTTTTTTTTTGTTGTTTCAGAATGCTTTCTGCACTTTATCAAATTGTTTACATTTTCCTCATGAGAAGAAAAAATTATTAAATGGAGCAACAGCCTTGCATATTCCCATGATACACCCAAACTGTGTGGCTTAGTGGAGGTTCTTAGATGAGTCATGAGATGATTTGAGTCCAGAGGAGTTCTGTCTGTCAGTCTAACAGAATGAAGACCACTATCCTCTGAATAATCTCCCTTTCATATTTTATAGGACAATAAATCTTCTTTATTTATTGTTTTAAGAGATGGGGGAAGGAACGTAACATCTCATTATAATTTGTTCCTTGCACACCACGTCCCTTCATTAGAGGCTTCTGAATGTGTTTGCCTTTATGAGTTTGTAAATACAGTGACATCCTGACTCCCACTTTGAATGCTGTGTTCTTTAATAGATTCCTGCAGGCACCAATGCTGTCAGGAGGATTTTGTTGACTCAGTAAATTCCTCTTCTCCGGTGGAAGGACTAACACAGCTTCTGAAGGCTGTTCAGAACTGGAGGTGGTCATCCCTGCCACGCTTTGTATAAAAGCGAGTGGTTGGTTAAAAGACTTGGATTATTTGAGGAAGGTGGGAGCGCCGCGGTGGAGGGAGGAGCTCCTCTCCTCT
>NW_008239110.1:14827092-14847516 GCF_000691975.1 Corvus brachyrhynchos
GTGGTGCGACTCGGGCGTCCTCTGGAAAGGGATCCTCCAGCATCCCTCTCCCAGCCAAGACTGTTCAATATTGCATATCGGCTTGCACTGTGGTGGCACCCTTACAAGTAACCTGAAGGTATACAGGATTGGTCGTTTTTCTTGAGGCACTGCTAAATGACCAGGTCCTATTGCCAGAAGGTTTCTCCAGTGTAGCCTCATGTTTTCCTTTCCACTGAGCGCTTGCATTGTTCTTCAGTGGCTCTATAGTTCTGTAATAATTTGCACCATTCAGTCTCCAAATCCCACCCTGTAAGACATTGCCTTGCAGATACAGCCTTTGTTGTCTTGTCTTGAAACAACTGAGATGCTAATACTGCTTGTTGTTTGTTCCTGAAGACCAATGGAAATAACACTGCTTTCTCCTTATTTTTGTCATATGTAGTAATTTGCTTTTTAACTTTGTCTTACCTTTTCTGCTGTTGTTGCTGCAGTAAACAGCTTTCAGACTTGTGGGGATAGGTCTGTCTAGCACAGTACAGTGGTTGTGCAGGTGCTCTGGCTGCTATACTCTGTGCCCAGGATGCTCTCCCCTTCTTCTTGGGATAACCCCCAGCTGACCTAATTTTGCTGCTTGGCTGCTTGGTTCTGGCATGCTTTCTCTGGGAAGCCTGTTTTTGTTGGAAGATGTTGATTTGACTCTTGTGAGATTAGGAAACCACGATTCCTGTCAGGAGTTGCTAAACTGGATGAAAACATTTGTGTTGTGCCACTGAGCACACTGAAACAGGGAAAAGTGTGAGTTTCTGAAAACAAGCAGTGTAACAGTGGTCAAACATAACACTGAATTGCATCCATGTATTTATTCCAGCATGATATGTTGTGTCTTTCTATCAGATGTGCATAATATTCCTAGAGTCCACTGATTTTGCTTGAAAATATAAGCAGGCAATATATGTGAGGAATTGGTCTCCATTAAAAAATACGTCATAAAGAAAAGTTCGGCTTAGGTGACTTGTCCTGTATCACAGAGTTACTTTTGTCAACAAAATAAAATCCAGCTGACTAGATTACCATTGTGCTCTGTAAACATAAAGCCATCCTTTCTCATTCACTGCGTGACGTTCAATTTCTGCAGGAGTGGGAGGTGAGAGTAACAAAACCTCCTCTTATTGTAGCTCTGATTTATTTCAAAACAAGCAGGAGTCCTAAACACCATGAGAGGGAAAGTGGTATGTGCCCATTTAATGAGATAGTATATCACGTGTCGAGCAGGAGGTGCCAGAGTATCTCCCTAGAGGCAGAAAGCAGATGCCTTTTTTTGTCTTGTCCTCCCTGCCATCCCTTGAGCAGGGAGTGCAGCATGTGTGTAGTTACCAAGCTTCTGAATGTTCTGGGTAAATGGCCAAGAACAAATTTTAGAGAGGGCATAGCAATTTGCATTACTCATTATGTGGTGAGATTTGCCCTGACTGGCACAGAAACAGCAGAGGCAGCTCCCGTGATACCAGAAGTACTTTGTTTCAGAGTTGAAAGTTGCTTGCAATGCAACTGCAGTGTGAAAATTTACAAAGAATTTACGTGTAATGAAATGGTGGAACATTTACTGATCACACATCACATAATAGTTAGGTCATTTACTAATGATTACTAAAAATCTGGACTTCTCAGTATATATTGAGTTAAAAATTGAAACTTCTGCTTATGAGTCCTGGTCTTGTCTTTTGTATTTATTGCCTGCTACAGAACAGTAAGATGCAGTTGAGGACCTAATTAAGGTGCTACTCATAAAAAAAGCAGAAAGAAATAAAAAAAAAAAGAAAAAAAAAAAGAAAATCCATATAAATTTTTGCTTGTAGCTAGCTAACTATAATCAGCTTGGTCAGCCCTATTTGTGTAGTAAAGTACTTTCTTTTCTAAGTAATCAAAGTGATTTATAAAGTGGGCTACTCAGTGTTAAGTTGCTTAATACAACAGTAAAAACAGGATCTAAATTTTCTCACGTTCTGAGACCTTGCCTTAGGGTTTGTGTTTCAGGCCGAAAATGAGTGTAGATATAAGGAGGGGTGAAAAGGGAAATAATATGTTTCTTTCAGAATGAAGGTCTCACAATTGAAGCAGCATAGGAAGAAGTCAATTTGGTTATAATTGCCTGTGTAGAATAACAAGAGGATTGGAATAACTTGCATATGAGTGTAAACTGAAGGTACTGACTGGGCAGTGGCTGGTTGGGAAGTTTCAGGAAGCTGGTTTATTAACATTGTTATGGAAACCATGTGGAAAGAATGAAGTGGACTAATGACTGAAAGGCAGCTGTTTACAGGTGACTTGTTTTGGAATGAGAATAAATGATCAGGAATCCCAGTGGATCAGTGTTTAGGCCACCAGGTTATATTCAAGCTGTGATGTTAACAGATGTTTGCTAGAAACAGTTGCACAGAGAAAGGATGCCTTGTCCACAGGCAGGAGAAATCGATCTGAGCAGTAAGTACCAGTAATAACGTTGTTAGCATTTAAGTTCTGAAAATTCGCATGGAAATGTCTTAACACTGGGCAAGCTCCCCATGTGTGGCGTCCTCTTCAAATTCTCATCTTGGTGGATAAGCTTTTGCTTGTTGTAAAACTAAGTAAAATATGCAAATAGTTGAAACTTGGTGTTTTGTATGTAATAGGTAGGTACTGCCCATCGACACAACCTTGACATTATTAGCACCATGCTCTAAGCAACTGAGCTAATCCCACTGGCACACAGGCAACTTAATCTGGAGACTGAAGACTGAGCTGTTTTTAAGTCTGCTGTTAGAAGGAAATGAAGCTATATGGATATATAAAACCAAACTGTAAACTCACTTGCTGATAGTAATCTAATGTATGTTTCAAGTAGGAAGCAAGGAAATTGAATGGGAAAGTAAAGGACAGAATATGAAAACTGTCCAGGAACATAAAAATTAAGACATTTCTTAGCTGTGCTAAGAACAGAGAGAAATTAAAAGTAATTTTAGCTCAGTATGTGATACTAGCAGTTGAATTTTCAGTAATTTTCTGGTGTGCTTTTGACAGCAAGGAAGATGAATGGTCACAGAAGGAGAATCGATCTATTTATATACTGTGGTGTGACTTTCTCCACTCAAACAATTAGAAATGGAAGTAAACAGTAGCTTAATTGATACAATTTATTTTTTTTTAATTGGCAGATCTGTTTTTTACATAGAGTCCTGAGAGTTTATTGATGAATTCATGATCACGCTTTTGGTGAAGAGTGCACAGGTTTGCTACCGCTTGCATGAAGGGCAGTCTTCCTCCTGCTGGCTTTGTTGGGTGGCCACTGGTTCTTGTATAAGAAAGTGAACAGTGAATCCCTACTCACCATCTCCAAGACTCCTATGAATTTTCTTGTGCATTTCTTTGTTGTTTTCTGGCTGGTTGGTTGGGTTTTTCTTTGTTCTTTCCTCTCGATATAATATCACTCTTCCATCATTTCCTTTCCAGGTTTAAGAACTTTGGCATTCCTTACATGTAAGCTGTTGCATGGCTTTGCTTGCCCTTGTTAGCCTTCTCTGAACCTCCAGGACCCAGTATTCTGGAACAGGGGATGTTTTTGCTGTTAATTCAGGTTCTCTGACTTGGTTTACTGTGAGTTCTGTTTAGCACAGCTCAGGGAAGAAGGAAAATGTTGAAGACTAGAGGGAGTTGTGAAAGACTACTTTGGTTATATTTCTCCTTGAGGGGGAAAAAACCCAAAAGAACCTTATCCTAAATTAATTGTGTAATTGAAATATCACAGCGAAGAGTTTTGGCAGGCTCAGTAGACCAGAACATGGAGAGAAACAAGCAGAGATTAGGAATCAAGGATACCCTTTTAACAGTAGCATAAATTACTGAGGCAGAAAATTAAAAGTGGTGGTATTGTCACAGGGGAAAAAATACGAGGATTTGCTGTTTTACAAAGTTACATTCCACTACAGCAATTACTCAAAGTAAGATTTAAGGTAGTGACATCTTGTGGTCTATTCTGCAAAGGTCAGACTAGGGAATGACAGGGCCGGTGTTTGGCTAGCTAAAACTGATCTCACTGCTGAAAGACCCAGGTGTGTTTCCTAGGGCTGTCTATTTTTCCAAGGCCTGAATTTTCAGAAGGAGTGAGCACTTATGTTCTTAATTATATTTATTATATAATTATAATAATTATATAAATTCAGATGCACTTAACATCTCTGAAAAGGGGTCCCAGAGGAAGAGAGGAAAGCTGTGGAGCGATTGGTCCCATAGCACATGGTGAGACTGTGACAGGTGTGCGTGTGCAGGAGGTGGAAAGGAAGCATGTCAGGAGAATTAATAAAAAGAGTTGTCTTATTGCTTCCAGGGATAATGAAAGGAAATATGTCTTTGTGGTTAGCAAGTTCGTCACTTCCAGGATCCACTAGCTCATCATGCCTGGGGCAGTCTGGCTTTCCCAGGTTGTGCCAGCTGCCTGCTCGGTCTTGTGCTTGCTGAGCACGGGTGCCCTGTGAGGTTAGTCTGGAGTACCCACAGGGCATGTGCAGCTCTTCAGAGGCGGTCTTGATGGTGTATCCTGTGCTGGGATAAAGAGTGGGACTCTCACAAGTCCTTCTCTTCCATGTTTCCTGGGAGGGCTATCAACCAGGCAGATTGGGTCCTTTGTCTCTTTCACCACCCCGGTTTCCAGGACTTGTATCCTGAGTGCCTGTGGAGCAGTCCTCTGCAGCACCCAGGTGTATCAGCTCTCTCCCCTTCCCAGTGACTCACTATAGCTCTCTTGGGATCTCTGCCCTCAGGGAACAGGCAGAATATTCTCATTTTAGCTTCAGATATTCTTCTTTAAGACAGGAGTATTTATAAGCCAAGTACATAAGGAGCGCAATATAGCGCATTTGAAATCATGTTGCAAATTTTTTGGTCTCCAAGCAGAGGCATGAGGGAGTTGGGTGTCTGCATAACTCAAGCCTGATATCCTCAAGGCAGGCTTTTAATTTCTCTTCTTCACCAAGTTCCCATATTGTGCTTGAAAAACACTGTTGAAAGTTAACATAAATGCTCTGAAAAACACAGCTCTCTTCATCTGCATTTGAATTAAGTCAGATCTTTTTGATTGTGTAACACCCTTGCTCCCAGCTTTCCATACTGACATTTCCTAATATCTTCTCAGTCTGTTGTAATATCTCTGATGTGACTTGTTGGGTCATGCTTGGGATCAGTAGCATGTATAAAATGAGTTGCTCTTTTCTATGGCTTCTGAGGATCTGCGTGATGAAGTGCTGACAGTCAGCAGCACATCAGATGCAGATGTCATCTCCAGACACGAAAGTAGGGCATGTGTCCTGTATCTTTAGAATCCTTGTGATTTTCGTCTCTGGTTTCAACCTATGACCTTGTAATCACCAGTCAGTAGACAAGACAGTGCAGTGTTTGATTTGAAAAGACATTGTCCTGGTTGACTTACATGGCGTAGCCTTCCCAGGCAAGCTGTGGTGTATTCAACCAGCAAAATAAATGAAGAAAACCAGCATGTGTAGTGTTAACAGTTTTCTAAAATGTCCATGTTTTCTGTTGTGATGCCTAAGTATTCCTTCCCTCAGCCCTACTTTGTTGGACTTTTGCACCAAGTATGCCGTTGCCTCTATCCTCTCAGGCTACTGAGTTTGTTTGCCAGGTGTGGAAAGTGGTCAGTCCTTTGTCCCCTTCTTTGCTTTGTTGACAGGCTGATTTTCCTCACTCTATATTGTCCTTAAGTACCTGATGTAGTGGATAGTCAGAAATTTTATGGTGATACTTTTGTGAAAGATGTGTTTAGATGCTGACATGTTCCTGAACAGGATTCACAAGTAATGCTGTCAGACCACAAAGGAGCTAAAGCCTTCTTGGGAATGCAGTAAATAAAGAGGGAATTTAAGTTCCTTAAATATTTGCAGTTTTTCGTGTAGAAGCTGCAGTATGTGAATATTGCATGAATATCAATAGCCAAATTTTTATTGAAGTGTGCCTAAAAATAACTAATAGCAGAAGGAGTTACTATAATCTTTATCAGTTCTTCGAACAAATTGTCATTTTTCGTTGAGGCTCTGTATTTTCTGGTGATCTCTTTATTCCTTTGAAAGAATTGCTTGGAAAATAATTAGTGGACAATCAGTTTTTATTGAGAATGGACAAAAGTTGTTCAAGGCATAGATATTTCAGAATCATGTGTCTGGACTTGTACTGATCAGGGAATTGCTATTTTCCTATGTCAGGAGAAGTTTCACTAATGAAGGAGCACAAGTGTGGTCGTGACGGATGACAGCTGCCCTTCTGTTTCAAGTGACTTCAGCAGTAGCGAAGGAGGAAGCCAACTGATACGATTCAGTAGAGCAAAAATATGCTGAAGTAAAGGTGAGGGCTTGTCAGGAGACTGTGGGGAAAGTGGGAAGCAGAAAAGAAAAACAGATACCTGAGTTGATGAGACAGTGCAGGGATTTTTTTATTTCTCTTTTAACATGGTAGCAGTACCTTATTCAAATCTGAGTAGGGAATGTTTCTGTCCAACTTGCTGGTTTTCTTCAGGAAGGTAGGTCTGATCAGATGGCCAAAAAACCTTTTTATGCATCCCCTAACTGCTGCAGCTGGCTAAAGGAGAGAATGAGACTGGGGTGATGTCTTTCTCAGAGGCTGCTGCAGCTAAAACGTCAGAGTGGGTGGAAGGTGTCCCAAACCAGGAATCTGGCCCCTGAGGTGTTCACCCACGCTTGACAGGAGCTGAAAGAAAGACTTTTTATTTAAAACTAATAATTTTAATGTGAATGCTGTTCAGTTCATCACTTAGAGAGTCATGAGAAGAGCCAGAAACAAGCTTTAAATCACAATTGCATCATCCTATGCACAACTTTGCACATAGCAGAATTGCTGAGAGTTATTAAAATGTCAGGGTAGAAAGTAGGAATGGAAAAAATTGTTCAGATAAACTGATTTGTCTTCCTCTTCCATCATCCCAAGTAAGACTTTCATATTCTTGAGATCTGTGTTTAGAATCACTGAAGTGATACTTACTGTACTCCATCACCATTATTGGTATCAGACCTCATTCACTGATAAGGAAACTATCCCAGGAAGCTTTGTGTGCTTAATTTCTTATCAGTACCCTGATTAGGTTACTCTGAGTGATAACTGTTCTCCCCTTAATTTATTGTGTTTCAGATTCTTTTAAGCTACCTGTAGGTTTTCACTCCTTTGTCCTGGTGCTTGGCTAGACTGTAGTAATACAGTTTTATTGTTTCTAACAAATCTGTAATAGAGATGTGGGACTGGAATGTCGTGAAACAGCAGTGACATACTGAGCAGCGTGGAAAAATGACTGATGTGTGATGTGGAAAAATGACTAGTATCATACAGGTTTAAGGAAACCCTCTTTTCTGTCACCAGCACAGGTTATTGGTTTTTTCATATCTTAAAATCTATGTTTGGTATTACTTCCTCCATCTCAAAAAGGATGTAGTAGGAGAAGAAAAGCTAACAAGAAGGCCAGCCTGTGTGATCAGAGAAATAGGAGAGTCTACAGTATCGTAGTATTAGTTGGAACAAGTGAAATAACTAAGAAAAGATGCTGGAAATCTGTGACATCATGAGTGGTATGCAGAAAGTGAAAAATGACTATTTATTTGTTCACCCTTAAAATAGCATTAATTAAGATGCTCAGTGAAATTATAAAGTACAAGAAGGAAAGCACTGCTTTATGAGCACATCATGTTAGTGTGGGGTTCATTGGCATAGAACTGGTGTGGAGGTCTTGAAAGAACAGTGCCGTGTAGTGAATGCTGTTACTCTGGGAAATCTGTGATTTCTAGAAGCCAAGGGGCTAATCAGGGGAAAGATTTCCATATTTACATGTGGCCTAAGTCTTTGGTAAGACAGGAATTAATGAGTAAAATGGACTTTCGCACCAAGTATGCCGTTGCCTCTATCCTCTCAGCACTACCAGACATGAGGCTGACTGGTGGCTTGGGACCTGCCCTGCGGGTTCAGCTGTCACTGCCAGCACTGCAACACCTCACAGTGATTTGGGCTGGCAGCTGGTTCGTCTGTAGCGTTGGTGGTGATGGTATTGTCCTGCAGGGGTGATGGCCTGTCCTCTGTGTGGGCAGCCCAGGAGACTGCTGATGCTCCTTGACCTATTCTATCTACTTACAGAGCTATTTACACAGTTGCAGAGGTGTAATTCTCCTATAATGCTCAAGGTCTTTTGGGTGATAAACTGATTGACCTCTTTATCATACTCCTTCAATAGTTGCTTTCCAAATTACTCTTAGGTAACTCTTTTTTGTAAAGTTTCCTGTAACACTGCTAAACAAAATGTCAAGAGTCTGCTAGGAAACTGAGATACAAATACATTAAGGGCAGAAAAATTCCCATTCTAGACCTGTGTGTTTTCAGTAAGCCCGTATTTTCTTGCCTGTTCTCACTTGCCATTCTTTTCACTGCTCATTATTTTACTATTTTTACATAATTCTTATTTTACAAGTTTCCCAAAACCACAGAGAGGTTCGGTCCACCCACTCTGCCCTTTGCCTAAAAATGCAGTGTGATCAAATTTGCATTAACACCTAGTCACTTCTCATGGTGTGTAATCCCATCTCCAGTGTACATGCAGTGCAGGAAAATTTGGGAGGCAGAACCGTGAGTCATTTCACCACTAAGAAAATGTTCGAGTTCAAAAAGTAGCCAAAGGCAGTTGTTTCAAAGCCTGTGGAGCTCTTCATGTAGTTCTGACTGAAAGGAATGTGGTTCCTGAGGCTTCCATCATGCCTACATGTGCTCTGGGTGCCTTTGGGGCTATTCAGATCATGTCAGAAAATGTTTGGCTTCCTGGAGGAGAAATGAGAGAAGATAGAGGGACCTGAAGAGACAGTATATTGTGTTGTGTTGCTTTGCCAGGCTTTCCACCCACTCTGCTGTAAACCATTCATATACAGCACAATTTGTGACCTTGGTCTCACCACGTGTGATTTATGTGGGTTTAGCAGTACCTGTCAGATTTAATGGATTCATTGCAATTTTTTCTTCTGAAGGTCTGAAATTTTTGATTTATGATTTTAAATCTTTATATACACAAAAGCACAGACTAGGTAAGACTTCACACTAGTCAAATAATTAGGATGTGGTTTTGAATTGCCCAAACCTGACTAGTAGATAGGCTTAATGTATGGACAGCGTTCACAGCCCTTTGTTGCTGGGACAGAAAAAAAAGGGATGGAGGAGCAAGGGGTAGAAGAAAAAAGTATCCAAACACAAAATGTCAGATTTTGGTTTCAGGAGACAAATAAATTCACAGGCTGTGACTGCTTCTTTTAGCCTGTAGCTAAACAGACAACATATATTCTTGCGTGAAAGAAAAGTGTCTAATTGTTCAACTTTTTTAGGATTTATTAACGTTTATTGACCAAAAAAGGACGGTATTTTGTTTAATCTAAATTCAGCTTGGCTTTTGAACTTCTTCTCTTTTTCTTGTCTTGCGGTTAGAGATTTTCAACTATGTGGGCATACTTAGTTCACTCTTTTGTATTGTACCACACTTGTATTCAGGACCCTACTAAACAAACAGGCTCACAGTCCTATCAACCAAGAACTAGAGCATATTATATGTCTCCTGTGAATACAGTATTTCAGGCTATAACATTTCCCTGGACAGTATTTTTTAATCTCCAAACTTAGCAGTCAATGCAATTAGGAGGACCTGGAAAATACAATATATTTCACAGTGGGAGAGAGAGGTGTCCTAGGTAGGAAGCTGTAAGGGAGAAAGTTGTCTGTATTGCTGTTTTGTGGTCTTGTGCCACAGTGGCGTAGTGGTTGCTGTCATGGTCAGCTCTCCATTTTCAAAGACAAAGCTTTGGAACAAAAAATGTTTAGCTAATAACAAATATTTTAAGCTCTTCAGAGAAACTGCTTTTATTGCATATTGTTATTTGTCCCATCTATACCCAGTCTTAAACTTTTTCCCATTCAACAGGTCCAAAATCTCTCTCTCTATATATATATCTCTCTGGCCTGCTTTATTTTTATTCCCACTCCTCCAAGGTCTTACTGGCGCATGTCTAATCAGTGTGAGATTATTGCTCTTAACTGTTTCCTACCTTGTGTACTGTTTCAGAGATAAGTACGGGTAAAATATCTGAAAACTTGTCTTCTTTTTCCAGCTAGACCAAATAATTTACTAGAAGGTGAAGTCTACCTTTCTTGTCTTTCTCCAGGGAAAGGTCACAAAAAGTTCAGGTGGTTTGCCTACATGGGTGTGATATGTAGTTCTAATTATAGTTATCCTGGACTAATCGAAGTGGTATCTCCTGGTAACACAAAACAGTGTAGTTTTGTGTTACCAGGAGATACCACTAGTAGTTGACAGAGTTTCTTCAGGCAGGACTGTGCCATATTGGCCCTTGTATGTAGGTAATGGATAAAGAAAACATCCAGTATTTGTCAGTCTTTTTGTCTGACATGTTGTCATTGTGTTTCTGATGGTTTAATACTGTGCCCTGCTAATGCTGCCATTACCTATTTTTCCACACACTGCTTTCACTTTGATCAGTGGAAGGTTGTGTGCCAATGGTGAAAATACAAATGGTCAGAAAAAGGCAATATGAAAGCTAATTTAAAAAGTTTCGCTGTGGGTGTCCAGCCTCAGAGATAAAGTATCTGAGATCATTGAGTGATGCTGTGTTTCAACATGCTATCAGGGAAAAGCCAGCATCATCCTAGTCTTCCTCCCTCTGTCCTTCATACCTTGTATACTGTGTGCATGTATTTAAATTGTGTGTGTTTGGTTCCTACACGTTTTCTGCCTCTGTTGCCTTATCTGTAGTGTCCGTAGCCACTGCACTTCTCATGACTGCATCCCTGGCAGGTAGTGGGTGGGATATGCCAGTGGTAACACCTGGATGCATGTTCAGGGCTCTTGTGAGTCTCTTCTGACTGAGGGAGATGGTCCCTGACTGTGCAGCCTCTGGAATACACTGAGGCAGCCCCACACCCTTAATCTTGCTGTGGATGTGGGCCAGCAGAAGGGTCAGGTGCAGCACACTGGGCCCCTCCTTGTTTCTTGTGTACATTACAGTGAGGCAGGTAGGTCCTCGCCCTTCCTTTTACTATCTGCCTCTTGCTCTCTGGAAATAGCAGAGATTGCAGCAAAGCCTGAATGCAAGTCAGAAGCCCTGCGCTGCCATTCCTCGTCCTTTCTTCCCTGATCTTCCAGAGCTGCCGGCTCGGACTACAGGAAGAGTCCTCCCAGGAGGACAGTGTGTCTCCCTGCTCCTGGTCCTGGCTGCTGGTTTTGCTGGGCACAGCCTTGCCTTGTCTTCTTGCCTCTCCCCACCTTGTCCGGGCTGCAGCACCCTGCCGGAGGCAGCAGGACCTTTCTAAGGGCTTGGGGGCGGTCAGGTGGGGAGAGCCATGAATTGCCTCCTGGCACCCCATCCCCACTCCTGGAGCTGGGGCTGCATGCTGCCCTTGCCCCCCCCAGGTATGCGGGTCTGGGCTCTGGGTTTGGAGGGGAGCCCCGTGGGGCTGGGGCTGGCTGGGCAGCTGCATCCTCCCTGAGCCTTGGTTTTGCTCACACAATGCTGTCGTAAGTATTGGAAATTTCTGCCCTGCTCATGCTGCTGACAGCTCGTGAGTGCCTTTTGTGTCTTGCAAGGGTTTCTGCAGCTGCAGTGAGTTCTGTGTATTGCAGCTGATAGAAAAGGTCTTCTGCACAAGCTTTCTGCTTTCTCATGCTTGACTGTATAAATGCATGCTTTGCAGGACTCTTTGCACACTTTTACCTTCAGAGTTTAAAGTAGTGTTTCAATATAACATACTTGTGGTGAAGTGGTGATTAGCCAGTGCTTGTTGTGGTTGTACATTCACCTGATGGTACAAAGTACTTGTATGCAGCAGCTGAATTGTGTAGGAATCACAGAAGAAACCATGGGAGCAGCTGTGTATTGATATGGTATCATATATACGTTAACTCTTGCAGAGTTCCTGCATGATTACTAAACCTGCTGTACTTGATGAAGTTTTCTTGCCTTACAATGCAATTTTAAGGCCTAATAGGCATTTTTAATGTGTCCTCTTGTTCTTCTTCACAGCTTTAATTTGCACATACCGTAGATCTCTTTCAAAACATGCTGAAAGGCAAACATCTTGACAGTCAATTACTTGATTTTTTTTTTCTCTTTAGATGGCAATCAAAACAAAACCAATGAAAAGAAAGAGAAGAAAATGGTTTCTCAGAAACCCCATGGTACCATAGAATATACAGTAAGTACTAGTGTGTGGTGTGTTCATGCCTGCTTTTTGAAAGTGGAGCTGTTGAAGTTGAGAGGGAGGCAGTGGCACAAAACTGAAAGCACTAATACTTTCTCAGTTTGCACCTTTCTCAATAGGGATTGCCCCTATTGATACCATTCAAATACCACTGTATGGGGAGAGCTAGGGTCACGTCCTGAATCTCTGTTCAACCCAGGTTCTCTGCCTCTTGCAGCTGCCAGTTCCATTTTTCCTTCTGCATTATGGCTCTCTAGTAAAGCAATGGTTTTGTTATTCTGAAAAATACTCCCATTCTGTGGTGTTGCTTAGGTCATCAAGCAATTGACCTGTGCTTGATGAGATCTGTTTCCCTTAGTGGGAGCAGGGCAGCAGTGTGCTAGCTCTGCCCAAAACGTTTGTGTGAGCCCTCAGTGCATTATGCTCTCTACCATACAGAACCTCTGTGGAAGGTGGTATCCCAGCTGGGAACTGCACAAATGCCTGATGTGCTGTGGCAGCTGGAGGTGTAGTGAACTCTGCAGTGTATGACCTTCTCCCCGTTGCCAGACGAGTTCTAAATACGGTTGTGCTGCTTTAAAGTTTTAAGACAAAAGGAGAGGGACATCTGTAACACCTCTACATTTTATCTACTGTATAGTGTGAGAGAATACTTCTGTCCTTTTTTTTTTGATACTGATTTATCTCTTAAGCTATTAAATAAATGGGGTGTTGAGGTCATCGAGTCTATTCCCTGCAAACAGTCTGTTAGATGGGTTTTAGTTCATGTGTGGTGCTGTGTTCAGTATGGTATCTTAGTCATCAACTCTTTCTTCAGGCTGGAAATCAGGACACCATAAACAGTATAGCATTAAAGTTCAACGTCACCCCAAACAAGCTTGTGGAGCTCAATAAGCTTTTCACACAGACAATTGTGCCAGGCCAGGTAAATCTTTTATTTATTTGTTTTTTTTAAAATACCTGAAACATGATTATTTGCTATGTATTTAAAAGCTTTTTACTACTTACATGTATCTTTTAGGTACTTGGATACAAGGATAATGGACAGTAATTTAAAGCCCTCCCTCAAAGCGAAACTCAGTAGATTATTACTTGGAATTGATGTGGAGGAGAAGCTTTGTAATTGCCATATCTGACTTGTTATTTATGTACTGTCACTAAAGCTTAAAGATGACAAGCTCAAGAAGATAATACAGCTGTTGTAAGGGAGTTGAATTCTTGGGAAGTCTGGATAAATGCAATCTATAATGCATTAAAGAATTAGAGAGTTAGATACAGAAATTGAAATGGCTTTGTGCCATTATGTTGGGTATGAATCAGTCCTCCTGTAAGATGAGAAATAAATGGAGAGAGACTTTTTAGGAGAGTCCAGGACTGGAAATGCAAGTGTGGAGACTAACACCTGGTTCATGAAGAACAGATCTCTACTTCTGCTTCACAGCCATGAGGAGATTGAAGTGTCTTGATTTCCCATAGGGAAACTGAGGCACAGAGAGATGGTGTGACTTGCCTAAGAATACCCAGCAGACAAAAGCTGGAATAAGGAAATTAGTTTCGTTTTTCTGAATGTTTTTAAGGTGTACATTGCAGATATGAGTGATCAGTATTGTGTTGTCTTTCTAATTGAACATAGTGAATAATATTCTAAAGCTTGTGCCTCACTGTTTTGAAATACCTGTTTGTATTTAGATTCTCTTTGTGCCAGAAACAAATGCCGGGAGGCTGTCTTCTAGTCCTGGTGCTCCTGTTTCTCCTTCATCGTCAGATGCTGAATATGATAAACTCCCTGTAAGTCAAACATGGTTCACTGGTCTTAAACTCTCAAAATATTTTCTGATTCTGAAGCTGAGAATCCAGGCTGTGTAAATAGTAGGGGTTTTTTGCATTTACAGGCCTTGTGTGTAGTGTATTGTGTAAAAATAGTTTGCTGTACTACAAAGTTTACCATGTCTTAAAAATACTCCAAATAAAGGGAATTCTGGGTGTGGAAACATATTACAAGTTCAGTTGGGCCCTGAGTCTTATCAAAACTACTGAAAATAGTGTAGTGCATAATCTTTAAAGAATAAAAAGCTAAATACAAAAAATTATTTAGTGTATCCTACTGGAGATTTTTATGCTGCTCTGCAGTCCAGAGCCTTGATCCTGCACTGGTGTCCTTGAACAGGGAGGCTGTTGGTTTAGTCTGAGCAGTCAGTTTCTTTCTAGTTAAACAAATTGTGCTGGTACCCATATACAGACTTTGGACAAGACTGCTGGATATAATCTTTGTGAAAGGCCTCAGCATAGCTGATCTTTCATTTTCTTTGGAAGGGTGATTTGCCATAATGATTTTTAGTACCTTTAAGCAGTTTATCTGCCTTTAACATCTTTAACATCTGCTGAGATTAAAGTAATTAGTAATTTCAAATACATCACTAATCAGAAGTGGAGAGAAGCTTGGAGTGAACAATTGTGTTTAACCTTACCCTTATGCCTCTGCATGGGGAATCACACCCATGCTCTGTGAGCAGAGGTCTTCAGTGTGGATGATGTGTCAGGGCAGCCCCTCTCCCTAATGAGAGTGCATAACTGAATTTTGGTGAGCTGACCTGCCTTGTTTTTTTTTAATTTCTTTCCTCTTATTTGTGTGGAGTTTCTCTTAAGGTTACAAGGGGTTTTTTTCAATACAGGGTACTGTGGGAAGTGTACATATATACCTACATACATGACCATTGCTTTTCTTCCTTAAGCAAAAGGAAAATAATTGTTTGAACCTGGCATTTTAGTTTTCAAAAATATGAAAGTATATGATTCTGGTCCTGTTGCTCTTCACTGAACTTGTTCTTTTCTAAGGATGCTGATTTAGCAAGAAAGGCTTTCAAACCAGTGGAGAGAGTCCTGTCCTCTACTTCAGAAGAGGATGAGCCTGTGGTTGTCAAATTTTTAAAAATGAATTGTCGTTACTTCACAGATGGTAAGGTAGGTGGAACCTGATTTTTGGGCATTGTTTGAGATTCTCTTTGGATAAGTGAGCAATGAATACTGGGGGAGTCAAGTGTTCTTCATGTCTTTAAAGAATGTAAAAAGTTACGTTGGCTTTATCTATTACTGCTGTTTTTGTTGGTACTGTGATAAGATGCTGTATAATTTTTTGTTCTCTTGGTTACATGTTGCTAGATACACAGAGAGAACTGCATTTCAGAGTTATGACATGTCAGGATTAGTTGTCCAGTTCCATCAAATTGAGCAACGGCTTTATAAAATGAGTACATGCCAATCCATTTCATTTATGACTTGAAGATAAATTTTAACTGTTTCCAGAGAAGTGTTTCCAGATATGTTTATGTTGCTTCTATACTTGCTAATGAATGTTGTGCAAGCCTAATAAAAGGATAAATATTGCATTATGCAATCTTTTCTTTCTGTTTCTTGTAAGTATTTTTGTAACATATGCCAGGACTGCAATTCTAAATTACAGCAACTGTTTTAGAAGTAAAGGCACAAAGCTTGGGTAGTATTTAGCCCTCTTCTCAAGGTCACAAGACACTGTCTTCCTGAACTGCCTGCTTTGATATATCTGTCCTTGTTGACTCTGGTTACAGTTAGCTGTCTGCGTGTTTGGGTTTTCAAGTTCTCTGGAATTTATAACTCTGGAGATGCTAATCGTTGTTGTTTCAACTTTTTTTTTCCCTTAGTCCTGACTTTTGTAAGATGGATGTGTTTACACCTACAGTTTCTGGCTTCTTTTTGCATTGAGTGGTTGTAGACTGTGCTTAACAACTCTGCAATTTTACAGTCTGCTATTTTGTAGAACGTAACAGAGAACTACTTGATGTCTCGCATGTAAATTAGGGCAATACTGTCACTTTGCTATGTGATGCTTGTCAGGTGCAGAGGATACAGATTGCCAATTTTGTGGCTGCAGGACGGAAAAAGTAATTTGCAGTCAGAGCAATCAAAAATGAGATGGCTTCTTTGCCATTGTAGCTAAATCCCTTGTTGCCTTGCTTCCTGCAGTTGCTGGGTGGGAAGTACAGCCTACTGATGTATGGTCTTCTGGCTTCTGGGAAAAGCCTCTGCACTTTGTTTTGATTCTGTCATCCAGACACAAACTGAGCTTGTCAACCGAATCATACAGGAGAAGCAAATGGGAAATATGGACAGATTGTGCTTTATGAAGGAGCAGGCATTCATGTGCCTATTTGCCATTGCCAAGCCATCAGCTTACTATCACTTTCAGGGGGCTGGGGGTGGACAACCTGGTGTGTTGCGACCTTCCTAGAGAGAGTGTCCTGCAAGGAACAACTCTTCCCTGGGCAGTAGGGGATTTCAGCAAGTGTAGTGATTTCTCAGGTACAAGTGATATCAGCTCTTGTGTTTCAGCTCTTTGTGAAATCACCCAAGGCAAACGCGTGTACAGAGCCTCGTTTGGCAGTTCCATGAGGCAGCTTTTACTGTCCAGCAGCCCCTGTGAAGGGAAGGCCAAGGACAAAGGCTCCCTGATCAGGGGCAGAAACAGGGGCTTTTTATGGGAAAGGCAGGGCGTGGGGTAGAAACCAACTAGCCAGCTGGGTACAGGCTATTCCCATATAGAAACAAGGCAGGCTGGGGGTGGTTCACTTTCTCACCACGACCCAAGGAAGGTTGCTTGTCTGTGGGGAAAGTCATCTTGCCCTCAGGCCTCTCTCCTCCAAGGGAGTGCAGAGGGCTCCTGTGCCAAGGGCTCACAGCCCTCCACATCTTACTGCTTGAATAAAAAGCCCCACAAACCAAGCTTGTGGTCTTTTACCTGCCTGTTTATGAGCCTTCCTTGGCTTACCTTGCAGATGACCTTGGATAATAGTAGTATCTGCAGTGTGGATCATTCCAGTTAATCTGTGTATCCTATTTGTCAGATATCATGATTTACACACAGCTTCTGAGTTGGTCTGGTGAATTTTGTAGTTCATCTGGAGGAGAGGGTGCAGAAGCAAGACAGTGGAAATCTTCCTTTTCAACCTTGAAAAATGGTCAGTTGTCATGGATTGATGCTGAATAATGGCTGATGCAGCAGCCTTTTATCAAATCCATGGCTAGAGCACATTTTGAATGATTAAATGAGTCCTCTACAGCTGTGCAGAATATGCTTGGACCAATGGTAGGAGCTGTTTTGAGGTTAGGAAGAAGCTGTCTCAGATCCCTGTGTGAAGAAGGATTTTGCATCTACCTCTGGGAAAGTAGATCAAGGGAACTTCTAATGTAGCTTGGCATAGTAACCTGGATGTAACCTGGATGTTTCCATGAGTAAGACTGCATTCAGGTGTGCTGGTTGCATGTAAATTCATGGATCAAATTAAGGTGGTTGCATCCAGAGTAAAATGCTATAATTCTTTTTTTAAATAAATCCACTAATCTGTTTTGTCTGAGATTGATTAGCAATCACATTTTTAACTTACAGCAGTCAGAATTGAAAGTTGAGTAGTTCAGATGTGCTTCCTTATCATCCAGGAGCTTGGATGTTACTAAGATATTTTTGTCTTTGCTCTCCTTACAATGTCTGACTTGATGCAATTGGAAAGCAAAGTATTTTGCTAGCAAACACTGCATGATACAGTATAAAGAGGCAGGAAAGTGGTTTTGCTTTTTAGGATAGTAGCCTATAATCCAGTACCCAATGATGAGTGCATTACATGTGATGTGCTGACTCCTTTTTCTCCTGTTTTAGGGCGTCGTTGGAGGAGTCATGATAGTAACTCCAAACAATATCATGTTTGACCCACATAAGTCTGATCCTCTGGTAATTGAGAATGGCTGTGAAGAATATGGGCTCATCTGCCCCATGGAGGAGGTTGTCTCGATAGCGCTCTACAATGACATCTCTCACATGAAGATTAAAGATGCATTGCCATCGTAAGGAGTGTTCTTCCCTGAGCTTACATTTGCAGATTATTAGTAAGGGTCATGGAAAAGGGCTGGGGGAGAGGGGAATGGAGAGGAGGAGTTTTACTGCAGCAAGAGTTAAGTGCCAGCAAAGGTGTGATTCACTTGTGTTGTTCTTCCACTTTAGAACACTAAAGTGACATTAAACACAAATGAGTCTTGAATATGAGAACCAAAGTGCAAAGGAGATCAGTACAAACCAGTAATTAATAAAAGCATTTTATTATTTATTTTATTTATTTTATTATTATATGCTGTGGTTGGGCTCTCGCGCTGACCTGTCTCTAGGGCTATTTCAGTGGATGTGAAGAGGTTTAGATTTGGACCATTGTTGTGCTATCAGGACTGTTCTCAGAGGAGTATTTGAACCTTTTGAAGATAACAGCACCTTAGCTGCCATCTTCAGGACTTAAAAGAACCACCAGACTGTGGAATACTTCTATCTCAGAACCAGAAATACATTAATAGTTATAATCTATAATACATAATAGACCTTCTGGGGTGGACTACTTTCATTTATGCACAGACCAGGCACTGCTTATCTATTTGTTCTAAGCAGGGTTTTGTTCTTAAAGGCAATACCTGCTTGAACAGTTAAATTCATAATTCCCTCCCTTTTCTCATTTCAAGAAAAACTTTCCAGTACTTGTTACACTCGTTACTGGAGTGTTTAATAGCTTCTTAGCAACTTTTAAGTCATGAGGATCTTGTATTCTCATTCTCCTCAGACTTTTTAGCAGTAACAAAGAGCTCAAGTTTTATGCTGATACATTTTTTTCAGAATTTTCCATTTTGAAATGTTTTATGATTGTCCTGCTTTAAAAAAATATTTGGGGAAGCCTGCATTCAAACAGTATATTTGAATAATGGAGACAAATTAAAGAAGAAAGCTACTAACTCTGTTGCCTGTTACTGTTTTGCAGTAAATGTGTTCAAACAGGATACATCTTATCTCCGATTTGTTTTTCTCAGAAATACATTTGTACTGACTAGGGAAGCATGGATGGTTGTAGATGTTGACTCATTGTCAGGTGTGGGAAATTACAATACTCATATGATTTGAATTAAATTCCAGCAGCTAAATACATGTCCTGTGTTTTTTTGTTACTGAACTTCTGATGACTTGCACATTCTTATTACACGTGTAACATTTCTTCACCCACGTGGCACAGTCTGCCAATGGTTTACTCATTTTATTTTGGTATTATACTTTTTTCTCCATTGTCTTTAAAGTCACTTAATTCCAGTTCTGTATGTTTATTTTGGAGAAAGTTGTTTTTTGTTGAGTTTCATGGTTTAAGTTAAGTTGATATTTAGTTTTCTTTTCATTTTTTTTTCTGTTTCCATTTTGCTTTTAACATCGTATGTACATCCATCATTTCCCCTGACAGTGACATACCAAAGGATCTTTGTCCTCTGTACAGGCCAGGAGAATGGGAAGACCTGTCCTCTGAGAAAGATATCAATCCTTTCAGCAAATTCAAATCCCTTAGCAAGGAAAAGAGGCAGCAGAATGGGGATGCATCTGTTGCTCCGGGTGCCAAACAGATAAAGCCTTCAGATAAGGAAAAGTCTTCTGATTTTGAAGTTCTTCAGTCATCAGAGAGTACAGGCTCAATCAAATCAAAGTCTCTGGAGTTTCCCAACAACATCACTGCCACTGAACATTTGGAAAAGTTTGATGCGGATTCATGTACCAAGGACCCTTCCAGGGAAAAAAATGCTTCAGATACCAAAGAAAAATCCCCTCTAGGAGGAGAGGATGACTTAATTGAGCTGGAAAAGACATCATCTCATATGGATAGAGGGTTGGACAGGAAAATCTCAGTAATGGAAGGCTTGCTGGCTGACCCCAGGGACTTGAGAACTAAGCAGCAGGTAACCAAACCTACTACAGAAGTCCAGGAGCACTTGACAGTTGATTCCTTGGAAAAAAAGGACAGTGTTGAACCTAAAGCTGACTTAGACTTAGAGCTGTGTGAAAAGCAAGATGTTATTCCAGAAGTAAACAAATGTGTCAGTTCCCCGACAGGTAAGGTGGAGACTGAATTGGACACTAAGAAAGAGCTAGAGAAAGATAAACTTATTGAATTTTACCTCAATAAAGATGGAAATGGGTCTCAGTCATCTGAAGACTTACACAAGGCTGAAATCCAGAAAGGTGAAAACAATAAAGCAATTGGCATAGACCTTACACTTAGCTGTTCAAAGTCCCAAGCTAATGAAGTCCACACAGTTAAAAGTCTGGAGCTT
>NW_008239110.1:14847561-14867520 GCF_000691975.1 Corvus brachyrhynchos
AGTTAAAAGTATGGAGCTTGATTCCTTCTGTGTTGAAAGGAAAGCACCTTCATTAGAAATCAGCTCAGCAGCTGCAGAGGAAAAGGATCTGAAAGAGTCTGTGGACTCTTCATTAGTACCAGCTATAGACAAGACCTGTCAAGAAACACAGTTAGACAATCAATCAGAAATCAGACTGTGGCTGCTGCAGAAAATTCAAGTGCCAATTGAAGGTAGGTCTCTGGTTATCCTTGTTTCCTCTGAGACTTGGACAGCATTATGACGGTAACCTTTGAACTGACAGCCTTCTACTCTAGATTCCCTCTTTCTGTAATGCCTGGTCTCTTTTTTACTCTTTGTGTATTTCGATTTTATGTTATCTGCTATCTTCAAATTCTCTAAGCTTGTAGTTTGATAAGTAGCTTGTGTGCTCTTTCCACATTCATTGATCACTCTTTACATAATCTTTACTTCTGTTTGCTGGCTTTAAGAAGGACAGTGAGATGTCATCCAGTTCAGTATTGGCAGGGACACTTCATGGCCTAGGAATTGTCACTCCACATTGGTAACCCCTGTTGCCTCACTGAAGTCTGTCAGTGGGTTTCTGATAGTATCCAAAGTAATAGAGCACTGCTATGAAGGTACCAAAGGGTACCAAAGTATTCTTCACACTATTGGCGTGTGTCTGGTGTCTCTCATGCTATGGAAACCCTTAAAGAAGTGATAAACAGGAATACATGTATAGTCCTACTGACTGATCACTTTTTTCCTGATTGGTCGTTGCGTTATCAGAAATAATTCAGGCTGTTCCAGGAAAGCACGTAACGGAATGAAGTCTCTGTTCAGAGCGTGTGCACACATATTACCATTTCTATGGCAGCCCAGTGCCTCTAAGCACTAGTGTGTCCTGGAGCGTTGATGCTCCTCTCTGGGTAATGTAATGAACCAGTGGACATACCCTTGATTCATATCAGGTGGTGGGGGATGCTTAAAGTGGAAGTCTTTATTTTAAGAACAGTTTTTCTTAAAATGATTTTTCCTTTTTTTTTGTAAGGGTTTATATCCTGCTGGTTGTATTTGGCTGTATGTGTATGCCTAAAACAAAGAAGGCAACCTCAGTGTGATTGAGGCTGTAGTTTAATAAGCAGGGGTTTTTTTCATATTAGCAATTTAAGGAGCTTAAACTGCTTCTAGGCTTGGCCCTGTCTTGTGCAGACAAAAGGTGCTTGTATGGCTGTGTGACTGAAAGAGTCAAGAAACTGATTGGGCTTTTTGTGTGTGTGTGCATGCAAGATTACCCATCAACTGGATGGGTTTTTGGGACCCAAACATGTCCCCTTTATTTGCCTGCTTCATGTTGCAGGCAGCACCCAGCCAGGTCATCTTACCTATTTCTTTACAGGGCTGTTCTGTACATAGCTGTACCGCTGAGGGGGATACAGGCTGTGACAAAATGGGAATAAATGGCCTCAGTTTAGGATGAACGTGGTTTTACTAAACCAGTTGTGCTGTTGAAGTCAGGTGTAATTCTGTGTATGGTGCCTCTGAGTATTCCTTTGCACAAGATTATTAATCTTGGTCACAGTGTTTTATCAGCTGCAGTATTTTACTTTCCTGTAAGCAGACCATTTCTCTTGTGTCTCGTTCAGATATGCTTCCTTCAAAAGAGGAGAAGAGCAAGACTCCTCCAATGTTTCTGTGCATTAAAGTAGGCAAGCCCATGAGAAAGTCCTTTGTGTCTCAGAGCACGACCATGTCTCAACAATACAGTAAAAAGATAAAGCAACCAGAGTACTGGTTTGCTGTTCCTCGGGAAAGGTAAGCTGTACTCCTCTTAGCACAAAAATGTCTGTCTGTTACTTTTCAAATCTGTAGTGCTTTCTAGAGTTGAATCTGACATTCCCTGCATGGTCCAAGGTATGAAGTGCAGCAGGGATGGTGAGGGGTGCCCTCATTTCATTGCATGCCAGTGACATAAAGCAGTGTTTATTTCTGGTCTAATATGGCTCTCAGTAGGAAGAAAAAAGGGCTCAGGTGCCACTTGAAGATGGAAAAAGTGATATAAGTGCAGCTAACATGTAATAAAAATGGGAGATGATCAGGGTTTCAGCTGTAGTCTAGGAAGTGAGGGAAAGGGGGAAAAGGGAGCAGTGGCTGGAGCATCATAAAATGCACTAAGGTGTTAGTGCTTAAAAAAATAGCTATTTCATATGAGCAAAGGGCATCGTGTGGGAAAAGGGAGGCACTCCTAACTAAACAGGTTATTCTGTCTATTTCTGTCTTTTGTCCCATTAAAAAATAGTCCCTTTGCAGTAAAATCGAGGAACATAACATGTGTTCCTGTAGATGTGTATTAATGCATAAATAGTACTCTAGAAAAAAGCAAACAACAAACTTAAAAAGTGGAGGTCTGTGATTTTCCACATAAATCACCTAAGAATTTTCACTGGCTGTGAGGAATCAAATATGTGATCCTTTTCTTGACAGAAGGCAGCTAGAGCAATTCTCTGGTCTGTTGATGAACCAAAATCAGTAATTCTGGTAAATTAGATACCAGGAAGGAGGAATCTGGACTTGTGATCAATCTCAGAGGTGTCTCTTTCAGATGCAGTCAATTTTCTAAAAATAATTTTTATTTAATAATTTTAATTTCAAATGTGTAGCGTGTGTTGATTTAAGTGTTTATATTTTTTGTGGTTTAAAAAGGAGTGTTTTGACTGTCTGTAGTAGTGTGGAAGTTGCTGTCCTAGAACTCTTCGTGGAGGAGAGGGAGAGGTTTAATCCAGCTGGAATGTGGCCCTTGGGAGAGTAGCTGGATAACTTTTGGGTTGCTTGCTATCTGCGGATCCCAGTCCTTGACTCCTCCGGGATTGCAAAAGGGTGGGTTCAGAAAATTCTAGGTTAAAGTGTGAGAAAATACTTCAAGGAGTTGAAGTGATGCCGCGATACAACACAAGGTCAGTTACTGCTTTGGGGATAATGTAGCTAACTGTGAATAAAGCTGCTGAGCTGATTGAGGTCATCTCTAATAATTGCTCTGTGCAACAGGTAAATCTATCAAGCTTCTTACCACAGACTTGGAAAACAGCTTTTCTGCTTGCCCTTTTATGAGCAGAAGCTTTCTGAATGGTGAGCAGACCTAATCCATATATAAACTGAAGTGTTGACAACTGGTTTGTATTCCAGTTTTTATAATAAGGAAAAAGTAACTTCTGCAGTGAGCTGCTGCAGCAGCACCTGGCCATGCTGGCTGACAGACGAGAGCTTTGATGTTGGGGCTGCTGTTTGGATCTTGATCAAAAATAGTGGTGAATGACTGGTTGTAAGATTGGGTCTTTTTGGTGCTATTCATGCCTGTTTTAACATCACAGATTTGCATGAAAGATCAAGTAGAACTTGGAGCAGAAATTAAATGTGAGACCCACTCCTTTGTATTAATGCAAGACATGTCTTTGCCTCTTGAACAAGACAGTGTTTTCTCCAAGCTCTTGGATGCTTTCCCAAAGCAAAACACAACACTTCCTACCTGCTGGGGATATTCTTGCATCAGTATTGTATAGAATATAAGCATAAGTGTTGCATTTTGAGAGTGACATGAATAGTAGGTTGTTTGGGATAGCTTTGCAATGTATTTTAGACAAAATGTGAGATAATTTACTAAATTTAAAACTATTTGGAATGCAGTATATATTCATGTGTAAATGTCAAGAATATCACTCTCATCTTGTTGGCCACAAAGCAGAATAAATAAAACACTTTGTCCAGTCACAGTAGCTTGTACAGCATCTTAATGCTTTGTAGTAACTAAAAAAAAAAAACCAAAATCAAAAAAACAGTCCAAACCTGGAGAGAGATTTTTGAAAAAAATTGGTCTGCATGTCTATATTTAATGTAAGCTAAATCTTCCTCTGATTTGCCTTTAATTACATTTTTTCCACAGTCACAGTGTTTGCTGTTAAAGCAGCTTCTGTCATCAGTTGTGAAAACAGCTCCATTTTCAGCCTGGGCCCCATAGCCCACAGCTCCCAGCAGAGCTGCTCTTCCGTGTGCAGGCTGCTGCTGCTTTCTGAGCCCAGTACTTTTAAATTTTTTTTTTTTTTAATTGGAAGCCTCTGGAAACTTTATTAATACAGAAAGAAGAACTTTGAGGCTGATATTCTTTATAAAGGCTGTCACTAAATCTTAAGTCTCATTTGCCTTTTGTGCCTGCTGTAGGTGTTGTCTCTCCATGCGTGGCTTCCCAGGTGCCGCATGTGTCCCGGCACACGTCGCCCCGAGACCAGCACAGCATGGCTGAGTTAATCAGTGACTGCAGCACTGCTTTGTGCTGCCTCCTTGGTCACAGCAGTGCTCACCTCAGCACACAGAGTGGGTGCTGGGCATCTTGAGTTGCCTTATATACAGACCACTCAGTGCAGGGCAGCTTCTTGCCAGGTTCAGCTGAGCAGAGGGGCACCCATGCTCTTGGACACGAATAGAGAGATTGACTCTTTTACTGGGAAGTTTTGCAATGGGTACAGCTCACAGTATTAGAGGGTAAGTCTGTGTGTGCTCTTACTATGTGGATTTATGTTTAAATGGTATGTAGATTTCCCACCCTAGTGGATTTTGAGTACTAGTAGTTCAGTAAGTAGGTCACACATTTCCTCAAGGCCTTGCAGAGGAAAATGCCTTGCACCAAGACAGAGATAGTAATGCAGAATTTCTTTGTTTGTAAATAATAGCATTGACTAGTTCCTTAGTCAAGAAGTAAAACTCTTTAATTTTCCATAGTGTAAATTTTGCAAACAGGTTTGGTTTATGAATGTGTAATTTGCACTGAAGTTGATGTAAAAGACACTGCACTGAGATCATGCTGCTGAGAAGGCATCCACTTTTTTCAAGTTTCTTTCTTGAAAGCAGACAGATTTTCAAGGAGGAAAAGTGAGAGGAGTTGAGGCTTTTTTCTCTCTTTCAATTTTAGCACCCTGCCCCGTTGACCTTTTTGGTTTTGGGTAAGTTTTGGTTTGGTTTTTGTTACTGTTTCTGTGGGATTTCTTTTTCTAGAGCAAGATATTCCTGGGTTGTAACTCCTGCTAGTGTGTAACAACCTGTAGTTAACACAGTTGAAGCTGAGACCTGGAAGAACTTGCAGCACAGCTGTCTGGAGTCAATGCTTAGATGATGCTTCCATGCACTTACACAGGGCTTTGCATAAAGGGACAACGATTAACAGGATCCTGTTGCTGAAGGATCATTCTTCCATGCACCTGTTAATGGAATGGAATGGAATAGGTCGCATAAAACTTAGATTTAGAATCCTTTTGAATTAGCCTTCTACAAGGAGATTACTCTTAGACTCCTAATAATATCTCAAGCTGTACAGAGGAAATCTATGAAAACCTGTTCGTATCTCTAGCTTAATGTCTTATAATGAGGGGTCATAGAAGTCTGTATAAGCTCATAAAAGCATATGAGGGCTTACAATACCTCAGCCCTCATAAGATTTGTGAAGAATCATCATTTAGTCAGGCACATTTGTAAAAAAGTCATAGGACGTCTCTGGATTAATTTCTTTCTCTGGGCCAGGAACAGTGGTTGGACTTAGAGCCTTTTGAATATTTTCTTTCTGGAGTTACTGACTTCAAGTTTCTGTAGTTGTCTCTTTCCAAGTACTTTGTTTTATTGATGTTTCCCTGTTAGTGCATGATACACTCATAAGCATGTGATCACCAAAACAGCTATTGAGTTCTAGGATAAATTTTCTTGCAGCTGTCAAGTTGGCTGTAAGAAAGTTCCTCATGAAGTGGTTTTTCAATTTAAAAATTGGCTCAAATGTTTTCAGTTGTGAGCTTGGAAATACCACTGTAGCATAATGCTAGAATTTTATTAGCAGAACATCCCTTTTCAGAATGACATCACCTTTATAATCACCTATTTCTATTTTATTCTGTTGCTTCTTAAATCTGGAGTGTCTGGATTTATTTATCAACTGTCCCTTGCAGAGGAAAAACTTAGTTATGTACTACTTAAATAAACTGAGCATATACAAGTGCATGGGACCTGACAGGAAGTGTTCTGGGTATATTGAGGAAGTTGGTTGATGTTATTACAAAGCTGCTTTCTATCATCTTTTGAAAGGTTCTGTTCACCAGTAGTGTTCCTTAATAATTGGAAAGACAAATGCTGCAACCATTGTCAGAAAAATCAAGAAAAATATGTGGGAGGACAGGGCAGTCAAGCTTCACTGAGAGGAACGTCGTTATAGACACCATTCCAAGCACACAGAGGGAAAGAAGTCATCAGGATCAGCTGTCATATATTTACTGAGGGCAAATTGCTTTTCTACTGACCAAATAACTTTTCTGTTTGAGATTGCTAGCTCCTTGAGCAAGGAGAGAGCAAAGGATTGTTGTTTTACCATCACATTACTAAGGCTTTCAACACAATTTTCCATAGTATCCTTATAGCCAAACTGGCAAGATGTGACCTGGACTGGTAGGTTACAGCTGGTTGTAAAACTGGCCGGACCACTGGGCTCAAAGGGTTGGTAGTTAGTCTGAGTGGCATCGAGGTACAAGCGGTGTGCTTGGGGACTGATACTGTTTAATGCCTTCATTGGAGACATGGACATTGAGACAGAACACACCTTCGTCATTTTGGGGAATGACACAAAATTTGGGGAGTGCTCATAATTGGAGGGCAGGGCTGCTGTTTAGAGGGGCCTCAACACAATGGGCTGACAGTTCAGAAAAAGCAAATGCAAAAGTTGTGCACCTGGGATGGAGCAGTCGCTGCAGCAGTAGGGTGGGGACGGGTGGCCTGGGGAGTAGCTCTGCAGAAAAGGAGTTGGGGAAGTTGAGAGCAAATGGAGCATGTCAGTGGTGTGTCCTTGCTGTCATGAAGGCTTTGCTTCTTGCTGGCTCAAGTAAAGAAGAACAACCAAACAACCTGGGTCGTCATTATTCCCCTCTTCCTTTTAGACACTTGGTTAAAAAAAGAAGGTGAGGGGACAAGAAAAAGAAAATGTAGGATGGCACCAGACCCTTCTCAGATCACGTGCTACATGCTTCAGAGGAGATCATGATTAGGTAAAAGAGAAAAAAACCCAGGAGACAGGCTATGCATGGAGAACTTGTAGAATCACTGCTGGAGATTTTTCCAACTTCAAATGGACAAGAATGTGCAACCTCCTCTAACTTGGAAGTTAGCTCTGCTATAAGCAGGAGCTGGCCTAGATGATCTCCAGAGGTGGCTTAAAACATAAATTCATTCTGTGATTCTGAGATACAAGTGGGCTGCTCTCCTTCATCCACCTGCATAAACGTTCTTTCAAACTGATCTTAGCCAGACAGCAGCAACCACTATTGTATTGTCCTTTCTTAGGGATTTGTAGGAATTACGTAGTTAGCTTTCCGGAGTAGGACTACTGTACGTTAAAATACACAGTGCTCAAGTCAATTTTCTCTTTCAGTTAAAGCTCAAATTAGTTAGCAGAGATCATCAGACTGCTCTTTCTGAAGCCTCTGTGAGCAATGCTAATTTATTCCTTTTTCATTTCCATGATGAAGCAAAGTAAATCCTTTATTCTTTTTGTAGACTGATTTGAAAAAATCTGGAATTATACTAGTGATCCTAACAGGTTGTAACGGTGCTGAAATGGTATTTTAAGATTATTCGTGCATACATATAAATCCAAGTAACTTGAAATACGGGGGGGGAAATGTCTAAATTTCTCTAAGGTTTTTTCTCTTTTCTGTTGATCAAGGCATTGCTGGATGTAACTTTCTGGTGAAAAGCTGAAGAAAGATCCAATGTCATAAGCACTTACTATCTTTCTATCTGCCCTCTTTACTGTGGGCCTGGTTTTTCTGTTGGCAATTCAACTTCTTGTATAGTGGATCCACTGTTGTATTGCTGTTTGAAATGGCATGTGTTCATTTTAACTTATTACATTAATTCCTTCTTCAGAAACTGTTTCATGGTTTGTTATGGATGTTGTAAAGGAACATCTTTTTAAAGACAGTGGCTGAGAGCTGACTACATTTATGTAAGAGCATGTGCTGCTGGTACTATATCATTAGCAAAGCTGTCAGTAACAGCTTATTTTCATAATGCTAAGAGAATGAAGATTGTTTTGTGGTTAGCCTCTATAACTTTTAAAGGGCAGCTAGAACTGTAGTGTAGACATCACTGGTGATCTCATGGCTTGTTTTATGCTGGAGGTCAAACTAAATGGGTAAAGTGAATGTTTTATGGAGTCAACTTTTGGGAGTATGATGTAATATCAATCAATTTGACTTCTTAATATGAATGGGACTGGACAAGCCACATTGCTTTACCATGATGCTTTGGTCTTGCATATAGCAAAGGAAGGAGAAAAATACATTGTGGGGAGTGAAAGCAGAGAAACCTTGAAGTGGTTCAGGCTCCCAGGTAGAGGGAGCTGTTGCTTTGTGTGGTAAGTGAGGGTGGAGGTACACAGGTATCCTGTTTGTGTGGTTGTCCCTGCTTTGTCATTGGGCAAAACCTCTGTGCTACACGACAGTGTTGTGTTCATGGACCGCTGAGCAATGGTTGTCTCCTCCTCTTCTCTTCACAGGGTGGATCACTTGTACACATTTTTTGTTCAGTGGTCACCAGAAATATATGGGAAAGATGCCAAAGAGCAAGGTTTTGTTGTGGTAGAAAAGGAGGAGCTTGACATGATTGACAACTTCTTTAGTGAGCCCACTACTAAAAGCTGGGAGGTGAGTCCTTTCTGCCTTTACATGAAGCATGTGCATATCAAGTACGCATCCCTGTGCTAAGAATCTCAGCAGTTGTTATTTTGAGGATTTTCATGGTGTTCCTTTGTAGCAGTTGCTGCTTTATATAGAGGTCTTCTTAAGGCTTGTGTCTGTCTCAGAAATGTACTCATGTTCCTTCAGTCTTCCTTTCTTCTCTCCCTAGAAAGAGCAGGTAAACAACTGGAAGCTCTCTGGTGTGCAACCAGCAGAAGTTGTGTAAATATTTTGACCATGTGATATTAATCTTTTGCAAAGCTATACAGGTGTATGTTGTCAGCATTGCTAAATTTCTAATGTGTTTCCTAATGTATTTATGTGCTATAAATAAAATCTTCAAAATCTATATATGCACGTAAACACTAACCCAGACCCCTGTGTGCTGGTTGAAATGGATTGGTGCGTGGTGATGAGCCAGACCCGTGCTTCTCTGGCGCACACAGCAGTACTGTTTGAATATTGGGTGTAAGTGGGATAAGTTTTATCATTGGACTTTGGCTTTTTCATGTGTGGTCTTTTGCAATCTATTTTAACCACTTGGCATGCCTGTGCTTGTTATGTCTTTCTTCTGCATACAAAGCCTAGTTTCTAAGAGAAATAAGCTTGCACACATTTAAAAAAATCATATTTCTGAATGCTCAAACACTTTCTGTGCTAAGGATATGGAATAAATGAAAAAGACGAATCCCAAAGTGGGAAATATCTTGATGGTCATTAAAAAAGTTATCTGATTATTTGTCTTAAACATAAACTTGTTTTCTTTAAATTCTACTGCCCTCTTTTTTTTTTTTTTTTTTGAGTATTTTTATCAAAGTATGTTCTGTTGAAAAATGGAGCTTGGAAGTGGGACTTGTCATTTGAAATGCAGCAACTTCTACTCCCAAGGAGCTAATAGTGTTGCAGTTTTGTAGTTTCTCAATGTTGGTGCTTTGTGAACTGAAAGATGGGGGGGAAAAAAAGAAGCCTTCCTTGTGTTGCTTAGAGCTGAGTGCAGTCATACATTGCACTAGATTTCACTGTTCAGTTATTTGCATGCTGTTTTCATAAAACCAAAACGAAGGAGAGTCAGTGATCCGAAGAACAGATGTAGGAGAGATCTGGCCACACTGGGAGCTTGTCTCTCACTGTTGTATTTAGATATTTATTGGAAGGAAGAATTAGCTGAAAACTGCTTTTAGAGGTATGTCTCTTTTATTTGTAATACATTCCAGCTTTACCAATTGAAAGTAGGGCTGACAGGAAATCTCTATTGAATAACGTCCAAATTTGGGCATGATGACTGTGAAAGTTTCACTCTCCCTTGCGGGGAAACAGAAACTCTTAATTGTAGAGAAGTATATAAGCAATCTTATCACAGCATGCCATGGCCAGTAGCTGTCTGTCACACTTGTGGCTGAGAACTCTGCCACTAGAGCAGGGGTAGAGTAGTGGGTACTGCAAAACAAACTGCTAGATGATGAAACAGAGACAAAAGCCTTTGAATATTCGAATTGTTTACTGTGCCAGACCGGACCAGGAGGAACCTTTTGTGGAGGTATGTTGAATTGTTTCCCATGTGAACAGTGTGAATCTGATGACAGTACTTCTGTCCTAGCAATAAATGTGCTCCGCACTCAGGTAGGGGGCATTTCCACCTCAGGTATCTTCCTTCCTCAGTCCTATAAAATCTTTGAAAGATTTTGTAGATCTGGTTTCTGTAGTGGTTGATTCTTTTCATCCATTTCTGCTTTTGTGTGGTCTGTAAATACCTGATCTTGCAGATGCCTCCTTCTACAGTTGTTGACTGAACTTCATTCACATGTGCAGTTCAGAGACTGAATAGGTGTATATGCAGAGAAGAGGGGGGGCTTGTCTGTCTCTGGAGTCAATTTACAACTGTGTTAATAGGTTTTGCCTGTGTGAGTTTGGTTGTATTTTGCTACAGATACCTCTTGTTGGTTGATTTGCTGTTGGTTGATACTTTTCCCCCACTCCTGACTATCCTAAAAGATAGTCATCAAAAGGGGAGTTGGGTACTTTTGATTTAAGGTGAAAAAGGTGTTAATTGAAAAAAATATATACAATAATGGTGTGGGAGATGAGGAGGGAAGGCAAACCACTCAGTAGGTGAAAAAAGAACAATGATAAAAGTAGAAAGATTGTTTTCTTTGAACAGTTTGTTGTGGGGTGTTTTTTGTTTTTTAATTATCCTAATTTTGCAGTGCAAACCTTTCCTGAAATTGACCATACGAAAAATTTTCTGGCACAGGATTATCTGTGGTCTCAGAAGAAGAGGCCAGAGGGACAGGATGAAGCTGTAGAGCTCTTGCAGTATCTTGGGCAGGAATACCTGTAACTGCTCAGATGTGCAGGGGCACATAGCAGTGTTAGTTCTGCAGGCTGGATTTTGCCTTGTGATCCTGCCTTCCTCACTTTTCCTGACCCTGCATTATTGGAGTGCCAGTGCCCAGGTGCCCTGCTCAGCTCCAAGCAGCTGCAGGAGAGCATGGGCTGGACATGAGTGCACGCAGCAATGTGTAGCTCTCATTCCACTGGGGATGCCAGGTGTGACTGATGGTATTAGGGCTGTGTGAACTCCTCACCGGTCCTGGTCGTCATGAAAAACTTCTGTGCTTTGTTGTGTGGTTAAATCCACAGCTGGAGTCAGTCCAGTGCATTTGCTTTCTCCCCTGAGGGGTAGGTGTGTGTAGGACCTCCAGGCATCTCTTCCCAATTGTCTCGACTGTTGACAGCTTCTGCAAGTTCAACCAGTGAAAGTGAAGGCATGGAGCAATTATGCAAAACTTGATCTGTGTGTAACAGGAAAGCCATTTGGAAGCCTCATGGGCAGCGAGGTGCATAGCAGAGTGCACAGTGGGCTCTGCAGCTGCATCTTGAGATTCCTGCTCCAAGACAAGACCACTGTGGTGATACACTCGTGGAAGGAAAAGGAGGTTTATGGTTTCCTGTTTGTTTTGTAGCTTCCTCTTTTCTTTCTTGTCAGCTCCATTTTGGAGCTTTTGCTGTTGCTTCCTCTGTGCCATGGTAGCACCGAGCCCCAGCCAAAGCCCCACTGCCGGACACAGCGAGCCTCATCTCACCTCCCACTGCTGTGCAGAGCTGAGGCTCCTGGCACTTGCCAAGTGCCCCGAGCTGCACTGAAGGGTTGGCAGCTTTCCAGCTGTGCCAGGTGATGCCCTCTGCCAGCCGTGAGGCTGAGCACCCCAGCAGCAGCTTGTCCAGAGCCAGGACACCTGGACTGCTGCTGCTGATGGGTGAGGTGATTTCCTCCTCTCTGCAGGGAGCTCTGGGCACTATCGGTGCTGCCAGTCTGGAAGCTCCTGCCCCATGCCACATTTGGGCTCCTGTTTGCTACTCATGCCACGTGGAGTCCAGAGTTTGTCCCCTGTCTCTCTGAGCACCTTGTAGGTTGTTGAGTCCTTTTATAGACAAGCATTAGGTGCATGGTTTTGCATGCTCATTTTATTTCTAGCTTTATGGGAAAAGTTAGTGGGACTTACCTGTATCTACTGGAGAGAAGTCTGTGCTTTGATTTTTAAGTATGTCAATTCAAACCTGATATTGGAAATATTTATATGGACTCACCTTTTAAAATATTACTATATTAAAAACCCTTAAAGGAATAAACAGAAGTTTCCAAAGAGCTGTTTGGTAATTTTCAACTAGGAACGTATTTTATAAAGACCTTGACTGTGCTGCAGTCACAAAGACACCTTGCCAGTTAAGATTTTCCCCATTTTCTTATGGGTACCTATGCTTGATAAAACCATCCCATATGGTGGTTTTGCTCCATATAGTGTGACAGCCGAGGAGAAAGTTTTAAATTAATTGACTTCAACAGAGGATTGATGGTGTAGGAGCTATGCTTTAGGTTGGACACTTGTTCTCTTGCCACAGATCATAACTGTAGAAGAAGCTAAACGACGCAAGAGCGTTTGCAGTTACTATGAAGAAGAAGATGATGATGATACTTTGCCTATCTTAAAGCATCACAGTTCTCTCCTGGAGAACATGCACATAGAGCAGGTATGGCTGGAAAATCCTCAGATTTCCTTCAGCAGACAGCAGATGTGGTGCTGTCTCTGTCGAGTGTGAGAAGGAGAACAGGCTGGGGCAGTGCCTGTGTTGCTTGTGTAACCATTTCCCTCATTCCCTGCTCCCTGCCCAGCTTGCCCGGCGCTTGCCCGCACGGGTGCAGGGCTATCCGTGGCGCCTGGCATACAGCACGCTGGAGCACGGCACCAGCCTGAAGACTCTGTACCGCAAGTCGGCTTCTCTCGACAGTCCCGTTCTCCTTGTCATCAAGGATATGGACAACCAGGTAAGGAGCGCTTGTTCTGGGGGGGTGGAGCTGAAAGGGAAACATCATGAAAAGTGATCATTATGAAATGCTACTCATACTGTGAAGTGATGTCATGCCAAAATAAGACATTGGTGTATTCTTTTATATTTTCTACTGCCTAAACTTGAATTACAGCTGCCAAGTACTTCAGCACTAATAAAGGCTTTAGAATTGCAATGAGTGCAGTAGTGCCTTTGGAAGAACCTCTCTTAGGTATCTCAGTTAAGCTGTGACAAACAATGCCTCCCTGGAGGTCTCATTCTTCAGTAGCTCCTAGAGTCAGCAATCCTGCTGCCATTGTTGCCATCTGGCTTTTAACTTGGAGAATACAGAAGATGTGGAGGAATACTTGCACATCTAACACACTTCACTAGTTGGTTCTTCTAACATGAAAATCAGCTCAGTTGATCTTAGAAAGTACTTTGAAATGTTTGGGATTTTTTCTCTTGGATTTTGCACTGTCCACAAAAGTAATGTAATCATTTTATTCTGACAGATATTTGGAGCATATGCTACACATCCCTTCAGGTTTAGTGACCATTACTATGGCACTGGTGAAACATTCCTCTATACATTCAGTCCACATTTCAAGGTAAGTGGGTGTTCACTTTCTCAAATAAGATTTTTTGGGTTCCACTTCTAAAACATTTATGAGATTTTTATGAAGACAGCATGTTTGAGTGTAGAAGATGTGCCAGATGTTGATGAATGCAGTTAATCACTCACTGCTTCAATGCAATACTTTAAGCAGAAGTGTCTGTAATTATCTGAAGAGAGGATAGTCTGTAAAGGTGAGGAGAGGGTTTTAAGTAGATTGAAGGGGGAAGCAGGAAGGAGTTAAGGAGTGAACTGTCAAAGATTCACCTTGGAAGGCAATGATATCAAGAACAGAATATAATTTCATGCATTCTTAGGATCACAGTGACAACAAAACAGAGATGAGTGCTGCTGAAATACCCCTTAATGCTCACGGCTTCTGCACGTTTTCCGTATTGAACACATTGTTCCTTTATAACAGGATACCACTTGATTTAGAGAGGGAAGCAGAGTTTAAAATACGGACTAGAGTGCCTTGTTCATAGTTTTAAGTATGTACTGATCTTTTACTTTCTACCTTACCTTTTCCCCTTTCAAGAACAAAAATAAAAGATGACCACACCTTTCAGCTGCTAAGAGTAGGTGCCCAGTAGTTTGAGAGTCACAGTCCAAACATATTCGTGTTTTTTCCCCTCCTCAGGTATTCAAATGGAGTGGAGAGAACACCTACTTCATCAATGGAGACACTACCTCTCTGGAGCTTGGAGGTGGAGGGTGAGAGAGTGTTTGGTTTTCAAATCATATAGCCAACTTTTTTTCTTAAATTTTAAATGGAAATAGGGACAATGGTAGGTGCAATAAAAACTTACCAGTAAAATGGCTGACCTTACTTCTAGTAAACTGTTTAGAGAAGATACCTCAGCAATCTGATTTCTGTTACAGACTGAGAGCAGTTTTGTTTGCTTAGAGTTGCTTGATGTTAGGCAAGTAGGGTTTGTGGCAGAGTTGTTTTGTTAGTTGGGGTTTTTTTTAGCCAGGAACAAAACAGATGTTTTGGGTAGATATATCACTCACTGCTGAAGAGGTTTGTCACTGGAAGATAATCCCTAATGGCAATTTTGCCCTCAGTTTCTAGGGTTTATCACATGGTCCTTACTAAGTTTTTTTCTGTTGATGCACAGAGCAAGAATACAGACGGCATAATCAGGTCATGAGTTTCAAAGGTCAGTAGGTAGGAAATCAAGGGCTAAGGCTGTACAACCAACTAAAGCTTATTTGGAGGTTGCACCATGGGACAGCTAGGCATGGTTTGCATCAGGAGTGGATAAACTTCCCTCCTCCTTTCTAACCAGAAGGTGCTCTGTCCACATCCAGACAGCCAGGGAAGGGACCCCAAGGTCTGTGCCCTGGTGTAGCCACAGCTGGCAGTGCGAGCAGCTGGATGGCCCATGGGCTGCGGGCACTCACAGGGCCCTACGCACTGCTCCACTCACTGGAGCAAACAAAAGCAAGGGGACTGCTCCACGAGCTTCTTGGTGAGTGCTTTGCCAGGACTGAGCCCTTTGCATTTGGCCTAAGAGATCCTCAGAGTCACTTAGATTCCTCCATATCACTTCTTTGAGTGTTTATACAACTTTCAGTGTTTTTACTGTTCTGTATAACACCAAATTTGTTGTGTATTTCCTTTCTAGCGGCCGGTTTGGTTTATGGTTAGATGCAGATTTGTATCATGGGCGAAGCAACTCCTGCAGCACCTTCAATAATGACATCTTAACTAAGAAAGAAGATTTCATAATACAAGATGTAGAAGTATGGACATTTGAGTGAAACACTGACTGCCTTAAGGACTGGATCCATTAGGCACTTAAAAGCTACCCAGAAGGTGCAGGCTGCCTCGCCACATTACACGCTTTTTCCTCAAGTTTGTACCAGAGCATGACTACGCAAAAAAACCAAACAACCAACGCAAGAAAAAAAGAATTGGTTTTGAGAGGCAGTAAGACCAGTAAGAGATCACTCTGAAGTGTTTTTTACTTCCTCTTCCAGCACTCTTCCATTGAAGATACAATGCTTATGAAAATGTTCATGATGTATAAGTTGAAAACTTTTTATGTAACTGTGAAAAAAATCCTGTGGAAGAGCTATAACTGTCTAGTACATTCCATGTGTATTTATGTTCAACATGCAAATGCTGACCAAAAATAAAAGGTTACTTTACCAAAATCTACAGCATACTATTTGTCATGGAAAAGAATCAGAAATAGGTGTACACAGCACTTAAGGGAACATGTTTTTAAAATTATTTTATTTATTGTTATTGTATAATATATTTTTTTTGTAAATGTATTAGCTATGAGGTTTTTTGTTTAATGTTTCAAATCACATTTTGATAAATAATTACTGTTGAGGTAGGTTTCTTATGCATTGGCATTTATTCTGAATCAATTTATTTGATTTCTGAAGTTAATTTTTATACTTTTATTTTGTAAATGAGATTTGGTTTTCATTATACCCTAATTAGAGGGTTTGTTTTCCTGGCAGAAACACTTGAGTGCATAATTCTGTTTTACTTTCTTTTCCTGAAATGAGGGAGAAGGTGGATAGTACCTTTTCTTAACTGTGCTGTCACATTCCTGTTAATAGATTACTATTTTGGCAGTGTATGGACACTGGGCAGCTGCCCCCTGGTGTAGACTTTATCAGTTCTGTTGCAGTCCACAGAATTGGGATAGCATGCTCTGAGCACCTGCCCGAGTATTATTTGACTGTTTCCGAAGGACCTTTCTAAGAGAGAACTGTTTTTCTGTATCACCACCAAGTGATTCAAAATAAGCCACCCACTGTGCTTTTATGAGCATTTCTCTACAAATTGAAGAATTTATTAAGGAGAAAATACAACTGAGATTTAGAGAAGAAAGTTCTTTTCCTAACAGGCCAGGTCATGTTAGTGTAAAACTTGCTTTCCTAATAATTACGTATATAATTTCCTTTAAAAAAAAATACTTCAAGCAGCAGTCTGGTTTAGGATTTGACAGCAACTAAATATTCTTGTTTGTTTTTCATGAAATTATCAGATACTCCCTCCCGCCACCAAAGCTGAAAAGACTCTATATTACAAAATGAAAATTTTGGTAAATGGAGAGAGTGTGAGAGAGGACTGGCAATCTTCACTGTTTGCTAATGAATTCTGCTTTGCCATTAAGCTGTGGTTTTGTTTACACAGTCTGGGCCTAACCAATATTAGGGCGCTGTCCTGCCCTTAGACTTGAATGCTTCATTGTCCTGAGAAAGGCAAGTTTTAGAGACAGTAGCGTGCATTAAACCAGTACAATCTAATGTTGGAATATTATTAACTGAGCAATACAGCTCAATTTAGTTACTGCTCTTTCCTTTTTGAATAGATTAAGTAATAATTTTAAAAAGCCAATTGCTTTTCTTTCAAAAGCATTTCTAAATCTTAATCCTGCACAGAAGTTTCACAGTCTAAAAAAACAATGCTGTACACAGTAAGCCTGTAACACGCTGCACATGAGCTTTTCACACTTCCTTTCTTTGTGGTCTACTACAGCCATAAATAAAGTTCTTATTAGTAATGCTTTAAAATATTTTGGAAGTTGCTAACAGCATAATGCTTTGAAGATACCCAGAATATCTAACACTCTTTGCTCTTTTAAATGGTGGCAGAAGACCACTTAGTAGTTAAAAAAACCCAACCAACCAAACACCCAGCAAAAAATCCCCACAACGAACAAAATGAAACCAAGTTCAACATTTTGCATACATTTCACTATTGCTACCTACAACTTACTCCATTATATTATCCTTGTCAAAGCATATCTAAACGCTGTGGTCTATATTCAAAACAGTGTTGTTCAATCAAAATTCTGTGACCCTTGAAACTATGAGTATTGAATATATGTAATGCAGTGCTATCACAATATTTTCAATAAAGGAATTTATGCATTCAGAAACTTGTTACAGATGCTTCCTCTTTGTACTAGTTTGAAAACAAACCAGTGGGAGGCACTAAGTCAGAATAACAATTTAATGGAAATTAAAGAAAAGGGGAAAAAAAGAGGTAAAAGAAAACACTGTCAAACTGACAGAGTCAAGGTACAACCTGACACCCTGTTAGGCAGGGTGGTGGTAGCAGTCTGGTAGAATGGTGGCTGCAGTCCTCTGAAGCAGTGATCCTGTAGTAAAACAGTCTGCTCTTCCTGGGGATGGTAATAGAATACACTGCAACCCAGGACACTCTTTTATTCAAAAACTTTAGAACATTTTAAAGATTAAAGGATACAGCTTAAGTTACAGGTTATGCTGACACATACCTGTGCCACCTCATAAAAAGAGAATTTCAGCAATACTGTATTTTACAAACACAGATAAGGAGGTTGGAGATTTTGGTAGGGTTGGTGTTGGGATTTAGTTGTTCTGTGTGTGTAGTATGGTGTGTCTTAAAAGAGAGCTGTGTTTTGAATTCACTCCGACACAGACAATGACAAAACGCTAAGAAATGCCAGAAAACAGTTAAACAGTTGACCTGGCAGCTCTTGCTGCTATTCTCAGCTGTAGTGAATGACATCTATCCCCTCATCTTTCTTGGCCAACCCCTTACCAGAAGTCAAATGTCCACATGCATCATTTTTGTATGCACCTTTTTCATATTTCCAAAGTGTTCATATATATTTTTATGTCCAGCCAAGCCAAGATGTCTTAAAAGTTCTTGAGTTCTTGGGTTTTATTGGTTTTCATTGTATAGAGAAGTGGCATTAAGAGAAAACAAACTACAATTACGTGTGAAATAGAAGAAGTGTGCTATCCATGAGCCTTGCTTTGAGTGAAATGGCAGTAACAACTTTCCTAAAGTAACTGGAAAATTATGGTCACTAGTAATTTTTCTCTCAGGGAGAACAAGAGCTTGTTCTTGCAACATCAACCATGTGTTCCTTCAGTGCTACTTGGATACAGATTTTTGATTCAGGACGGTGTTCAAATGCACACTCACAAATCAGGCTTGTCAGTACCCAAGTAATAGCAGATGTTTTATTTGGTGCTGGTTTAAGTGCAGGTTTTGTGTTGGATGTTTTGCACAAAGCTGGCTTTAGAGCAAAGGAAAATCTAGTTACTTTTAGAATAATCCTAATTTTTAAACTCTAAAAGATTTGATTTGCCTGTTTGTAACAGAGAAAAGGAGCAGGTTAGGTCATTGCAAAGGGACTGCCTACCACTCTGCAGGTCGGCACATCTGGCAAGTGAGCTGCTTCAGGTAGAAAAGCCAACCATGCCCTGTTTGTACAGGCACAGCTTGCTTTAAAAAAACAAGCATTTTTTAAATTCTCGGTCTAAATTTTTCATCTCAATACCTTTTTAAACACTGTAGGCTGTCATCTGTGGGACAAATACTCTGCCTTTTGAGCACAGAATACACTTAAGTTGCAGGGTCAGTGATTCTGCAGCTCTAATCTAATGAACGGTGCAAACGATTTTAAATACAAACTATTAAGAAAGCATTTTTAGAAATTGAAGGCTAACTACCAGTTACCAATACCCTCTGTTAGCTTCAGAAGCAGTTGGTAGGATGAGGGTGGTGAGGCACTGGAACAAGTTGCCCAGAGAAATTGTGAATGCCCCATCCCTGGAAGTGTTCAAGGCCAGGCTGGATGGAGCCTTGAGCAACGTGGTCTAGTGGAAGGTGTCCAAGCCCATGGCAGGGGGGTTGGAACTAGATGGTCTTTAAAGTCCCTTCCAACACAAACCATTCTGTGATTTTATGTAACGTCTTACTTTGACTGTGAATTAGTAATAGCTGTCATGAAACAATTTCGGGGCTGTCAGTTTATGCAGTTAAAACTAATATCAGACTTTAGCCCTCACTGCTGGGAGTGTAGAAGAAAAAATGTAAACTCAGAAAAATCTCTGGAATTGCTCTAGTGACCCTGAACAAACTGCAACAGTGCTGAAAAGGTATTTAAGATTATTTGTGCATACATACAAAAATCCAAGTAACTTGAAATATAGGGGCAAAATGTCTGAATTTCTCAAAGGCTTTTCTTGGTTTGTATTGATCAATGAATTGCTGGACACAGCTTTCTGGTGAAAAACGAGAAAGATCCAGCGTCATAAGCACTTACTATCCTTCTATCTGCCCTTTTTACTGCGCATTTGGTTTGGTATGGTTTGGTTTGGTTTTTTTCTGCGGCAGTTCAACTTCTAATGAACTCAGGAGGCATTCACTTGGTTTTGTTCCCATTCTTTTTTCTTTTTTAATTTTTATTTTCGGTGAAAACCTTTCGGCGAGGCCGGGGCCAGCTCCGCGTGTGCCCGGCGGGCGGA
>NW_008239110.1:14867934-14902455 GCF_000691975.1 Corvus brachyrhynchos
AAGCCTCAAAGCTGGCGCTGAGGAATCCTGACTGCGGAAGGTCAGCAGCGGACGGGGCACCGTGCCTGGGTGCTGCCTCCAAAACCCTCAGCTTTTGTTGCTAGTTGGGTCAGCTGTGGTATTAGGTATCGCATCGATACGGAGAACACGGACATTGACCGACTCTTTGCCAGTGTCCTCGCCCTAGTCCATTTTAATGTGTTTGCATCCTTTTTTAGGATGAAGACCTTGTTTGTTTTAGAGATATAAAACCTGGTGCCCCCCACCACTATCTGGTGGTGCCCGTGAAGCACATCGGAAATTGCAAAACACTGAAGACAGAGCACATACCTCTAGGTAAGGCTGCAAGTGTGTGCTTAACCTAAAGGAAAAACATTTTTCACAGTCTGAAAGAGGGTGTTGTCAAGTAAACTACAACTCTGGACACGATTTGTAAAAATGGAAATAGATGATGTGAGTGAGTGAGTGTAGATGGGGACATACCCTTTATGGGAACTTCTGTCTGCTATTCTAGAATGGCACATTTTTTTGTGCAGTTCTGGAAAAACATTGCCCTAGTGCATGAAATCTAGTCTGTTTGCATGGAGTATAGATGCCTCTGCACTTTGTTGGAAGTACAGCTTTATTTTTAAAGCATTTATGTGCTGCTTCATTATATTTTCTTAGATATGCATATGCAATTCTAAAAGCTTACAGAAGAATTTTATAAAGTGTATACCTTCAGGTTAAGTGCTGCCTTCTTTGTCAGGAAAAAAGGGAGTGACAGATGAAAAAGGGAAATGGTGTTCCAGAAAACTTTAAAAATCTTTGAAAAAATAAAATTCTGTAATGTTGAAGCCATGATTTATTGTTGCTAGGTTTATTTAGCTTTTTTCCCCCTTAAAAAGACGTTGTCCTGGAATTTGTTTCACAAGATGTGGCTAGCTATGTGTGTTGAGTAACAGGAGAAACTACAGCCATGAAGACATTCCACCTTAGGGAAATCTACATTTATATTATGCAAGAAAAGAGTTATAATTGCAGTGTGCAAATCTTGCATCGCTGTATTTCTCTCTCTAAACATAGGGTGGTTTTCTCCAGAAAAAAACTTCTGTATGTATTTGGCTGCAAGACAATTCACAATTCCTTTGACTTTTGCCTTAAGTTTTTGTAATAGGGTTGCTGCATTTTTCAGTGATAGAGCAATGAAACCCACCTGGTAATAAGTAAGACTGACAACTTTATTTTAATTTTAATTTATGTATCATCTCTGAAACTTACTCCAGGCTTCACAGGACCTGGAGGTCAAAGTCCTGTAGCTGTGTAGATACAACACTGGATTTAGTGTAAAGTCATCATCCTGACCAATCAGTAGTTGTTGTTTTTTTAATAAGGGTGTGGTGATAGCATGGCTTTGGCCGAAGTTCTTAGAATAATATAGCACTGAAAAGCATTGTGGTGTGGAAGTTGGTATCAGTGGCAATTTTCAAGTAAATCATTGCACACACTCTCTTGACTGTCTTTTGTTTGACTAATAGTAGTTACAGTGTTTATATTTCAAAAAACCCATGTCTGTGATCTCAGTGTAGATTAATCTATTGAAGTTAATATTCTGAAGAATACCTTTTAAAAATAAATTTTATGTGTTTTTTAATAGTGAAGAGAATGATGGAAGTTGGAAAAGCTGTTCTCCAGAAGAATAATTTTAGTGACTTGAATGATGTAAGGTATGTAATAGAAGCCTTCCGTCTTTCTGTTGAGTGTGTTTTTTGCTTTTCAGAATGCTACTTTAGAGATGGTGGCAGAACCTGCACTGTGATTTATGGAAGAAATCAGTTCTACATTCAGTTATTGCATGAATTCTCAATTAAAATCTGCTGGCATTGAATATAAACTTTTTTTTCTGATCAAGTTCTGGCACAAATTGCATTCTAGCTCTGAGATTCTTTCTTGAACACATCTTGGAATAAGGAGGGCACTTGCTGCACATATGCTTTAAATCCTAGATGCCAGAAGAGAGGTAAACTTTGGCCTATTGAAGCAGGGCACTACCCTGTCTTTCAGTCATACCAGCATTCACTGGATTTTGGTGCTGGACTCTTTGGTTTAAGGCCTTTGATAGCTGAAATAAACTGTAACATAATTTAAGCACTGTAAAGAAATAGTTAGCTTGACCTTCATGGTTAAAATTGATAGTTGGCTTTCCAGCTGAAAACTAGATAGGATACATTTAAGGTACTTTTTCTTTTAACTCCTCATTTTAAAAATGTGTCTTAAATACACATAATATGAGATGTGAGGGAGGAGGTTAATGGGCATCTGAAAAGCTTTTTTTGTGGTGAAATGAAAGGGCATATTTTTGTTCTTGCTTTTATATACAATGAAAATGTGATGAGTTGTTAGTTCTGTGGATCCTGTTAAATTACCTGTGATGTTCCACTTCTTCCTGAATTAATGCCACCACTATCTCGTACTTTTCCTTTTCTGAAGAATGGGTTTTCACTGGCCTCCCTTCTGCTCGATACCCCACTTGCATCTTCATGTTCTGGCTCCAGCCAGTCAGCTGGGATTCCTCTCCAGGCTCTATTACAGAATCAATTCCTACTGGTTTATCACGGTAAGTGTAATGCAGGTGAGCTTTGCTGTAGGTTTTCAATTATGAGCGGAAAATGCCATGTCTTTCTAACCTTTTAACTGTGTCCAAAAATTCTCTGACCATTTCTTTTTGTTGTTACTTTAATTCTCAATTACATGTGTTTTGAATTAACTGTTTGAGAAAAAATGAAGGTAAAACCCTTCATGCTTGTGCTTATTAAGGGGAATGGAGTGCTAATAACTAACAGCAAACAGTACAGTAGTTCTGGATCTTGCCTGAAGCTCAGGCTGTGTGATGTGCATCTGTGGACACTTTGTAAATAGTTGGGTTTTAATATAAAAGGATATATTCAACTGTGATGGTCTGTTTTGCACATACCCTGATTAATCCAGTGTAGGTGAAAACATATCCACCTAATGATTGCATTTATCACTTCATGTGGTTTTTCTCATCTTGTCATCTTTAGACTAAACCAAGTGCCTGCTTTACAGAAACATTTTACTGATTTACGTCAGTAAGGATTAGCAATGAGACTGAACTGACACTGATTAAAGCACTTTGAAAATCTCTCTCTTGATCTAAACCTCACTCTCACAGCTTTGATACAGCAAAGCACCTGTCCTTGCAATGTAGCTGCAGCATCCTGGTATCACTGCACATCCCCAAAATCAAAAGCTTCTTACTTAAAGAGAAGAAACATGGCTTCTTTACAGTGGGACCTTGCTGAAGATCACAACTAGCTCAAGAAAAGCAGAAGTGTCTGCTGTGTTATTGAGCATCTTACAAATATTTGTCCCTCAAATACATATAGCTATGTAGTTTTACTTCTTATTATCTTGGATTAGTTCAGGCAGAACCGTACTAAGTCTGGTTATCCAGTATGGATGCACTTTGGTATTTTGCCCTGTTGTCAAGCTGGAAAATGTTCTTGGGTTGGTGGTGGTTTTGTTTTGGTTTTTTTTTTAATTATAGTGTCTTGAATGTGGTACTTGTTTAAGAATGCAAAACAGGATTCAGATAATATAATTTTCGGTTTCTGCGTGCTTTATGTAGCTTTATTTGTAAATAAACTGCAGTAACTACTGAAGTCCTGTTGAGTTGCTCCTACCTGCAGTAGCTGATTGCATTTTTACTCTCTGTATTTAAAATATGCCAAACTTGAGCTTTTCACCTTTTAATGTAGTTCCTTTGGAGATCTTAATAAAGCCCCAAGCACTAGCTCAAATGAAAAGATCAATTCAGTAGGACTGGCAAAAAAAGCAAAGGCTGACAGTAAACTGATCTGTTTCAGAAGTGCCCCTCTTAGCCTCCACGTGCCCAATCTAGTCTGCTTGTTGGCTGACTTCCTTCTGCCCTGAGCCTTCCTGAGGGCTGTGTGAGCTGGTGCTGTTAAATGTAGGAAGTACAGCTGTCCCAGTTCTGCCCATGATGCGTAAACAGCCATGTATGATGACAAAAGTATGTGTTGGTGCAGTGACGTAACCAAAGGACGAGGTAATAGCTTGTGACACGAGCCACACACGTGAACGCCCTCCATCCCTCAGCAACGCTCGAGGCTGGTGGGTGATGAGAGGTCACAGCACGGTGTTCTGGAGTGGCTCATAGAGAATCCCAGGTCTCACCACTTGGTTGTTCCGAGCACTGCTGTCTTCTGAGGTCTCTAAAGTCACGGTGCTTTAATAGATCTGCTGTTTATTTGCTCAAACCTCCTCTAACCTCCACAGGTTATGTTTCCTCTTCTGATCACCTCATGAGTGTTTGGTGGAAACTGGGAGTCTGCTGTTGAAAGGAATTGTTGTTGTATTCTGCTTCTCCTGTACACTTTGTCTGTAAAAGAGAAAAGCAAAGGCTTTGTTAGTGTCACTGTTTTTAAAATGGAATTTTCAGTAAGCTAAAGGCCCATGGTGTAGTTAATGCATTGCTTTCTCTCTTTTATAGGCTGAACAGCTGATCGAGAGACTGCAAACTGAAAATGCTGCCAGCTGAAAGCTTGTGTCATTTGGTCTTCAAGCTCTGAATTAAGGTTGCACAGTTTGATGTTGCCAATAATATCCCAGGATAAAAAAAGCTTTAGTTCCTTATGAGGAAATACACACAGAATTTGTAGCTGCCAACCTAATTCTTCTGTTTGGATACATCAGTCTGTATACATCCCTAGCGTGATGTATTTCAGTTACAATTTTATATTTGTGTATATACAGCCGTAATACACACACACACATGCACACAGGCAGAGAATTCTTCCTATTAAAAGGCCAAGTGTAGCAGCAGAATGTATTGCAACCAAGGCAACGAGTTAAAACTAACAGCTTGTGAATGGTACCAAAGGGAGTATTTGTTGCAGAATTAAGCTTTCATTTTCAAGATGCATTGTTCTGGGATTGCAGGTAACATTTCAAACATTTGTTCCCATCTGCATTTGTATGATATGTTACTTATGCCTAGTGATGAGTAGGTGCATTGTTGAAAGTACAGTACTGACTTTCTGGTGCTAAACCACTTCAATGTTACCTGCCTTGTTTGCATCACAGTGACACAGTAAATGTCAATACAGTGCTGTATAACCGAGAATATGGTTTATGTGTAAATAGACTTAAAGATTTTTTTTCCCTCTTATGTGCACAATATTTGAAATTAGTTACTGTATGTTTACAAAGAACGTGAAGAGTTCAGAAGAACAGATTTAATATACTGCTCTTCTGCATGGCAGTAGACAGAAAAATCCAGATTTTCTGATCTTGTTCTCACTGGAAGTCCCTTGCAGATTACTAATGCCTTGGCCAAATTTGGATTCTAAATGGAGCAGTAAGAGAAGTTGGTCTGAAACACTGTGTGTGTGTGTGTCAGACTTACATAAGAGCAATGTGATTTGACTTTGGGATAGCAGGGACTCAGCCCAAAATTGGAACATGCCAAGTGTCTTACGGAACCTGCTGATGCTGCATGACTCTAATCAGGAATGCTATTGCTTGTTTTTCAGTACCATAATAAGGCAGACTGGAAAGTTAAAACTCCAGAACACATGAAGTGGATTTTGTTTGTTCACAGAGCATGTCTTGGTGCCAAACTAACCAAGTGCCCTTGCCTGATGCATTCAGATGCAGCTGAGGTGAGAATGTCTGTTGCACCTGCAAGCTTCCCTGAACATAATATTCTGTGTTTTCCACGGATCCAGCACCTGTTGCCTTAGTGGTATGATGTGTTGTAATGTTCTTACAGTACTTCAGAGTCTGCACCCTTCTGAAGAACAGCATTTTCTACCTGGGAGAGTTTACACCTCTCTGTCTGTAAGATTATCTTCCTAATGTCTTGTTACTGTTATTAGTGGGCACTCACATGTCATTTGCAGCCCTTTAGGGTTTTAATTTGTTAGGTTTGGTAGGAAAAGTGTGACTTAAAGCCACTGAACTTGGACTGTGCAGTAGATGAAGAGGTTTGAGCTGGCTTCTAACTTCATGAAATACCTGAACGTTAAGGATTTTCAGGAGTTAAAACTTACTGTGTTCTGATCTGTAATTAATTTATGTAACTATACTGAACTGTGACATAATGTAATATTTAAAATACCAGCATGAACTGTTGTCAAAAAGGATTAATAAATGCTAATCTTGGAATGATTTTCCAGTGCAGTGGAATAGTTGACTGTGGGGGTTGACCCTAGATAGCCCTTTGCTCGCTCTTCACCCCCCACCCCAGTGGGATGGCAGAATAGAAAGACCAAAATGAGAAAACTCTAAGTTGAGAGAAAGACAGTTTAATATGTGAAGGAAAGAGGAAGCAAAAAGCCAAGGTACGCGATGCAAAGGCAGTAACTCATGACCTCCCACAATCGGGCCAGTAGCAATGCCCCCCCCTCCCCCACCAAAAAAAGCCCTCTCTTCAGCTTTTATTCCAGACATTTTATGTCATGGAATATCCTTGCTGGCCAGTCTGTGCCAGGTGTGCAGGTTGTGCTCTCTCCAAGCTTTCTGCCCACTGGAGGGGCAGAGCTGGAAGAGAGAAGGCCCTGATGCTGTGCACGCACTGCTCAGCAATGACCAGAACTGCTGGGTTACCAACACTCTTCCAGTCACACCCAAAACCTGGGATGCTCAGAAGGAAGTTACCACCAGCCCAGCCAGACTCTGTACATTGCCAAATGTACATGAAAGCACAAAGGCCAACTTTTATATCTTAACTTTGGAGAAGGGCCCCACTAGTGGCATGATTGGAAAGGTAAAAATGTGGGTATAATGTCGCTTCCAGGGTTTTGCTGATGAGAAAGATGGGGAATTCCTGTGTTCCTGACAGCAACAGACAGGCCTCAAAACAGCTGAAATAACAAAAGCATTAAACAGAGGCACACTAATTACTGAGAGGAATGCTCAGCCTCTCATTAGTGGTTTTCAGCACAGGACTGTGGTCTGTTTTCCTTCTGCATTGACAAGTTCTTGGCCTCTGCAAATAATTTTTTTAATTAGGTGAAGAAATACTTTCTGAAAAGCCTATCCTAATACTTCCAATACGTTTCTGAATTACTGGCTAGCCCCCGGAAGAGGCAGTGGGCAGATCCTGTTAACTTTGTCACTGTCTTCTATAGAAGCTTTTCGTAATTTTAATTAAATCTTCAGAAATCATCTGTAGAGCTTTCCAAGGAGCAAAGATCAATAAGGAGCATGAACTCAGAAGCTCTTACTCTCCAAGAGCCTGGAGAAGCAAAGGAAAGTTGTTTAGCCACTGCTGCTGGCTCTATTCTTTGATCCAGTATTAGCAGTCTTGAGAAAAGCTGCTTTTTTGACCTCATGTTTAGGAATGACAAAGCTTTATTTGTACTCTTTTGCTCAATTGTTTTACATAAACTCCCAACCTAACACGAACCCAGAGAATAATGCTTTTATGCTGAAGTACTAGCTGCTCCCTCTGAAAGGGTGAAAGAGATACACATACAATGCTGCTAAAAATAAAACAAAATTTTGCTTAAATTGATAATAACTCCTCAGACTATTCCGAAGTCTTTTTAAGTGTGAATTGTAAATAAAAGTAGGAAAATGGGAGCAAACCAGTGAAAATTGTATTTGAAATTTGAGAAACTTGGAAACAATAAAATGCTACATAAAAACTCAGTCATTTCAAACTACTGTGCAACATTTATTGAAATGGTGAAAGTGCCTTCAGTGTTTGACAAGACAAACCACAGCTAATTCCTATACGATGTACAGTCCAAAACAGATGCAGAGTTTACAGGCTTCAAGTGGAAGGAAAGGTCACTGAGGGAATCTGTCACAAAGTGAAGTTTAGGAGAGATTTAAAGAGCTGAAAGGTACTTAGCAGGGCAAGAACACCTTTTAGAAGGTTGGCATTTACTTACTGCTCCAAATAATCTGTAATACTAAAACCCCTCACATGCTACTATTTCTGCAAAAATAGTTTAATGAATTCTGTTCTATTTACTCTAAGGGGAGCCTGCTGAAAATAAAGGTTGCATGTTGAAAAGTTTAAATTCCTGTTTCATTGGTAGATGTTAATCGAATCACATCACAGATGAAGAAGCATAATTGTGTAAAACTCGTAGCTAAACTGAGTCATGTGCATTAGATACGATGCATTCATGACTATACAGACTTCAGGAGTAATTTTTTTATTCTGGAGTGTACCAGTGGGCAAGCTGACCAGCTCTGTTATCTCTCTTTTAGTCCTTTTTGTTTTCAATACTGGCTGTTGCTGGAAGCACGAGACTGGATTTGTCAACCTGTGTGCTGAGCCAGTTTGGCAGCTCGGTGTTTATAATCATTGCATGGGCACACAGAAAGGTTTCAGTCACTCTTTCCAGAATGCTCATCTAAAGCTGGCAGGCAGGAAACATGGCTCTGTAACTATTTAAAAACAAAAAATCCCTCTATAAATAATAGTTTCGTTATATAGTAATTCTTGGTTCTATTAAAAATATAATAATAGAGCAAACTTCTTTTAGTTGCTTACAAAGTAGGTAAGACCATGTCATTAAGGGCTTGCTCTGCTTCTGTTTTGATCAGAGGTGTACTTAAACTGCTTGTAGATGTACTCAAGCATCTACCACTTACATGGCAGTGAGAGCCTAGATTACTGATATTTAATTGTTTGAGCCAGCCTTAATTAAAATCTAGTAAATTTGCATGGGCTGGGCTTGCATCTTATGGTGCTCAGGCGACATACTGCCTCACATGTGTGTTTTAGAATGAATTATTTGTACAATGTCCAGCAATGTATTATTTTTCCTGATACTGCCATCCCATTAATCAGCTGGTGACACTTGAAGTGCCTAATGCTGATTCCTGCAAGTTATGAGCTAACACTTCAGCAGAACTGAGTGGATTTCAGAACTGTTAAACAAAACTAATTCGATGGCTGCACTATAAAAAGCTCAATTTGTTTTGAAATCCAAATAGATGTAAAGATTCCTCTAACGGGAGCTGAAATACCCTGAGGTGTGCCCATGTCATTTGGCAAGAAGTGCTTTTCCAAAAAGAACAAAGCATCTTAAATATGTTAAGATCACAAACGACATGTCTTGTTTTCAGCTGCAAGATGTAGATTTGGAAAGAAGCGGTGGGTTTGAAACCTAAGGGAACAAGACAAGTGCCTGGTGCAGCACATATTCCCCCTTTTCCAATGTGGTAAAATTATATGGTAATTAAAACCCATTCTCTACGACTCCCCTGTTCCCCAGATACACTTATTTCAGCACATTAATTTCTTTTTTTTCTATTTTCATTGTCTTTTCACCAGAAAAAAAAGGAGGCAGAGTAATAATGAAATCCTTCAGTCAAAAGACTTAGTTTGATGCAAATCCCCATTGGATGAAAATATCAAAACAGAACCCCATTCTTTTAGGCTTTTTGCAATAGGAGTTATTTTATATAAATAGCATAAAATTACACATCACTTTTATCAATCTTAATTTATATTAAATTTTAATATCCTTTTGATGCAGGAAAGTATTGTACTTTAAAGACCCATCAAGTAGTGTAGTTAGCACCACACAGAAGCTTTTATTTGTACTGATAAAAAAATAGAACTTTAGATTTCAAGTTACGCAGCTTTATTGGTGGGAACTCTTGTAAATACAGCTCCTGATTATTTTTATAGCACTATTACAACTATTTTTTACCCAATCCTGTATTTTTCTTTTAAACAGTCTGGAGAGCTCACAACTGTGCTCTGAAAGCAGATAAACGAGGTATGGGACTGTGCCGCTAGACTTTTATTTATGCATCTGGCACTACACTATCTCTGCTCTCCTCTTGTAAAAAACATTGCTACATTTTGGTGAAAGAAGAGCCTTTTTTTTTTTTCCTAATGAATGCACAGGTGCCCCAATACAGAGTTTCTGTTGACTTTTGCATCTTTACGTTGTGGCATCCTACCTTCTATGAAGGGGTATAGCTGAATTCACCAAAAAAGGCTGAAGAGCTTTGTTGACTTCTTCTAAAGTGTCAGAAGAACAGAACAGGTAAAAATGGTGTGAGATAGAGAAGAAAAAGAACAAGAGACTCAAAAGGTTTGGAGAAGATTGTAAGATTAGACTATTAAATACCAGAACTAGTGCAGCTGTCCAAAATACAAACAAGATGCAACTAATTTAGGAACCATCAAGTATCCTTGCTGTGTTATTTTTGTAAGTTTGGGAATTTCCATCTACTTCATGAAAATAACTTCTATTTATTCATTTTAACCATGTTTAATTGAACCTTAACTTTTGCTATATACCAGGCTCTTCGTTTGAAGAAGTCTATGAATTCCCACAAGAGTTTTCAATTCCACGTTTTACAAATCCCAGTCTCCCATGCAGTAAGTATTTCACAACCTGCAAGAATCGATGTTGTAGGATAGCAAGTTAGTAATTTATACTTTCAGTAACCTAAAAGCAGTAAGCCAGCAGAGTTATTTCAAAAACTGTCATATACTTGGTAGTAGATGATAATAAAGACAATCCAATGTCAGTGTGATGGATTAGCTCCTAAGATGTGATTTCTGTCCAAATCTCTACCACTTTTACAAAAATATGCTTTATCCTTCTCGCCCATTTCCTCTCCTGCATCCCAGTAGGTAGCTGAGTTGAAATTCTGTAATCAAAACCTGTGAAGATGGTATCTAGATCTGTTTCTCCAAATGGAACCATGCAGCTAAGTTCATTCCAGGACAAAGCCTTATTGTAGTAAAGTGATGACCACATCATCATCTTTTCCTTGCCAAAGCATTTCACCTTCAAAATGAACCAGACCATGTTTTCTGGCTCTTAACAAGATTCCCACTACTTTATTGGAAATAGTCACATATGTTTCAAACAGCTGCCCAAATGTCACACTCATGTGTCCATCTTCTCCCACCTCTCCAGTTCTTCTGATGATCAGGCACAGCTCTTCTACTTCTTTACCTACGTGTGAGTGAGCATCTTTCCCTCTCTGCTCTGTCCGAGACCCTTCAGGGGGTCTCCCATAGGTAGGATCTCCTCTGTGAGTATGCGCAGGTTTAGATGCAAGCCTGTCATCGCTGCTGAACGGATTTTTCCTCTGATACTCAATGTGATCCTCCGCCCAGGTCTGCCAACTTTTCCTCAGGTCACCCACTGCACCGGTAGCTTTAGCACTTTGCCCTTGATCTCCTTCCATTTCTTGAAAATGTTTTATGGCACTCAAGGAGGAAACGAATCAGTGACTGGCTGTAACTATGGTTTCTGTGTGCACGGTCAGCTGTGAAGGAAAAACAACAAACCAGCCAGATATTTTTTGGAAGAGTTTTGCCCGAGTGAGAGGCAAGGCTACTGAAAAACATGTTAAATATCTGAAGATTTTAAGTCCACTCATAACTCTACAGCAATGAAGAAAGTAGAAGTGATTCAGCGTAAATTCATAGGTAATGTAAGAGCACAGGGCATTAAGTTATGCTTACAAGTTCACACACACGGTGCTCCACCGGTCCCGCAGTTACCGATCAAACCCCGCAGCCTCCGTGCAACACAAACATAGCGCAGTACTCACTCTTCTTGCAATGACGCCTTTCCAAGAACTTTATCCCGGTACCCGGCAGCCCCGCGGACTTCCTAAACAATCTGATGCAGTGCTGGCTGAGCTGGGGAGAGAGCAAACCATTCGCCGAGCGGCAGCAGCGGCACACCAACCCATGCACGGGGGTGGGAAGCCTTTCTCCTGCCGGAACGCTGATTAAAGGTGGACAAATTCACGGCGTGCCGACAAGGTTCCCTCAGACTGTGGAAGTTACTATGCACAGAAAATATTATCTGGAGCCGATACTCCAATACATGGTGGGAGCAGGGGGATTTTCCTCATCAGGCACTGCAAGGAGAAGTGAAAATCCAGTTAGCGAGCGCGTCGCTGTCTGCAGACCCTATTTAGTGAAGAAGACAAAGGCAGAATAGATTGTTCTCCCTTAAAAGGCTGTGCTGCACAGCCATGTCTGCCGGCTACAGCCCGCGGGCAGGCAGAGGTGCAAGTGCCTCACCTCTCCCGGTACACGGGCTGCCCACCACCTGTGGCATTCCACGGGCTTAGATTATGGACTATCGGTGCAGGACGTGGTTGTTCTGACGAATTAGGGGCAGACTTTTATATACCTACAGAGATCTCAATGTGCTATGTCTTTGCTGGGTCGTTTCGTCCACCTGTTGAAAAATGCAAACCGGAGTTTCCAGGTAGCACATAAGTAGAGTTGATATTTTCACGGACATCTGAAGTTAAAACACAGGATTAGAGCTGGATTTTCTACGGGGAAATGGATAGAAATGCAAATTCTGAACAGTTCAACAACTGAATTATATATCGGGTATTTCTGTATTTTGAAAAGATTGTTGTTTTAAAAGTAAGATTTCATGGACATTTGCCCACATACATATGTTGGTGATGTTGCACATGAACCCATGAGCAGGGACAGGGTTCCTGAAATTCCCCAGCAGAACCTGCAGGTCAGTCAAAAAACACTTGTGTTGCCTCTGGGTCTGGAAGAGTGCACGGGGTGAGCAACACGATCCCTGCAGAATGGAATTGGGAATAATAAGCAACAGCACACATGAAATAATGGCTTTTCATTCATGGTCTCTCACTTTTAAGTTGAAACTCGTGATTGTTGTATGATCCCGCTGTTGTATTTTTTGTGAGAGGAAGATGGTTAATTCTAGCTTCCGGGATAAATTTCAAGTTGAGTAATTATACTTTGTGTATATAAAACTCCCCTGAAGGCTAAAAAAAGGGTAATTTTTCTTCCTTTCCCTCCCTAAAAGCGTTACGTAATGTTTTTAAAATGACTCCCCACATCCACACTAACAAACTGCTTGATTCTCCTCAGTGGCATTACAGGAATGTATGTTCCATTTCCAAACACAGCATCTGAAAAGCATTTTGTTTTTATGTCAGAATCAAATACTCTGTAAATCTTACTTAGTAATGCACATTCACTTTCAAACTAAGTTGAGCAACATGTATACACTGCCAGAGATTTTGCATGGATCCTCAAGCCAAGAGCAAGAAAAAACCAGAGCTTTTCTTAATGTCTTCTGTAGGAAACAGTATCAGTGAAAAACAGATATTCACCTTGTGAGAACAGACAGCAGTGCCCTGAAGGTAAAGCAGTGCAGATAAAGCAAGCAAAAGCCAGTTTCAAAGAGATTATGCTTAAAAATAATACCAACAACCCCATCTAAGGAGTTTCTAAAAGGGAAGCAGTACAGCTAAGAAATTTAAACTGAGATGGATTGGAAAAACAAAAGCAGACTTCTTCCACTAAAGCTCTCTCAATAATTCCAAGATTTTATAAGCAATCTCAGGCTCACAGGGTTTGTCAGCAGTTCAGCAATGTGTTTATTGCTGGGTCTCAGCACTCAACTACGAAGTGAACAAGCCAGATCCACATCTACCTCTTTTCTTTCTCCTCTAGGAAAGCTCATGTTTAGCTGCCAGGTCACCTTAGATTGCTTTCTTGTCAATCATCAGGACTAAAGCTTCACTGTAACCTCAGTTTTGATTACTGCAGGAAGGGATAACTGGAGAAGCTGCAGGATGAGATTATGGAGATGCATAAAGAAGGTGTCCCGTGCAGTGCTTGCAGGTCATGAGCAAAATCTTAGCCATTTAGAAAAAGAAAGCTGTTCAAAAGAAACACAGAACGTGAGTTCAGTGCTGACCTGCCCTGGTCCTAATAAACAGCTTACCAAAATCTGGATAAGGCAAACCTTTCAGATCAACACAACAGAGAGATCAGTGACTACGGGATTACAGTTATCAAGACTAGATATTAAAATAAAATATAATCTGCAAGACAAACCCCTTTTTGCCCCTCTGCTGGACCGTCACACCTCTGCTCCTCTCCTGGGAACGTGTTTCTCTACCTGCTGCGACACCCACGCCGCCGGCGCTGACCTCCTTCCCACGGAAAAACGAACGCGACTCCTTTGGCACCTGTTAATTCTTAATGTTATTGAATGCTCCAGATCCTTAAGTGTGGCCGGGAGAGGCCGCAGCGCGCTCCTGCCAGTGAAACACCCCTGAGAGAGAGTGTCCCCAGTGTACATGGAGTTATTTATAAGCCATACGCAGGCACTGCTGTACTGACACGTAGCGTGCGTGATAAATTAGCACACCCAAAGTAAAACTACAAGGAGAATGACGAGGAGATGAAATCAGCAGTAATTCCTGAAGAGTTCGCGCAGCCCCGTACCCCGCTCTCGGCGCTACACGGGCTGCAGGGGTCTCTCCGCCACACGCCCTTTCCCGGGCTCCTCCCGCCCGGCGGCGCATGCGGGAGGCGGGGGATGGCCGGACATGGCGCTGGCGGCCCCGGCGCTTCGGCGCTATCTGCTGCTGCTGGCGCAGGAGCACCTTGAGTTCCGCCTGCCGGTGAGCACTGTGCGGGGCTGGGATCGCGGCCAGGACAAGGGCCAGGGGCAGTGACCGGGCGAGGCGCTCCCCTCCCCTCCCCTCCCCTCTCCTCTCCTCCGGGGCGCTCCTGGGCAGCGCGGCCGCGGGTGTGCCCGGGGGAGCTGGACTCCGGCGGGGATCACCTCTCTCGGGGAGAGACGGGAGCGAGGAGCTCCCGGCGCCCCTTCCCTCTCCGGTCCCCGCGTCCTGTGCGAAGGGATCCCCAGGCATGAGGTTCCCTCTTCTGCCCCAGGCTCATGGAGAGCCTCCGCGTGGTGGCTTTAGGGCAGCATCTTCCTTGCCACTCGCTTTTCCAGAGCCTCTGGCGCTAGGAGAGGTTCCCAGCAGAGTACTTGGGGCTCCATGAGAGAAGTGGAAGCTGGGGTTACAAAAGTGCTTTCAAGTTTTTGGCTTTGGTGACTTTAAAGTTTGTTTAAGTTATATGTCAGCTCCCGCCAGTGTGCCCTGAGTGCAGGGATGGCTGGTGCTACCCTGGGCACGCAGGAGGTGCCCTCCCGATGCCCTCTGCCCAGGGAGGTGTGGAGTCACCGTCCGTGCAGGTGTTCCAGGAAAGACTGGATGTGGCACTCAGTGCCATGGTCTGGTTCACAGGGTGGTGTTCGCTCATCGGTTGGACTCGATGATTGCAGAGATGTTTTCCAGCCAAACTGAGCCTGTGATCTCTGTCCCACGTGTTTATGGAGATGTGTGAGGCCAGGAGGGTTGCAGGTATCTTGGTCTTCAGCAGTAAGATTTGGGGAGCAGCAGGGATGGGGCTTCTCTGAAGTTCTAGGGCCTGTGTCATGACCGGGATGGAGCAGAGATATCCAAGGCCTTGGTAGTGTCCTGGTTGTGAGGCTCCCTCACACCGGCAGCACTGAGGGCTGCTTGCTTTTGGCTTGTGATCCTGAGTGTTTGTTTCCATGCAGTTTGTAAAGTTGAATTGTGATTATTTTTTTTTCCCATAATAACTTACAGAGTTGCCATACACTTTAAGAACTTTTGATACCCTAAGGGCTCTTCTAGGCACCGTTTAGAAGAGCTAATAATATCCAGGATAGTATGTTATTGTTTAAAATAGTGCTGAAAGACAGAGTTATTCTGTTAGAATTGGTAGGTCATCATTATGCATGTTACAAAATGTTTAGTGTGTCTTGAATAATTTATTTTCCTTGCTTTCATTAGGTTTTTTTCTGTGCATTGCTTTTTACTATTTGCTTTGTGGGACTGGAACCTGAATTTATGTATTTATTATGATCAACCCCATTTTTCTTTAGGAAAGGTCATCAGATAAAGTAAAAAGAAGATGATACATATGTAACATAGAAAGTTCTTCTTTTTAATACCAAGGTTTTGGTGACACTTGGTTGATATAGCTGCTGAAGAAAGCAGAGCCATTTCCCTTTTCTTGTATTGTGGTGACTGCTCAGCTTGTTTGATTTTGTGATGAGCTGTGTTAGGGACATGATTTGTCAAAAACTTTATGAAACAAGCAAGGACAGATTTTTTAGCCAGATGATCTGCTGATCCTGGCCCTGGGTCAGTGTTACTAGTGAAACATCACTTTTATGTGAATTAGTCTGGAAAATATATTAAGAAGAGAGTGGGTAATATTGTAAGAGGAGTATTGTTGTGAGAGTGTAGGATTGAACAGTAAAGATTCTGATGAAGGAGAAAATGCGAAACAGTGGGATTTGATTGCTGACATTTGCCAATGAATTCAGAGAAAGTTGTTTTTATAGCAGGAAAGTCTTAATTTTCAGTCCATGAACAGTATATACAATCTGAATTTACTTGTGAACTTCTGCCCTATCCTCCATCTGCACTAGAATTTGTGTTATGCTGCCCTTTCTTTTCCTCTTTTTTTTTTCTTTCTTTATTAGTTAATGATTCTAAAGCCTGACTTTTATATTTTCACTTTAGGAAATAACATCATTGCTCTCCCTTTGTGGTGGACAGTTCAGTGGCGAGCAGGAAATTCGTGTAAATGTAAGTTGGGGCCAAATATTTTACTTGAGTGTATGTATGGTATGCAAGTATGTTCTTCACAGTATTTTTGTTAAATGTAGGTAGCTGAATAAATATTGAAGTTTCTTAGGAAAATCAGGAATCTTCCCAAAAATTAGGAATTCTCAATTTCAGTAAAGACTCAGAACTGAAAAAAAGATGCACATGATGCACCTCAGGATGTCTTCACTTACCAGCATGAAAAGAAGCAGTGCCATCTGCTGGGAGGCTCTCCTTGCTTTTTAGGATAGCTAAATCGTGAAAACACTCAACAGCAGTTTGGAATTGGTGTTTGCCTCAAAATCAGTGAGACAGATGAGGAGTGCAGCTCGGAAGCTGTATGATTCTGGTCTCAGTGCTTGGTCAGAGAATGTTATTGGGATTTAGTTACTGCTTGCGTGTAACAAGGTGTTTTCAGTCTTTAGAGGATGAATAATCAAGAGAAGTGCAAACAATATTTTACCAAGTCAAAATTATGTTGGAAAAATTAAATACATAACAGAATTTCTCAGACATTCAAGCTGAGTAAATAGTTTTGTCTCAAATAAATTATTTTATCCCCATGTTCTGTGTATGATTAAAGTTAGCGTATTTATTTTTTATTAATTTTTTTGATCTTTAGTATGCATGTTCTGTTTTTATAGAACAGAGTTGTGTAGTTGTGTAATTCATGTGACGTCCTCCAGCTAGGTATTTGCATCATTTACGTTCTCTTGATTGCAGTCTCCATTCTGGATTCTCAATATTCCTTCAGAAGAGATGGCAAGGGGTCTAATGAAGCGGACAGTATGTGCCAAGTAAGAGATGAAAAAGCTTATAAATAATAACATAAGCTGTGGAATTTTGTTCTGTTATAGTGTAACAAATATTAATTTTATATGGAGTCATAAAATAAAGAGTCTCTGATTCCCTCTAGAATTGAGAAGATGTTACTGGAGCCTGTAGGACTCTTGTAGGTCAGATTGCATGGCATGCCTGTGCTCTTTACTCAGTGTATGATCAATTCAGGGTCTCAAAATGGTGTTCTTCACTCCAGAGACAGTACTTGTAGCATCACTCATGTTTTATGTGCCGTGAATAATGTTGAGTTAGTGGCTTGTTCTAAAATATGTATGGAATTAAAAGGTAAAACCAGTGATATGTAAAAACTGACAATCACTTTTGGAAGGGAAAGGTTGTGCCACCCTCCCTTATTGCTGGCATCTGAGCCTTCAGCTCAGACTGCTGCAGCAGAGGTCCCTTCTGGGAAATTCAAGAGCACAGGAATATGCTGGAGAGTGATTGTTCATCTTTTTAGAGGTGTCTGAATAACATGCTTTCCAGTGAGGCACGTGAGAGAGGCCTTGAGGTATGGTTCAGGATGAGAAGCAGCATAGGTATGTTATGTCTCTCTGACCATACTAAATTTCTGGTGTTTGTGCTGTGTTCTTCAGAGCTTGGGCCCCTCTGCAGAGTGATGCATAGTCCCTGTTGAGTGCTTATTGTGTCAGGTATTCAGTTTTACCTAAAATGACTTGGACTCTCCTCTCTTGCCTAAAGAATGGAGCAGTGCACATCAAAAAGCAGCTGTAGGCAACTATGGAAGTAAAGTATGACAAAACAGCTTGCAGATGTTCTGCACACTGTGCTCTCTCAGCTAATGTATGCTGATTTTATGTAGGAAGCATAACTAGCCCATGGCTTGTTTTTCTGGCCTACTGCTGGTTGTAGGGAGTGTTAGTTTTAGAATAAGATCACTGGAGCACCTCCATTGCACTGCTAATCAATATGAAAAGCTCTGAAACTTTTGGTACATGTTACCAAACAAAGAAAAGCATCAGTGAAACATCAGCCTAGAATTAAAAATAAGCCTGTCCTTGTTACAAACAAAAATTAAAACATTTGTCAAGAATTAAATGCCACACTTTAACACTTCATGAAGTAAAGCCTAAATATGTTGGTTAAGAAGGTTAAAAGGAGTAAGTATCTGTAAGGCATTTTCCCTGCTGTGTGACTGCACTCTCAAAAACTTTGTAATTTCAGGTCTATATTTGAACTGTGGGGCCATGGAAGATCTTCAGGGGAGCTCTATGCATCTTTGAAGAACTATCCAGCAGACAAGATGGTATGCATATAAAGAATCTGGATAATGTGGTTCCGTAAGCCCACTGAATAGCACTGCATCTGTACTAATAAAAATGTCTTTGCCTTTTTTTTTCAGCTTCCGTATCTACAGTCAGACTCTACTTACAAAATACATATTCATACATTTAATAAAACACTGACCCAAGCACAGAAAATAAAAAAGATTGATGTAAGTAGATGGTTAAGAAATGTTTGTTTAGTTTAATTTATTCATGTTGCTCCTATTCCATGCTATCAGTGCATTTAAGTTTGGGTTTCTTGAAGATCTTAAGGAAGTTCATGGCTTATGTCTTATCAGGTCTAAATGAGATCTTTGTGTCTGAATTAACATTCCCTCAGAATTCACGACTTTTTTTTTTTTCCCCCTCTTAACTGATTCTGTAGGGCATCTACAAAGCCAAACAAATATCACTGCTGATTTCAGCCCAGTGTGCTAGGGAAACTGAAGCTTATTGCTCAAAAATATAAGATTCAAATGGCTAGAGTTAAGTGCTAGATTTCTGGAAAATCTGTTACTTATCTCCTTACTAGGCTTTTATTGTTGAAGAATGTGGAACAAGTGACTTCAGCTGCAAGCTGTGGACTGTGTGCTGATCTCCTGTTCTGTCATCATGCTCTTGTCTGCACTTGTGCTCTCCTCCTAACTATATCTGTATTTTAATTAGAAAATTTTTCCAAATTACCGTTTATTTCTGCTCTTCCACATTCTATTTTGGCAGCTATTTATTCAATTTATTTCATTTACAGAGACTGAAATTATCTGTATTAGTAGTAGATGTTCTTCCCTGATTGTTCAGTTTTGGTGTAAAAGAAATAATGCTGAGTATGTAAATTGTTGTAGCTGCACGTCACTGAAATTTCACATCCCGTTGTTCTTATAGCTTGAAAATTGCATAATTAATATGCACAGTTAATTTCTTCTAAAGTTGAGTTCTGTTCAATTAATAAAAAGTGTATGGTCCTGATTTCTAATCCTTAATCATTTGAGCTATTTTTTTTTACAAGAAGGGCATTTCAAAAATCCAGAGAAAATTGAATGTACTTTTTAATACTAATATACCATTTCTCACAATTGAAACTGTGGTTTGGTTTTTTGCTGTTTTTTTGTTTGGTAGGTTTTTTGTTTTTGTTTTTTTTTTCTTGTAGGGGAAGGTACCTATTTAAAAAATTGACCCTGTGTTTTTTTTACTCTGTTTCTCTTTATTGTATAGGCCCTTGAATTTCTTCCATTCAAAGGAAAAGTAAATTTAAAGAATCCAGAACACATCTTTTGGATTTTGGAAGATTATGGAATGAACCCAAATGATGTTCCAGAAGAGCCCATTCATCTATATTTTGGTAGATGGGTGAGTATGCTTATTTCAGTTCTTATAAGTTTGTGCTTTCAGGAGAGTGTCCTTCAGTTTAAATGTAAAAAAATGTTTTGACATTTAATAGAAGCAGAAAAATACAATTGTCTGAATCTGTCACTGCGTAGTGCTCTGATGCTTTATGCTCTCAGGAGTCCTTACTGTGACTAGGAAAAAGTGTCTTTACTGAACAATTTAGAGGTGGAAAAAAATGAAGTTGTAGCAGGTTCAGTTTGTAACTGGGCGGAAACACCAATTTAGTGTAGTGGTTTGGTCCAAAATACTTATTACTGTTTACCTTCTGTGAGATAAGAATTAGGAGAAAGCAAAGCAGGCACAAAACTTGAAAGAATATAAAGAAGTTTATTAACAGACCTAAAAGAAGGAAAAATAAAATAAAATCAGACCACACCTTCAGAACTCTTCTCCTCCCCCCACCTTTCCCCCTGCTCCCAGGAAAGGAGGAGGGCCTCTATTCTTAGAGATGAAGATGCTCCCAGAGATGGGTGAAGAAAACTTTTGTTTCTGAACAGCTCAACCTTAAAATGGTACCCCAGTAGCTCAAGATTGGACCCTCGAAAGCAGTTGTGAGGAAAGCTGCAAGTTGTGGGAAGGGACTCTCACATGCGAGCAGAGAACCCACCTGGGTGGCTGTCTCACTGTGATACTGAAACCATGAGAGAACTTCTTGTGGAGATGTCTCCATAGCATGAGCAAGAGAGACTCCTCTCCCTAAGTGAACTGAACAAGGTTATTATGGAAGTGGTAAATGGACTGGACATCTCAAGGGTTGTCTTTTTACATTGTCAGTGGGAGAAGGGAGAAAGGTGGGGGGAGGAGAAGAGTTCTGAAGGTGTGGTCTGATTTTATTTTTTTTTTCCTTCTTTTAGGTCTGTTAATAAAATTCTTTATATTCTTTCGAGTTTTGTGCCTGCTTTGCTTTCTCCTAATTCTTATCTCACAGAAGGTAAACAGTAATAAGTATTTTGGACCAAACCACTACAGAAGTTGTATCTGGCCACACACTTTTATCTTGCCACCGACTGAGAGAACTCAGCACAGCGGTGAGACTGCACAGCTAGGGTGGTGTGTTACATTTTTTTGGACACAGCTGCAGCTGAAACCACCTGTTTGAAACACATAGAAAGATGTACAGAGCTGTAGATGGCTAGTGGGCCTGCTGAGTGGCATCAGCCTCACTGGAGCATTCTCTAAGTGCTTCAAGTGATCCTGACAGGCACCTCTGTGGAAAAGTGTAGACTGATCCCTGAGGCTTTGGACATCAGTGGGTCCAGCCCACAGGCAGATACCTGCCTGAGGGAACACTGACAGTGCAGAAAGAACCAAGTACAAAAACACTCTGAAGCCTGTCATCAGTGGTCTTTGCTACAAATGTTCTTGCCTGTTGGCCATAAGCACTCTAAACCTGCTGCATTATTAGGATATCCTGAGGAAATTTGATCTTGTCTTTCATGTTTTTGTGAGGAAAAAGTGGCTTCTCAAAGGATATCTCCCAGAATGACACTAGCCACTGATGGGAATATGTGCTTGCAGTGTCCTGGGTCAAGGGCAGCTGGAAGGAGGGAGAACCGCTGCAGAGGTTGTACAGCTATGGTCAGTGGCTTGTGTACAGGGAAGTTAGAGATTCAAGTGATCTGTTAGAGCCTGTGAATATTCTCCATGCATGTGATTAATGTGCAAGCACCCTGGGTTGTGGCAATGCTGCAGAACATTGCAGCTGTTGTCACATCTGTGCTGAATTCCCCAAGTGTTTAAAAATGAGTAAACCAACCTGAAAAAAATAGGCAAGTGTATCTTGTTAACCCAGTAAGACTGATGCTGAGCAGAGGTGGGGGGTATAGTGTTGGATAGTATTTGAACGTGTTTTGTTCCAGATTGCTTTGGTCTTCTCCAGCATACTTTGGAAGTCTGGTGTAAAAATGTTAGCATTTGGTATTTTTTTGCTTTTCCCTTGAATTCTGATCTGTCAACGCTATCCTAAATTTAGATTTTGAGTGGGACAGAAATGCCAGTGAAGAAATTCTGTATGACCTTAAACATGTGTGTGCATGCACACGTGTTAACGTGCATTTCTAATCCTCATATTTTTGAAAATCCTTTTAACTCTGAATTGCCAGGAATTATTTTTCAGATTCTTAGAATAATAGCAAAGTTACTCTAATTGTTAACTTCTTTGAAAGAATTTTCCCTCTAAAATGTTTATATATTTTTAACCTGTGTCTTGAAGAATTTACCTAGATGTTGATCCAAGAGATCTGTTGCTTGGAAAGAAGTCTGTCATATTTTTTCAGATGTCAAAAACAAGGTGATGTGGTCTTGGATGGTGTCACTTAAGGCAAGTCTGCTAGTGTGTCTGTTTATGTCTTGTATCCAGGACCTGACAGGGATTTTAAATGTTCCAACAGATTGCAGATGGCCAAAGAGAACTCATTGAATCCTACAGTGTAAAGAAGAGACACTTTATTGGGAATACGAGCATGGATGCCTGCCTGTCTTTCATCATGGCAAACCACGCCAGAGTAAAACCCAATGATGTTGTATATGATCCATTTGTTGGAACAGGTATATATATTTTTTTCAACTGGTGGGAAAAATTGGAAGATTGTGTTAGTGCTTGCACCACTCTTTTACCTGGTGCCATGGTTTCTGGTGCTCAGCTGATATTTGAGATGATACCAAAGGCAAAATGGTGTTTATAAAATAGATGGTTTGTTAACCTGAAAGGGATTTTGGGGGAAAGAGACCAACTTCCAAAGATGTAAGTAGTTTATTTTGCACTTCTAAAAAGTCTGTCTTCACTGTTGTATTTTATGCCACATGGCTTAAACACCAATCCATGTGTGTCATGGGCTGCTTAAGATCAAAGTGACCGAGAATTGGAATTTGGCTCAAGCACTTCCTGCAGTCACTTTCAGGATATTAGGAAGAGCAGCGTTTTGGAGCTGGCTCTTTAGGGGAATGCTCAGGGCAGTTGTGGTCGTGTAACAAATATAGCAACAGTGAGGTCATAGCATTCTTTGAGGAGCACTTTGTTGCTCCGTTACAGCCCATCTTCAGGATAAGTATTGCTCTCACAAGGTATCCTTCCCCAGCTGAACTTTTCTTACCTTAGCCAGGAGGGGGAGCTTTTATTCCACATATTGCTGTGCATGGCACAGAAGTACTTTTTGCCTCAGGGAAACTTGCTGTACATGAAATAGCTGATCTGTTGTGTCAGATTGTGCCATATAATTATACCAGAGTATATTGTGTTAAGATACCTATAGTAGTTTCTTCAAAAAGATAACAAAGGCTGTGTTTCTGACCTGGATTTTAGAATCCTAGAATAGAATCATAGAATATCCTGAGTCAGAAAAGACCCACAAGGATCATTGGAGTCCAGCTCCTGTCTGTGCAGAGGACACCCCAAGAGTCACCCCTCCCTTGCCTGGCAGGCAATGCTGTCCCTGATGCATACCAGGGCATAGCTGGCCCTCCTGGCTGCCAGGGAACTGCTGACTCGTGTTCAACTTGCTGAACTTTAATCAAGGTGACCACATGTGAGAAGCATAGATTTAAAAATACTTACACTAATGGTAAAATGAAGAAAATTCTCTGCAGAAATCACTTCAGAGAAGTTAGGCAGAGAGAAGACAACACTAGTAGGGTCACTAGTAGGATAAATTCTTATTAGCATGTGTCTTCTCTGTGCCATAGAAAACAGAACATGGATATAATATTTTCAGTAACCGAAGGGTTTGGTGAGCTCTGGTTTTGTCTTAGATTTTTGTTCATATATGACCTGATTTTTTTCGTATGTAATAATATCTTACAAAATCTTTTCCTCTTCCTTGTGCTTGTCCTTTGAAAGGTTCAGGAAATTCCTGTACTTATCTCTGAGCAGTTGGTTTCTTTTTGGTGTTTATGGCTTTTTGACTTATTGTAAAAATCTGCTAACTTAAATAATGAAAAAAAATCTGAGAGCATTCTTTCTCTTGGGAGCCAAAATTGAAGAAAAATAGAAAGGGCAAAGACAGAAGAAGAAAAATCGTATAGAAATGGTGAAGCTATAGAAATTCAAAAGAAATGTTGTGTTTCAGTTCAAAAGGTAGCATATTCAAAGTTCTACCCAAATTGCCTAGTGGTTTGAATGACAATTTTAAGGTTTTTTTCCCTCTAGATATTTGTAATATAAAGGCTAGAGATTAAAGGGGACACTGGAGATACTGGGTGGCATGCCATTTGTCAGTAGAGTGTATTTAGGACTAAATAACAGCGGCTTTTGCACTTCTGTTGAGTAAACCCCAGGAATTTCAGTTGTCTCCTGAGGACCTTTAGAAGATTTTCAAGATTGTCAGTGCAACAGTGCCCTGTCACTGGAGTTTCTGGGAACTGGTTTGGAGTTGAGAGTGATGCAGTGATTTTAAGCTGATGAGCTTGGAAAAACATATATTCAGGATCTGACTAGCATTTTGAAGAACTGCAGTTCAGATTTCCTTATCAGTGCAGCTTTGTTACCTGGCTGGGTTTCTGCCTGGTTTTTTACACTGAAAAAGTAAATAATACCAAATCAGAATAGCCTTGCAAAATGGTTCTTGCTTGTTGGAAACAAACTATTTTTTGCTGCCTAAGCCAAATCATAAGTCTCTCACATTAGTGTAAGAGTGGACAATTGACATTTGTCCTTGGAATATAAAGTGCTCTTTGACCAGGCTGGCTTTTAGGAGACTTGATTCCCCTTATTATTGTCGAGCAGAATTGGAATGGCCAAGATTGTGTTTTTAACTTCCATAAACTGTTTAGATATTCTTTGCTCAGTGTTGGGCAGAATGAGGCCTGGAAGCTTCTGGAAAACAAATCAAGTCTTTTACCTAAATATTTTGTGCTTCCTCCTAGACAGTCAGTTCAGGTTATCTCAGAAATGTCATTGATAGTGCCTTTGGAGGATACTTGTGGTACTGCGCAGTTGCAAATGACAGGATTGTTTTTCCTTTGAGATCCTGGAGGACCAGCCTTCATCCGTGCTGAAGAGGTGGAAGAATAGTGTAAGATAGAAGGGCATGAAGTTCTGTGCCACCATCATTCTGCTAAAAGTCACCAGGGACAGAGTGATTCCCTGATTAACCCTTTATATGCATCTGTTTCATGTACTGACCAAAGGGCTGGCCATATGAGGGTATTTAAGTATTCATGCACCTTCTGTGGGAACACAATTGAACTAGTACAAGCTGAGATATATTAAAAGCTGTAAATTAATGATTTCCAAGCTTCTTTTTTATCCTGTGATTAAAAATATTCTTAGATGGGCAAAGGACTTTCTTCTTACTTTTTTTATAGGACTGGGTGGTATGCCATACTTGGGGTCAGGGCTAGCTAAATTTGTCTTGACCCTCTGGATGTACTGCCCATCTGTTCTGAGGGATTGCAACCAAGAAGGGAAATGGGTGATTCCTTTGGGGTGAGTAACCTTGATTTTCCCTGATCCATTTCACAAGAAAAAGCAGAGGAATTTTAAAAGTTCTTTTGTTCTTGCTCACCTTTGGTTTTGGTAGAGTTTGTTACCAGATGGTGTAGAAGTTTTCTGGTGCACACAGGGCACATTAGGGATTTGCTGGTGCTGAGTGTGTGGCTCAGGACAGTGCAGCTACCTGAGATGCTTCTTTCCATGCTCCTGGTGAATGGGAGAACTGGTGTCACCTCCCCAGGCAGCTTGCACACTGTCAGCCCTTCATCCCGCAACAGTCATCCCCTTTATTTAGCAGGACTGTTGACATCAGTGGGGTTCACAGCCTTGTTCTCAGTTGCTGTTCTTTTCTAAACCATTCTGGTAGCCACAGACCTCTTTATTAATAACTTGACCACACAGGTATCTGGTCATCTTGTGCAGTCTGTCCATTGTTTCATTTGGAAGCTGTTAAAGAGGTAATGTCATTTACTCTTTTCTATGGGCTGTTCAGCTATTGTCAGTTTCAAGGGGAAATCACACTTTTTTGGTAGGGTGTTTTTTTCTTTTTTAATTAGGAAGGTGGGTTGCAATAGCAGTGATGAAAAAAATGGGTTTATTACAGAATAAGTACACTGGTAAAACTACTGACAAAATAGGCAGCATACTCACAGAAAAATGCATTTGTGTGTAGTTTTCACACTTCAAAACAGATTTTTTTTATATTTATGTTTACATTGGAGATGTTGACATTTGTAAGGCTCTTGACCATTGTTTCTTACAACAGGGGAATAGCCACCTTACACAAGTTTGATTTTTAGACACAGTTAAAGAAACTGTCTTTGAGAACAGACATAGTAGGACTGCCATTTGTTTGGTGATGGTTTTTCAAATTGTTTGGCAACAATTTGAAATTCTGCTCCTTGCAAAGTAGAATCAAAAGTTTTGGTTTGTGTAATGATTAAAGGATCTTACTGCTTTAAAATACAGAAAACCATAAACAAAACTCCTGGACAGTTTCCAGAGATAAGGAGTGACATAGGGCATATTAAGATAAGGAGAATCATGTATAGCAAACAAAGGACTTAGTGTTATTATGTCTGATTATAATTACATAGTGATTCTAACTGGTTGATAGTTCTACTTCTGTTTTTAGTGTTTGTTTTGGTTTTTTTCCCTTGGGTCTAGTGTGCTGCTGGTGTAGACTCCTGAAGTTCCTAAGGAAAAAATCCTAACATGTTTATGACAGAAGTTTATACTTTTCCTCTTTTCTCCCCTGTATAGGTGGCCTTCTAATCTCCTCAGCACATTTTGGGGCATACGTGTGTGGTACTGATATAGATTACAACACAATCCATGGATTAGGTATGTTACGTGTTTCCAAGGCACTGAAATCTTACTCTCTGGAATTTAAGAATACTGATGGTAGAGGATGATACTTAGCGGATTTTAAAGCAACATTAATCTTCACAGGATTTCTTTGGGCATACTTACTTTTATTCACCAATTTACATACATCCTAGTTAAGATATTATCTTATTTTTAAGCAGGAAATATTTTTGAAAAATAATAATGAAAACCAAAACAATGTTCCAAATAATAATTACCACAGCTGTGTGCTCTTTTAACCTGTGATGTGGGAAGAAGCTCTTCATAACCTAACCCAGGAACCCTAATCCTGTTCTTACTTCTCTGAAAATATGCAAATTATATTTGACCTAGTGGACAGAATTGTGTCTGGTGGATGGAGAGAGCACCTTGCAAACCAGCATTTTTGTCAATGTGTTCTTTGACACCCTATGCAGATCATGCAGGAGAACTTTTCTCATGTGTTTTTGTTTTTCTTTACTACTTGAGAAGTTTATTGCAAGTACTTTTGACAGGTTATTTTGGTGACATTTAATTATTTTCCTTTAATTTAAATGGTAGAGTATATGAAAGCTTTTCTTAGATAATAGTTTCTTGTTGAGTATGCTTTTTTTTTTTTTCCCCTTTCCATTCCCCTTCCCCTCCCAGGCAAGGCAAGCAGAAAGAACCAGAAATGGAGAGGGCCAGATGAAAATATCAGAGCTAATCTCCGACAGTATGGTTTGGAGAAATACTACCTCGATGCACTTGTTGCTGATTCTTCAAGACCGATATGGAGAGAAGGGATGTTGTTTGATGCAATCATTACTGACCGTGAGTTTGTTACTGCCTTTTGCTGCCCAGTAACAGTGACTAAAACATTATTGCCTGTGTACATTGATTAAATGTCTGGACGAGTGCTCAGGCCTGCAGCTTCTACCTTTCCAGCGATGACTGTTGGGAGCATCACTGTGGAAATTGGATCTGCATTTGACGTCTGCATTTATTTTAGGGATAGGTATAAATGTGTAACAAATCTGGCAATGGTACTTTCTTCCATGGAGAGAATGTTATGTTCGCCAGCAGAAATCAACATGGCTGAAAATCATCCTTAGAAGAAGTCTCCTTCAGTAAAAGCATAACATGATTGATGCATAGAGGCTTCTTACCAGAATGGTCTGTATTGCTGTTGGCAGCACATTGGACTCTGCCATGCATCTCTGGTGGACTTCTGGAGACTTGTGTTAAGTGCTTAATGTGATGCTTCCAAAGAGAAATTTTGGTGTGTTTCCAATACACCTAACTACTGGGAGCAGGAGCAGTTAGAAAGGATCCTCTGGTCTTTTAGAAACCTCCGTACTGAACACCATTTGTCGTGTATGAGAGGGAAAAGAAACCAAGAGAACAAATGAAAGACGTTGGTACAGCAGTTTCTGATCGCAGGTGCTGGCTTTTACAATGACACATTTGTATTAATTAGGAATAGGAAGTGTGACTTTTCTCTGTGTGTTGCTTGCTAATTTTTATTTGGCCTGCTTGGCAACAAGACAGTGTAGAATTTTAATATGGACTTAGAACTGAGTGTGAAACAATTTGTAAAACTTCTGCAATGGTTACATTGGTGCTTCCATGATGCTGAAACAAGTCTCACAAACTCAGATGTTTTGAACATGAAATAAGTATGTTACGCTATTAGAAATGCGCAAAAAATGTATGAGAAATGGCGTCCTCTTGTTCTTCTTATGTGTGAGAATTGCCATTTGTGTAATGTGATGACAAGAAATTCCAATATACTTAATTTAATTTTGAAAAAGGTTAGTTAAGTGCTATAGGGGACATATTTGTGTCTGTCAACAAAAAAGGATGGGATTATTTACCACATACCAGTTGGAAATCTAAGGAATATCTTTTAACCAACAACACAACATTGTCCTTTGTCATGTAGCAAACATGTAGGCTGCTAGAAGCTCTTACAGCTGAAGGGATATCTTTGAAACAGTTTAAAAATAACTTTTTGGAGCAAGAAACTTTCAGTAGATCTTGAAACTTCCCTTACTGACTTTAACTTTGTAAAAACTTTCCTTTTTTTTTTTTTTTAACTTTGTTCAAGCGACAGTTTGTGCACTGTTATGTATGTATGGTGTAATTCTATGTTATTTAGACAAAGGGTGAGGTTCTCATCTCTGCATCTTTTGCTTTTGCTTTGTCTAGCACCATACGGTATCAGAGAAGCTCCTCGCAGAATGGGATCACAAAAGGAAACAGTTAAGTCAGTTGAAAGAAGGTAGGGAAGCTGTCTCATCTGTTGTAGAATATAAATGTCTTAATGGAAACCCAGTTGCAGTTTTAGAATCTTTATTACTTCTTGGTTGGCTGTCAGCAGTTAAAAAATGGTGGCAATTATAATTAAAGAAGGAAACCCCTTTTTGTTCTGTTTGCAAAATCACTATGTCACTTCCTGAAATCTTCTCGGTTTTGTTCTCCCTCCTTATCCTTCGTGCATGTTCAGATTTTGAATCCTATTTCTCACCTCTGTGAGCCACCATTACTTTGTATTTCCTATTCTCAGAAAGTTCTCTTTGGTCCCTTCAGGCTGCAAAATCAGTCTGAGATACCTGTAATTTTACCTTAACCTTTTTTGTTTTGCATTTTCCGCTGCTCCTTTCTCTTCAGAGGTATCACATGGCTTCTCCACTGCCTGGTCTTCCCTGCCTTCTGACTTTTGCCCTAATTTATTTAGAAAGATGCTGTGCAAAATAACTATTGCCAACATACCTGTGATTCTTTAGACTCATCTTTAATACATGTGGAAGTCAAAGAGACAGTTACAGGGGCACTTGAGAAGTTGTATTCCTCACAGTAGAAGTTGTGCTCTGGGATTGTCCTAGGTAGCTTTGCAAAGCTCAGATAGTGCTTTTGTGGTTTAGTGTTTTTCTTTTTTAATTACTATTATTAAAAATTTAGGTTTTACCTGTGCTCTTGTGTTCACTTACACTTGTACATTTTTTGTGTAGCACAGAAAATCACTTCTTCGTTTCATCCAGTTACCATCTAAGTGACATCTTTTTTGACCTCTTGAAGTTTGCGGCAGAGCATCTGGTGATGGGAGGAAGATTGGTTTACTGGCTGCCCATATACAGGCCTGAGTATGTACTGTTGATTTCTGATGTGTTGTGTGTCAGAATGGATGATGCTTTCCTTTGGGACACAGGACAGCTGGAGCTTCCATAGTACCAGCACTTAAGAGTAATGCCCAGACCTCATATTTTAAAACTTTATATGGGGAAAATCACATTTTGTAACGAAACTTTTGAGTGGAGATAATTCTTGACTGTTACCAAACAGAAAATGCCTTTGTCTGTCATTGCAAATGCATGTTCAGTGGGTTGAGGTTTAAGCTTAAAAAGTTAAACTTTCAAGGTGCAGATAGATTTCTAAGACAGTAGAAGCAAGGCTAGTATTAGTACATGTTTCTGCTAGAGTAATTGATAGAGGTGTGTAAAAATCATCCCTGGTTCTTTGGGGTTTGGTGCTACTGATTTAGCTTTCTGCTGAGAAACAAAAGTCAAGTGACCAAGAGATGGCAGTGAGAGGAAGGAAGCATCCAGGAGCAGCCCTGTTAGGGACGAGAGAGGCCAGCAGAGACTGTGGGATCCTGTCTGTTCAGTAGTGCAGCCTGGGATCAGAACTGAGTTTATAAGGAAAAACAGCTGTTTGCATGCCTTATTTCAGCATCTCTTAGATTAGGTGTGAGGGGGTTTTTTGTTTTGTTTTTGTAAAAAGTGTTCACTGTCAAGTGAGAAGTTGATGTACAGTAGCTGTTCCAAAGTGGCTTCCAGATACAGATGTGCTCTGAAGGTAGTTTCTGCAGTGTCATGTATTTCTATGTACAGTCAAACCATACTGATATATAAAGTGGTGGTTGTCCCTGGTTTCACCATGGAAATGGCTTGTGATAGTCCTATATACCACATGCTGTTTTGAAAATTTGGAAATCAAAAGGAGCCATTTCTGTTACATGCTTCTGTAACAGGAGAGTGCACTTTGTAGTTTGCATTTTTAGTAAATAATAGAATTGGTATCATCGGCCTTTTTTCTTGTAAGACAATTCACAGACAAAGCAGTGAATGCCACTTGAAAGTACTATAGCTAATTTTCATGTCAATAAAATCTGTTTAAAATTACTGAACTTATTTTGTTCTTCAGGATACCAGAGTATTTCTGTCTGCTCATTGAACTTTGGTAAAAGCATGCTTCCTCACTACAGCAGTGTAGTGTTTCACTTCAGATAACTAGGGAACTGCACATTGGGGATCAGTTTCAGCTGCTGTTTTGGGGAGGTCTAGTTGACTTGCCTCTTATAAAGTGAATTTGTACATCCTACTATGAATTGAAATACTGAAGTTGCTAGAATTGGCATAGAATAGTAGGTTAGTCAGTTTATTTTCAGCTGTAATAATGAACATGGGGCATTAAAGCAAGTAAGTGGGGGGAAGAGAAGATACTTTCTGCTAACATGTTGCATTATCAAATATCCCTTGGCAACACCTGCCTTCAGTTTCATTTTTTCAGATCTTTGTATATTACCTTAAATTAAAGCCGGAACTGTATTGAATTGAATGTTTGTTAAAACCACTGCTTCTGTATTTCTTACTTGTTTCTGAGTTTTACCTGAAAGAATGTAGGAATACATTCATTAATGCTAACAGAAAAGGCTTTTTAACAAAGTGATAATGATCTCTCCCTTTTCAAGATAGCATCTCACTCCACAGTTTATTCTTTCAATCAGACATTGAAATCATTGTTGAGTCCAAATTCTTGTAATTCCATTAAAGTCAGCCTTCTATACGATTATGGAGAGAAACTTTTAAAATGTTGTGGCAGAGTGCCTACCTTTGTAAGAGAAAGAGACAGTTTGGTGGTACTAGATGTATCAGAAGTCTTGTGTAATAGAAAAAGCAGTTGAGAATTAATTTCATTCTCCATTCTGAAAAGCATGTTCTGACTTCACCTAGCAGAAGCAGATACTTGTTTCTACATGAGAAGTGACTGAAAGGTAGTTTTGTGGTCTGGAAATATTGGAGCAAAGCAAAGAGGCAGTACTGTTTGAGTTTTTTCTTATTTGCAGATCTGTATTTGGTATTGAGTGACTTGTTTAACAGTTCACTGTTATCTTAAGAAATGCCAAGTTTTCCACCAGCACCTAGATGGATCCTATTTTAAGCTGTTACATTGACTTCTCTTTTTTCCCAGACCAACACCTTTACTTTCATTCAGAACATCCACCTCTTTACAGGAAAAATGTAAAGCTCCTCCTCTGTACCTTTAAACTTCAAGTCATAGGTGTTAAGTTGTTCAGTTCTGCGTTTCAATGTCTGACTTCTGTTGACCCCCGAACATTGGAGAATCATAGGAGCAGGTGTTTTGTACAAAATCATAGTCCCTAACAGTACCAGAACCCATTTTCTGTGTTATCTTTTAGTAACTATTACATGAAAGCTTATTACAAGATCTAAGAATAAATGACTGATTTATGTTTCAGTATATAGGAAGGATGTCTCGTTGCATATTTATCATACTAGCTAGGTCAATACTTCTTGCTGCTGTAGTCCCATGCAAAGCTCTTAAATCTTTAAATTTCTCTTTCAGCATTTGGAGAAATAGAAGGATTAAAAGCAATCTAGAGAAAGCATTTTTTGTATAGAAAATAGTATGCTTATGAGGTAGAGCATTTAAAACACTAACTCTTGCTTCTTTAGATAGCAGCAATGTTGGCTTATAATTAAATCCTATCTGATATTAAATGACAGTGGATTTTTTTTTTTTTTGCCATTAGAAAAAGTAATTATAATGAGATAAATTTGTAACACCAAATTTTGGAGTTCAGGAATGTCACTGTCTATTAAGAGCTGACTTAATAAGATTTGAAATTAAAGTGCAGTGATCTTTTAGGGAGCCAGAGTAAAGTCTCTTATTCCTGCAACTTCATATATGTTGACTGTGGAATATGTTTCTAAAATCACAGCTCTGACTGGATAAGTTATTATTCCTGGCTGGCTGAGATATTTTCTACTTGAAATTATACAGGCAGGCCCGTGTGTGCATACATTAACATAATTTAAATACATGTAGAAAATGGGGGGGAGTGTCTCTTTACTGTGAGGTTGTAATTTATTCTACACACTGCATGTCAAGATGATTGGAATATATGATGTCAAAACTCTGGAGCACCAATATCTGTATTTATTTAATCAGGTACATAACAACTTTCTACTGCGGGCCTTTTTGTAAAGAGTCTGTAAGAATTTGTTTCAGATGCTAGTCTTGCACTTCATGAGCCTAAAGCACCGTGAATGTTTATTTCTTCCAGATATACAGAAGAGATCATTCCCCGCCATCCGTGCCTGAAACTTATTAGCAACTGTGAGCAGATGCTTTCCAGCCACACATCAAGGCGCCTCATAACCATGGAAAAGGTGAAAGAATTCAAGGTAAGCTTGAATTCTTGATTATATTGTGTAAAAAAGTACCTGTTGTGTTCGTGACAAGTTCGTGCTATTCAGCATTGATCCTTGTTTCTGTCACGCTTTGGTTTTTATGATCAGAGTTAGAGCTTTTGTAAAATTGAGTAGTGATTTAAGGGACTGTTCTGGTTTTGGTTTTTTCTTTTTTGTTCTCAGTTTTTGGTAAGCTCTTCATCCTGAAAAAGCCCCTTGATATTGTGAAAAAGATCTTTAAACTTAGGGGTACTTGTGAATCCCATCCACAGAGGCTTTACCTTAATGCCCAAGTTTCCATTGATTTCAAAGCATATCTCGATCCCCAAGTAAATACTAAATGTGTTTGTGGGTCTTGCAGTACAGGTAAACCTTACTAAATTCTGTTATTTCACCTTTAGAGTGGTACATTTTAGCTTTTGAAATAATATTGAAATTGTAACAAGTACAGCAGAGCACACTGGCTCTGTTTTCTGTTTGTTTGGTGACACACTAAGGCATTGGAACCAGGGAATATTGCATTCAGCTCTCCTTTCCACTCTTGCTGCTTCTCTCACTTAATACTGTTAAAAGAGATGCTAAACACATGAGAGGCAAATTCTTAATGAAAATGCATGGAGTGAGCAAGCGTTTTTAGTACACTCCTTGTCAGCTGGAGGAGCTGTTTCAGATGGCAGGAGATACAGTCAGACTGCTGTGTCTGTGTGGCGCTTGCACTAATGACTCAGCAGGGTTTCAGTGCTGTGTTCGTAATGCTCATGGTGACTGCAGTTCTCAAGCAGCACCTGAACTTCTATAAACACTCTGTGTGGAGTTCAGCCTCAGAGCTGCCAACTTCATCAGTAGCAAACCAGGAGGGTAAATGATGAAAGTTCTTGACGTGTGTCTCAGGGTGTTCGGGGAGGTTTTTGACAGGAGTTTTATTGCTACCAGTGCTGTAGGGTAACATATTCTAACCTAAAAAATATATCCACCCTCCTGCAAATAGACTTTCGTTATTTGTTACTCTCCTTTTGTGCATCACCTGTTCTTCAGTACATGGTTTGACAGGTTCATGTCTGGAAATGTTTAGCTCTGAGCACCTGAGACTTGTTGGCAGGCTTGCTGCTTAGATAAGACTGTGCATGTGCTTACATTCAGTATTCCAGATGTCTGTTAGATAATTAAAAGATACCAGAACCCATGTATGTTTTCTGATGATGCAAAACTTGTCTAGAGAACAAAATGCATGTTGAATCCTTGGCTGCTGCCTGCTTGGTTTAGGACTTTGTTTTGGTGTCTGTAATTTCCCTAC
>NW_008239110.1:14902471-14944344 GCF_000691975.1 Corvus brachyrhynchos
TTGCCCTACACCAGTGTCCCTTACCTGGAACATGTTTTTTCCTGTCTTAATATCCTGAGCAACCTTTGAATTGGATACTTGTGACTCACCAGATATGATCATAAAATTCAATAGTTAGAGTTTTGTATGCTTTTCTTTTTCCTAAACGAAAGAGTGAATTTTTATGGATATGCCAAACATTTATGTTTCCAGACAGTTCCTGTCTGCTTTACTGAACCGGTTTGTAACAGGCCCTCAAGTGCCTTTTAATTCAGCTTAGTGCAGCACTTGCAAGTGGCTGAGAAATGTTACAAATCATGTTACTGTTATTATGCGGCTCTTCGGTTTCCCCAGTGTTTGCCACCAATAAGGAATTGCAGATTTCACAGCAAATTTTGATTTCACTATTAACACTTCAAATAAACTCTTAACTGGAAATTAATTCGGTCAGTTGGTGAAATTGGTGGTGCAATTTGATTGGAATTGTTTGTAATGAAAAGGAGATCAAAGTGAAGGCAAAAAGTGAGTATGTCTAGGTGAAGTATTGATCTATCATGAGAAATCATAAGCATGAAGATCATATGTTGAATTAAAAACCTCACAAAAGTGGTATATAACTCCCTGTCTTGTAAGTATCCAGTCTGGTTTTTTTAAGTTTACAGTGAAATTGTGCCAACTGGAAAAGGTTTCTTCCTGAACTCAGTGTTGATATGAATAGGCTTTTCCAGCATGTGCACAGTATGAGCAGAGGAGTTATTTGGTTTTTAGCATTTAAGGTTTGTTTTTTTTAATTACCATTTCAGACAGCTTTTACCACTGTTCCTCCCAGTACAGCATTCACCCCAAAATGCACACTCCCCTCCCGCCTCCCCCACAGCACTTCTGTACACTGTCCTCCCAAAACCCAGGGTGGGTGGGGCAGGGGCAACTGCCCAGAGCCCTATCTATGTTCTTCCCTCCCTGGAAGGCATCCCACTTTCTTAATGCCAAGAGAGATGCAGAGAAATTATGTAATAAGATGAAACTGAAAACTTGACTGAAGGACAGTATGATTGCCCAGGAAGGGACTATGAAGCACCAGGCATACAAACCCACCCTGCTGAATGGGTCAAGCATTTCCATGTCACATGGTCACTCCAGAGTTGTTACTGGCGTAAAATTTTTCCTACTGAGTTTAGCGGTGTCTGTTCCTGGATATATGACTCTGCTGTCCCCCATTTGGTAACTGCTCCATTTTGTTTATAGCTGTATAACATTAGTACAAGTGGTTTCTATAGCTACTGTCCAGCACCAGATGTGGAGTGGTAGGAAGCAGTGATAAGGCTAGGAAGACTTTTTTTAAAACAAAAGCTAAATGTGAGTAATTACCTTGAAGCTGAACTGGGACATGCTAGATTACTAAAAATCTTTAGAATGTCACTTAATATTTGCCAAGATTTAAGGAAAAACAAAGTTTTCTTGTTACCATTTAGCATCCCCTTCTCTTCTCCCCTTCATTATTTGAGTTCTCTAGCACCTATTTTAGTGTTGCCTTTAGAACAAATGATTTAATTAAGATTTTTTTGACAAGTTATTTTCTTTGTAGAGTTAAATGAAGTCTATCTCCTGGTGTTCACATTGTACGCATTCAGCTCCCTGATACAAAATACTGTAAGTTAGAATTTGTTTGGAAATCCTTAGTCTCTGAAATCCAAGAATTTCAGTTACTTTGATCAGTTCTCATGCTGCCTATAAAACTGTTTTGACTAGTAATTCTCAACAGTGACTGGTATCTCCCAATAGTTCAGGATTTCTTATTTTCTTTTATCTTTTTTAAGGAGCAATTCCCATTCTTGTTGGTGTTTGGGGTTTTTTGCTTTTTTGTTTTTTTAAGCAATCACGATCTTTATTAGACAGTCATGCCTGTACAGGGGAGAGGTAGGGAATGGAACCTCTTAAACTGGAATTATTGTGATGTGGGCCAGGAACTTCATTTGTAATCTCTCCTAAGAAATCCATGGCTGACTGCAGATCTCCTCTCATTTAGTGAGCAGTGTTTGCAGAGCTTTTGATGAGGCCTGGATTTTCGAGGTGAGATTCTGCTGTAGAGTGGTGCACCAAGCGTGTTTCCATCTGGTGCATGCAGACGCCCCTATTACACCTGTGTTTTACTTGAAGTTTGTTCTTCTGCACAGCACATCCTCTCTTTGCCCTAACCAGCTCAGAGGTAGAGGAGAGGGTAGTTTCTTCCCTCATCCCTTCCCCCTGAATCAGCCTTTTGTTTCCTATAGAATCAAGATGAATGCGTGACCTCTTAGAGATTGTGAGGATTAATTTTTATCTTAAAACATCTTTGATCCATATATCATTATCCTTCAGGGTCAGATACCCCGTCCACTTCTCACAGTAAGTGAATTACATAGCATTCTTGTTAAAACACATCCCAGTGATATAAAAATACATGTTTATGTCAAAGAAGGATTTCTGACCTGCAATTTCAAGAGAAGAAAAAGTGTTCCTCAGAGTGGCCTGGAGAAGTCGGTACAGGCTGGCTGTGAGAGGACTGTGTCTTAAATCCTTCGTGTTTCCTGCCTGTCTGTAGTAGTTTTGTAATTTTGGGTTTTTTCACAAACATGTTAAAAGCCTGTTGTTTATCAGCCTGAGAACAGTCATGGAGATGGCAGTCTCTCACAGGTGACCAAAAGACAACAGATAGTACTGTGCCTGCAGTGCGTTTCCTGAAGTGATTTTCTTTTGCTATTTTCCAACAATGCAGTATTTAAATAGAGCTGCTGCTACTGGTGTACATGCTTTACATAATAGATATCTACTTGGCACTGAAAATTTAGCAAGTTAATTTAAGCTGGTGTCAAATTCCTCATGTCTGCCGGGATAGCAGGTGAGAGCTACTTCACAGTAATATCTCATTTTGTCCAGAAGAGGGCCCTTCTACATGCACACGAGCGTCTTGCTTTGTTGAAAAACCTTTTCTTTCATTCCTTCAGAATGCTCATTAGGATATCCGAAGCTGGGAGAGGTGTTGATCTTGCTAGGTTAAAACCTGGAAAGGCTACAAAATAGCTGAAGGGAGAGATTGTCCACTAGGATTCTGTTCATCTTTGCACTGTAATACTTTTGTAATATGAAAATACTGACTAAAATCTACTTCCATATTCCTACTAATGCTAGAGCATTCCACAGAAACTTTATTTTCAAGTATGAACAAATAACTGTAAACTTTTTGAAGTAATGAACCAATGTTTATGTTACTGCATTGGTTAAAAAAAATTGAGAAGAAACACGTGGTGAAATAGAGGCTTGGTTCTGCTTTGTGCTTGTTTTTATTTTGTCCTCGCACCGTTCAGTTGTTCTGTGTGAGGCTGCTTGTCACCATTCCTTCCTGCTATTGAGCATAATAATAAACTGACATCACCCAGAAGCATAAAACTGTTTAGAAGTTGCCATCAGTTTTCTTTAACACTTGGATTAAAGTTTGATGTAATGTTTATCTTACAGCATTGCTAATGTTAGCTGACAAGTATCTTAATTGTATAAAGCCACAGTACACAATGAACTAAAGCTTTGTATATACAGTGGGCCAATTTTCTAAACTGTGTTCTTGGCTGGTGTCAAATAGGTATTATGTATAGGGATTTACTGTGTCAACTTTAACTTTCAGAAATATATGAATGCTGCACACAAAAAAATTTCTCTGAATGTGCTTCAATGACTGTAGGAACTCATTTTAGCCATTTGTGTGCCTCTTCTGTTTGTACCTGCCTTCCACAGGCCTCTGACTGACTGAATTCTCCAGACAGTACTTTTTCTGGAAAGTGACCTATGTATTTTCCTTTGTAGAAGTCTGTGTGGCATGGTACTGATGCCATGAAGATTTTTGCCTTTTCTTTTATACCCCTGTTATACCTTTTTACAACTTCTGTATTCTTAGTGCTTTTTCCCTACGAGACTTAAACATTTTAGAAGCTTTGTAGTTAGGGATCAGTGTGCCCCAAACCCCAAGATCCTCTCCAGAACACATTCTGTAAACTAAGATAGACCTATCCAGGGGAAGGCTCCTTGGGGAGGGGGGCTCACTCGAGCCTCTGATTGGGGAATTTTTGATAGATATGCTAATTAGTAAAACCTATAACGTTATCTTTTGGGGGTGTATTCGGTGGGGTGCATTCCAATATATATGACCTGGACGTGTGCACCTAAGGATCCTTAAAATAAATACCAAGGTAAAATCCCTTTTCCCCTTCTAACCGTGTATGACTCTTGATTTTAAGACCAAGAAAAGGCATCAGTACCTGTGCTCATTTAGTCATGTAAGGGTGGGATTTTGGTGATGTCGGCTGAGATATTTTCAGTGACAAGTGCGTGCCGTTCAATTGTAAAACAAAACCTGACTGCTTTATCCGTGTGCATAATGGTTTGAAAAAGTCTGGAAGCAAAGTGGTGGCAATACGTGCTGAACACACTACCCTCAGTCTAACGTTTGCCTTTTGATGCCATGCAGGATCAAGATGAGAACTCTCACTTGTTGGATGGTCAGTATATGCCGTACAGGGGACACAATTCTTTCCGTGAGAAGTATTTCAGTGGTGTGACAAAGAGGATTGCCAAGGAAGAAAAGGACAATCAGAAGTAAAATATTATTTAAACAGATTAAAAAAAGAAAGAAGAATGAAGACCATGTTTCTTTGTAAGGACATCTGGATATGAACATTTGTTTGGATGCTTCAGAAAAATAAATACTGCTTTTAATTTTAAAACAAGATGAAACCCGCAACCAGGTTGAGAGCAGTTCTTTTTAATTAGCTTTGTTTATAGCAGATTTTATTGTACAAGTTTTTTGAATCTTATTTAATTTATATTTGTACTTCCAAGTACTAATTATGATTGACTAAAATCATTATTATTCTTCTTTCACCATTAACATTTACAAAAAAGTAGTAGTATTATTTGGCTTCTTAAACTGTGAACATCTGGCTGTTTTAAAAACACGTGGTGGTGATCAAGGGTTGCTGATTAAGAAGATCATTTTCATTTGTTTTGGTTTTTTTTGTAAATGGTGTACAATAAACCAAGGTTGGTGGGAGGTTTTTTTAATTGTTGCATGCAATAATTGCTTGTATGAGTTCCACTTGCTTGGGCTAAGGTCACAAGTGTTCAAAACAAACAGTAAATGCAAAGAAACAACCGGGCCCATGCACAACCCACAAGAAGAAAAGCCTCTGTGACCTGACAAACTCTGGGGAGCCTAGTAAGCCCTGTGAAGCCTGTCCACATCTGAAGCTCATCTGTACCTTGGATTTGCTTTTGCATTCCTAAACCTTGACTCTTGGTCAAGCCAACTTCTGCAATTTTTGGTTCAGAAATTGATAGTTAAACCAGTAACAACAACAGCATAAAATCAGTAATGGTTCCCTAATGGTATTAAGCCTAATCAAATCTTTGAAACCAAAGCTTTATTTGTTAAAGGGCAGACTTTGCTGAATCCACACCACGTCCATCATGAAAATACCTCATTTGAAAACCACTAAGCCCATTAATTCAGGATGTTAATGGCTCTTCTCATTTTGGTGGTCACATATGGTCACATACTCTTCAGCAGGGCCCTGGTGAATGCATCTGTGCTCCAGCCAGAGCAACCCTGCTTCTCAGTTTGCTGCAGGTCGCTGGCTGTGGTCATGTTAGAATCTTTGTAGATCATAATTTTTAAGTGCCTCTCCAAGGACAGCACAGGTCATTGTGTGTATCTGATCTAGTTCATTAACTGAATTTGCACTTCTGTGTATTGTGGTCCTCAGCTGCAGCAGGAAAGCTTACAAACTCAATGACAACTTAGTCTGGCCTTCTGGATCTAATCTGTGGTGTGTTAAAAAAGTTCTCAAAGAGTGATTTATTTTCTGTTTCCATTATAAATCACTTTGTTTTGACACTTTTAATGTCAGCCATATAATAGTTGTTCTGGACTCAACTTGGAGCAAGATCAAAGCTCAGAAAATTTTTCAAAAGCAGAATTTGAATTGATCACTTTCAAATATTACTCCTGCTTCTGAAAACCTTTCATTTCAGCATTACAATTTAGCACTCAGCTTTTATTACTTAACAAATTAAAATTAATTTCTGTTCTTCATGGGCAAGGAATTTTTCTAGCTGTATTTATTATGCACTTATAACTCCATTTTTGTGAAAGTTACCTTACTCATAATCTAAGTGGTTATACAAGAGGCAAGGTAGTGGCAAGTCTGGCTCTGTCAATTCAATGAAAATGATTTAGTTTATTTCTCCTGTGCCTGGTCCAACTTCTAGTCCCTTCAGCAGTGGTGGTGTGGCCTCTATTTAGCAGTCCATACATACCAGCTCTGTCAATTACTGAAGGGTACCATTTTGAACAGAAACTGTCAGTGTATTTGGGGTACTGCATCAACATTGGCTAATCAGAAATCGTTTAGAATTGAAATCAGATGTTCAGGCTCTGCTGATCCCCAACTTTAAAGCTATCAGTTGGAAATATTCCTCGTCTTTAAATTTCTCCTTGCTTGGTGTACATGCTCCAGCCCGTTGTGCGTGCAGACTTCAGAGCACAGGCATTTATAGATCCAGAGCTGTGACACAGTCCTGGCGCTCTCCCTAGCGCAGGGCTGCCGGGTGACTGAGTTATCCTTTCGGCAGGATTTGGCCATTGATGGCCGCGGCTTCTGGCAATTCCCTTCACTCTGGTTCCGTTCAGTCTCTTTCCGTGAGGTTCCAGTTTCCTGTCCCTGGCGGGGAGCGTCAGTTCACGAGCCCGCACTGAACTCATGCCATTGTCATTCTCTCCTTTGGGGTGGTTTGTGCCATTTTCCAGTTTTTAAAAATAAATGTTATTTTTGGAGGGCTTTGTTGTGCTGCGGCAAATTGGATGGAGGGAGGAGCTGAAAACGGCTGCGAGGTCGTATGGGCAGAAGCTGTCTCTTGCTGTAGGGAACAATTTATAAAAAACTTTTTACAGGATCCCTTTACCTGGTGGTGGTATTCTGGCTGTGAGCCTCCCACGTATCTGTGGAAAAAGAAGGGGGAAAAGTAGCGGAAATAGATATCCTGTGTATTCACTGTGTGCCCTACCTGCCATCTCTCTCTAATACTTTTTATAATTAGTGGCCAATTTGAACAAGTTTAACAGAAGGTCAAGGTTTGATGATGTCTTAAAGATAACGGAGCTACGCTTTTTGTTGAAACAGGCAGAAGGATTGAAGAAGACAATCTCTTCCAAGGAAAAGGCTGTAATACGAGTTCAACTCTCATTAAACATCAGAGAACCCACATGGAAACAAGACCTGGACAAAAGCTCTAACCAGCTTTTTTTTTCTGTTGCTACAACCAGTGCTGGCCCTGCTGCTTCTTGATCTTCTCATTAAAACAAAGAGACACAAGTAAAAATTTTTTTAGTAGGAACACAAGGGTCTTGGCTGAACTTCCCACTTCTACGCAAGCTGTGAGGCGAACTCACAGAAACTCAGACTCAGTAGTTTCTCCTTATCACTGATGAGAGGAGCCAAGCAGATGTGTCAGCTTGGTGAACTTCTCAAGGATAGTGCAGCTCTCCCTGTAAGCCATCCTAAGAAACTGGTGTCTATTAATGGGATGACATCTGACTCTGGGTCCCTTCCTGTAGAGAGGCAACGTCCCCTCACTGGACATGGGCTCTCCAACAGCAACTCTTTGTTGGAAGGTTGGTTTTGGTGGACACTTTATTCCTGTCTGCCTGTTCTAGAGGGCTGGCAGGCTGTGGTGGAAATCCTTAACAGTTCAGTGTCTCTTTCCATTAGACAAGCAGTCAGTGTTGTGACTTAACAAGGCCACGGGTGTTCATATGCACCAGAGCTGCCAGAAGGCAGTCAAATTTTTGTGAGTTCTCAGTCAAGGTTCACCTGTCCAAAATTACTGAAAAATGGTGCTAAGAAGATAAACCATGGGTCTTAGGGCTGTTTTGATATTGGTTACATGTAGAAGTGTTACAGGGAGGAAACACCTTAATAATTCTGAATCTTTGCTTTCCTTCCATCTCTGCTTTTTAAGATTTCTTCTTAATGGTTTTTTCCAGTGTCTGCAGGACAATTTCACGGCTTCAAGGCCATCAGCCAGAGAAGGGTACCACAGACTGTGACCCTGTGACTTTGCACTGTCTTCTGGCCTCAGGTTTTCCAGAGACAAAAATGTCCAGTTAGAGCAGGGAAGAGGGAGGGGGATGATACACAGTGGTTGCAGGTTTCCGTGTTGGACAAGAAGCAGCTCTGGGGTTAGCTGGCAGGAGGTTGAGCTGCTGGCTCAGCTCCCATCCCCACCATGTTTCTCTTTTCTGACTCTCCACCCCTTCATAGAAGCTGGGAAGAAGAATTTAATGTGTTCTTTCTTTGCTGTTTAGTTTGGTTTGCAGTTTAAACTGAGGTCCAGAGTTGAACAAGGCTGTCTTTTCAGTCTGGAAACTTCTTCCTAAAAAAAATAGAGTTGTGGGTACCCAGGAGAATGAAGAGACCAGTATCCGTCTCCACATTTCTTTTTTGTTTGATATTTGCAAAAAAATCCTGTTTCTTTAACCTTACTCTCTCTTATAACTGATTTTGGTGATCACATAATTTAAAAAAGCAAAATATATCTTACCTGCCCCCATGCTACCCTTTTTAATATATGTCTCTGATGTTCTCTTCCTGGCTCAGTGGGCTGTAAAAATCTGTGTTTATGTATGTATCCTCACAGCTGTTTTCATTATAGTTCTCTGTCCTGGATGCTGTTATTTTGTCCACAGTGTTTTGCATTTTGTACTGCCTCTCACCAGTTCCAGCTTTCCCGAGCCTGTGGGTGGGGAGGACACCACTCCAACGAGATGAGTGCTCTCTGCTAGCCAAAGCACCCCGCCAGACCCAAGGTCCCAGAGAATGGACATTCTGCCTGGCTGCACTGAGGGCACTGCACCTCGAGACAGGTTTGCCAAGTAAGATCTTTTGTAACTCTTGTAGGTTGCTTTGAGTGAGGTGGGCAGCTGAAAGGTGAAACCCATTGATAGGAGGGAGATCTCGGTGTCTTTGCTGGCACTCTTGGGATATTGGCTGACTGTGCACTCAGGGAGGTGCCCAGTCAGAGGCTGCTGAAAGCCCACAGCAGAACAAGGCACAGGAGCCTTCCACTGTGCATGACAGGCTTGACAAGGAGTGCTTTGAGTAGCAAAGTAGGATCAGGATATTTTGCTTTGTTTAAAACTCCCCAAAAGTTAATTATTTTTAAATTCAATTTTTAGGTGCTGGAAAAAGATTATTTTGTGCAATGATACATTAATGATCATCTGAGATTCTAATCCAAATTTTTGTTGCCTTACATAAAAAACGGTGAAAATAAAAAAAATCTAAACATGTTCAAAACATCATAGTATCACTGTGGTAATTCTTTCCAAAAGGAAATCTTATTTGAAATTTTTTTCCAGTGAAAATTTCACTTGATGTATAAAATTCTGTTTTAAAATTAAAATCTAAAATCCATCTTCATGGATTCATTCTAATAAATATTTCATTAATAAAGTGCAAAATAGCAGGTCATGTTATTATTTGTAATGGGATAAGTAGTTAATTCTAATCAAATATGTAGCTCCTAAGAGTCTCATCTCCATAAGGAGATACCATTGGCAAAATAGCCATAGTTAATCACAATACTTGCTTTGCTGGAGTCTGTCCCAGAAGATGGGATGTCTCTGACTGATGTCTAGGGATGGATGTTCAGTGCCATGATTGGACAGCCCAGAGTGTCTTTGCTTTATCCTGAGACCAATGTGAAAGGTTTCCACTAAACACTGAGAATTATGCTGTGTATTTTGGAGGCAAAACTAATCCTTGTTCTATCTTTTCTTCTATTGATGTAGCACTAGGGGAAATGCAAGTGGGTAATTGGAGTACAGAATAAATTTAGTTATGAAAGTTCTTAACAACTTAAGAGCCAAGGTTCCTTAAATACTATGATTTTTGGCTAGGCATGAAACACAGCTATGTAGAGAAAATCCTGGGGGTAGTTGGATCTATTACAGAATCACAGAATATGCTGAGTGGGAAGGGACCCATAAGGATCACCAAGTGCAACTCCTGGCCTTGCACAGAACATCCCCAAGAAATCACACCATGGGCCTGAGGGCATTGTCCAAATGCTTCTTGAACTCTGTCAGGCGTGGTGCTGTCACCACTTCCCTGGGGAGCCTGTTCAATGCCCAACCCTCCTCTGCGTGAAGAATCTTTTCCTGCTATCCAACCTAAACCTCCCACACCACAGCTTCATGCCGTTTCCTCCCATCCTGTCACTGGGCACCAGAGAGATGTGCCTGTCCCTCTGCTTCCCCTCACAAGGATGTTGAAGACCACAATGAGGTCTCCCCTCAATCTCCTCCAGGCTGAACAGACCAAGTGACCTCAGCTGCTGCTTGTAAGGCTTCCCTTTCAGACCCTTCACCTTCCTCACGGCCCTCCCTTGGACCCTCTCTAATAGTTTAATGTCTTTGTTATATTGCGGCACCCCAAACTGTGCACAATATTCAAGGTGAGGCTGCCCCAGTGCAGAGCAGAGCGGGACAATCCCCTCCCTTGCCCAGCTGGCCTGATGCTGTGCCTGATGCCCATCAGGACATGGTTGGCCCTCCTGGCTACCAGGGCACTGCTGGCTCATGTTCAACTCTCTTTTGACCAGGACCCCCAGATCCCTTTCCACAACACTGCTTTCCATCATCCCGTTCCCCAGTCTGACTCCCCAGTGTAGCTCCTTACATTTACGTACAGGCAGTCTTCTCTGCTGAGTTGTTTGTGGCCATTTTCTTTGTGTGAATGTATGTGATGGGTGGAATGTTGCCTCTGTGGTCAGTTCAGAAATCAGGTTTGTTTTGAGGCAGTTTGCTTAAAGCTTTGAGATCTGAGGTTAGGAGTGCTGGGCAGGTACAATGGGTTTATTGCAATAACAGCTGTGGCAGAGACTAGGATAACCAGAATCACAAGCAGCACTGTAGGACATAGGCTTCTGTCCTGGAGGGAACCTTATATCTCATTAATAAACAGACCCATAGCAATTTAGGAGCATTTTGGGAAGTTCCTACTCTCTTCAAAATGCGTATGTGGCAAAGAATACTTGTGTGCCTTTGCTCGAGCCTCATTCCTTAACACAACACTCCCTGGATAAATGAAATTACATGAGAAAGGGAGCTGGTTTGCTTAAGCAGTATTTGTGAAAGTTGGCATTTGCAAAATGTCATGTTTTAGTCTCCATAGCTTGGAAGAGGAGCTGTCAGAGAAGCGTGTGTGCACCTCTCATCCTGTCCTTGCTGAGGAGCTGGTCCCAGGCAGTGTGAATGAGCTAGTGCTCACTGGGTGAACACACACACGAGTGCCAGGCACCACCACCTGTGCTTGTGCTGCCTCCCCGCTCTGGTGTTCCCACTGACAAGCTGCAGGCTGAACTCGTTAAACTACTGCTGTTTGCTACAGAGAATGACCTGCCAAAAATCTGCACAGCCCTGTGCCACTGGGGTCAGGGGAGCCGGCCCTCCCCGCTCACCCCCAGCTGCCCTGCCTCTTTATGAAGCAAAGAAATTAATTCTATAATAATCATAGAATGGCATTTTTAGCCTTATGTAAAAATGTCAAGGAAGACAAAGATAAGGATTATTTCTTAATTAAATATTTTGGATTTTATTTTGGTTTTTTTTTTTACTCTAAAAGCAAACCAAAACAAGTTTGTGCCAAGAGCTGTTATATCCCACCCCCTTCCTATTTTTTTAAATTGTATTTTTATATGCCTGGCAGAATTAATGATGAAAATCTTTCCAACTGTGACTTTGCCAGAATCCCTTTCTGAAGCTCCTACTAATTTGGATTAAAACTGGATGGATGAAAGCCTCAAACAGCAAATCCTGGCAGTAGATTTGCTGAGGCCCCACAGCATATACTTCTCCAACTGTTCTTATCTTCTGAGGAAAAAAAAAAAAGAAAAACAGAAGGAAACATAATTTTGTGATTACACAGTTGTTAGTATTCTCCCTGCCTTTCACCTCTCTGGGCTGGTACACAGTGTCCCACTACCCCAGTAGCCTGCTGGGCTCCCCATTTGCAGGACAGACCCCTGGCTTTTGCAGGGCGAGGTTTTAATTGCAGAATGGTGGGGTTTTTAAACACTATCTCGTACCAGCCACACTAAGTGTTAACAGCCAGCCTGGATTTTAGAGAGAGTTGCCGCCCTGGGGTGTAACAGTTCAGAATGGAAATGGTGGGTGTGCAAGCCTGTCATTGCAGGGATGTGAAGCCACCAAGCTTCCTGAGTCCCGGCTGCTGGGTGTTCACCTCACTTGCTTAATTCTAGCAGAGTTGGCGCCGTGTTGTCTTACTGTCCAGGCTTCCTGGAGCCAGCAGCTGCAAGCTTTCCTACTGCCACAGACAATTAAATTAATTTCCTTAAATTGAACAAATCGATCTCTGGCAAGTGGCCCATGTTACTGCTCCTCTTCCCTCTCGCCAGGAGAGCCTTCTGGAAACTTGTGAGCTTACTAAGCCCTCGCTCGCTGTGTTCCTCCCTTCACAGCCATGCTGAGGCAGAGGAAAGGCAGTGCTCTGAACACGGGCAATGCCATGGGATGCTGACAGCCTCTTCCCATGGCCTTGTCAGAGGGTGCCCTCTTCACCAGCGCAGCCCCTCCAGGTGTGAGGCTGCAGCTCACAAAGGCATCTGAAAGCTACTTGTGAGCACGTTGTCTCAGATCCCAGCGCTTCCCGGAGGGGGTGGCAGGAGCTCCTTGCTGCAGATGCTCCAAGCGCCTTGCTGGCCTGCCTGGAGCACCTCCTGCACCTCCTGCACTTGTATTTATGGCATAGTCTGTTAATCATTAGGAACAAGAGCAACTTTCCCCACTTGCCATTTCTGGCAAATCTGAAGATTTTGAAGGAAGTGGCCACTTCTTAAGAAATATGGGAGATAGTGTAGGCACAGGAGCATCTCCTGTCTCCAGGCTGTGCCTGCTAGCAGGGAAAGACATGCAGCCCCTCTGTTCTTCTGTGGGAGAACTGCCCTTTCCACTCATTTCCAGTGTGCCAAAGGCTTTGTTTTTACAGGCCGTGCTCCGTGTCCCCATTAGCTGCTGTTTTGCTCCATCACTGTTCAGCAAGTATGAGCTTGAGAAGCTGTCTCCAGCTGCTTTGAGCTTTTCCTTGCTTCTCAGGATGCCTTGAGGTAGGGATGAGCATACTCTCAAGGTGGCACCTAATCTTTCATGTCAGTGCCATATATGTCAGTGCCGTATCTCAAGCAGTTGCGTTAGTCTCCTTCTAGTAAGTGGAGAGGAGTAAGTCCAGAGCACTTGTCCATCTGCTCTTCTAGAGCTCTCGCAGGTGCACAACTCAGACTTGCTCCTTTAGGAGCTACTCTAGTTGGAAATGTCTGGTTTTTTAATGAACTTCTTTGTTTACAGTGAGGCCAGTTAATTTACCTTCATTTCATACAAGCATATAAGCTCCTGCTTCTGTTATGCTGGGTAAGAATATTTATGAAATAGTTTTGCCCTCTTCGTTTTCATCTACTTTGTCCATCCAAAAATGAACCAATTTGGTTTTGATATTAAGGAAAAAAACAATGGTTCAAGAAACAGCCAGGAGAGCAAACACCCAAAGATCAAAATCTCTCTTGCTCTCTTGGCGGTCACAGAATTTATTTCCTTTTGTCCTTTTGTCCATCTTATCAGGTTTCTGGCTCATGATTTCTGTGAGTTGCTGCCTACTTCTTTTATCGTGGGTTATCTAAATATTTGTGCAGCTAATTTTATTTCCCCTTTCACTAGATTGTTACTTTATATGTATGATGCTTTGGGGAGCTGATGGGTGAGATACAAATCCGGCTTGGGAGTACTGGATTACACTTCATGAAAGGTTCTGCAGATGAGTTATTGCTCTGCAGCAAGTCCTCAGCCTGCGGTTTCACAAGCATGGACGCTAATGTGACAGTGCAGTGCTGCTGACAGGAGTGGGGTTTGTGCCTTTTCCCTGTTCCCTGGCCCTGGCTTTTCTCACCCTCTGCTCAGCAGAGCTACCCACTCCTACATTGACCATGATTCTTAGTGGAGCATTTCTTCTCCCAGTTCAGCATACTAAGCCAGCATAAAACTGGTCATTTTGCTGAAACAGATTACCCCAAGGGAGTGAATTTCCTTCTTCAGAGGTAAGCTCTTGGATCAGCTCGTTGTGGTCATGGAACCGTGGTCTCTGTCACATCACTCCTAGACCTCAGGCTGACTGTGGATGCTGTGAAGCTCCTTGCTGAATTGCCCAAGAACCTTCTGGCAGAAGTTGGCAGAGACCACGGATTCATCACCACAGTGAGGTGATCCAACAGCTCACCTCAGAAGAAGGAAATTCAGCCTATGCTTTTGAGAAAAGGGAAGATACACTAAAGTTAGAAGGGTTGCCTTTGAGGGTTGTTTATTCACTTGAGTCTTAATGCTTTGATACATTTTTCCCTTAACTGAAGTACTGTGTTGTGGCTGCTGAAAGCTTTCTTTCCTTCTTGTGATCCAGGGGGCGAGGTGTGCCAAAGTTGACACAGAGAAACCACGAGGATCAACAGTGGAGCTACAAATGGTCCATGGGATTTATCTCAGAGGGGCATAAAGAGCTTTGCAGCCTTGCAGCTTTTGCAGCCTCTCTTCAGATTTTGGAGGGTTTTAAGGTGTAGAGAAGTCCAACCACAGTATGTGTCACAGAGCAAAAATTTTCTTTTTTTTGTGTGTGATTGTGGATATTTATTCATTCAGTGCTCTCTTTTTTAACACTACCTAATTATTACTTCTCTTTTCCTTTCAAAAATTCTCTCACCAAGCTGACTTGGCTTATAATAGTTTCCAACGCTGTGAAAGTGGCCCTTTTGGAACACAATATGTTTCTGCTTTGGTTTATATGAGAACCCAGAACTTCTTATCCTGCAATGTTTCCAAACACAGAGCTTACAAAGTTACTTTACATATTTATATAAACCATCAGCTCTGGGGCCCTCAAGATAAGCAAGAAAGACGTTGATTTGTTCAAGCAGATCTAGAGGAGGCCACAAAGATGATCAGAGGGCTGGAGCACCTCTCCTATGATGATTAGCTGAGAGCTGAGGTTGATCAGCCTGGAAAAGAGAAGGCTCCAGAGAGACCTTCTGACAGCCTTCCAGTACCTAAAGGGGACCTACAGTAATGAGGGATTCTTTATCAGGGAGTGTATGATAGGACAAGGGGTAACAGTTTTAAGCTGAAAGAGGGTAGGTTTAGATTGGATATTAGGGAGAAATTCTTCAGTGTGAGGTTGATGAGGCACTGGAACAGCTTTCCTAGAGGAGTTGTGGATGCCCCATCCCTGGAAGTGTTGTATGGAGCCTTGAGCAACCTGGACTAGTGTAAGGTGTCCCTACCTATGGCAGGGGGGTGGAACTAGATGATCTTTAAGGTCCCTTCCAAACCCAAACCATTCTATGTTTCTGTGATTCTACGATTTGAGTGCCTTGCATTCTTGAGTGGATTTGTCCTCAGAAGATCCTTATGAAATAGACATTATTCCCATTTTAGAAATGTGACTTGCCCAAGGCCATACATGATGTCATAGTGGAGCAGGAAAATGGACATCTCCCAAGTCTCAGGCTAGCTCCCAAACCACTCCACCAGCTTTTCTTCTAGGGCCGATCACAACCAGCTCACAATGCTGTACATCCACTGGGATTTTTTTCTGTGCTAGGAGATCAGGGAAGCAAAATGTTCTGGATCTGTAAATCTCAATCTTCATCTACCTATGAAACTATTAATTTTGCAGGGTTCTGCTGTAGCATTTAATATTTTAGTGCTTGTGGGCACCACTTACATTCATTTGCTTTCTAACTGGAAAGAACAGATGACCCATAGGAGTGTACTAAGGATACATAAAAGAAAGAATGATTTTAAAATTAGTGGGGAAATTTGTGGTGAAATCTAAAGTAGTTATCCACTATATATGCACGTTCTCTTGAACAAAACCGTTTGGTACCAACCAAACCATGACCAACAATGCAAGTGAATTTGTCAATTACTGTTAAATTTTTCTGGACAATTAGTATGATCTTCAAGTAAAACTTCAAAGGTTGTAATCTGCACAATTGGTTTCATTCACTCTGAATTGTCAGTTGTAAAGGGTACTCTTTATTTTATACAAAACTACAGCAAACAGGTCAAGACCTAGGAAACTGAGAAAATCAATCCTTTATTGTAGTAGGTATCTTCAAAGCTTGTCTGAAAGATTTTTTCCACAAAAGCCTCATCTGCGTTAGGATTTCCAAAGTAAAAAATGAATGTTTGTGATTGCTAACATCAAGAAAGACTAATTTATCTATGGAGCATTGGTAGTGTGTGAGCACTGATGGTGCTGGGACTAGATTTTCATTAAAACTGGAATTGTTGCTTATCCTCCACATCTAAAGCAAGTATCTGCCTTATTTAACTCAGCATTGGGCTGAGATACTCAGTATGAGAGACACAAGAATAACCTTTAATTTTTAAGAAATTAGTTTATTTATTAATTTTTAATTAATAACTTTCTGCTATTAATGGCAGATGTTCACGGGAGTCATATGAGAGCAGAGATGTCATTTAAAACTCACTGTTCTTCCGTGTCACCTTCAGGCACATTTTGCCAGATCTGAAATCTAGAGCAGTGTTGACACTATTCTCTCACTCCAGAGAGAATAGACCATTCAATCCTCCTCTATCACTCAGCAGAGCTGTGACAAGGTGAGGAGAAAAACATCACAACATTTCAGAGAGTCTGTCTTAGCCTTCTTCACAGGATGCAACACATCAGCGCAAAGACAGAGGACGGGGTGGTGGGGTACCTCCAGCACATGCCTAGAAGATTATTTTCAAAGTTTGTTCTTCTAGAAATGAATTCCCATTTTATGATGATGGATATTTTCAGTCTTAAAGGTAAGAAACTAGACTATCAGATTACTGGCTACCAGATAGGGATAACTAATTGTGATGGCTGTTCCAGCAGCCTGTTATTTTATGTCTGTGTTTAACTCTGAGTTTCTAGCCTTTACTGCTACAGATGGATACTGGACTGCTGTTCCTAAATGAAGTTGTAATAATAGACTCTAGAGATGGAAAAATACCTAATGGTCCATTTCCCTGGAGCTTCCAAACAGACTTTATCAAAAAAAAGCACAGGCAAATATCTTCCATTGCAATATTTTACCATTAAATATTACTCCTTCTTTATAGTCTGGGTGGAGAAAACGAGGCTTAACAGCTCCTTGGCTTAAGGTTTTGACAGTCTGTAAGCTTGGTACCCAAGAGTCTTCTGGTACCAGTCACCTTTTGCTTTGCAGATTTGGAGCACCTGGGAAGTCAGATGGGGCAGTTTGTAAAGTGTACAACTAATCTGCTGTGCTAATACAAAAGTTCTGAAAAAGGAGGCAAAGAACATTTGTTGAATTGCAAACATGAAGCACCCAGTCCCACAAGTTACTTTATTTATAACAAAGCACGAGGACTGTAACTTTGCAGGAGTCCCTGCTGTAGCTGTAGGATGTGTTTGCAGCTGTGATGGCTGGGTGTGCTTCACTTGGACTCACAGCTGCTCTAAGTGGGACAAAGGGGGTGCCTTTCTTCAAAATGATCCCTATCTGCTGACTGTCCTACTGGACACATAACTGCACTGTAGTTTCTGAGTTTCCTCAGAAATGATCTCAATATATGATTCTATAAACCAGAGGTTTCAGCATTCAAAGGCATGCATGTTTGTGTGTGTGTGTGTGTGTGTGTTGTGTGTGTGTGTGTGTGTGTTTTTAAAACTGGGTTCTACAGAAGTACCTAAAATACCTCATTTAGGTTATTGAACCTGTAATGGAAAAAATGCCCTGCAGACAATGTAAAGGTTTAATTGGGATTCAGTTGCTTGTACTCTTTCAGACTTTTAAAGAAAAATATCAAAGAATGAACTGTAAAGCCAGATGTATATCTCCAGAGACTTAAACTGTCCAGGGTTCTACAGAAGTACCTAAAATACCTCATTTAGGTTATTGAACCTGTAATGGAAAAAATGCCCTGCAGACAATGTAAAGGTTTAATTGGGATTCAGTTGCTTGTACTCTTTCAGACTTTTAAAGAAAAATATCAAAGAATGAACTGTAAAGCCAGATGTATATCTCCAGAGACTTAAACTGTCCAGTTTCCAGTGACATGCTTTAATTCTCCTCCCACTTAGTAATTTTACATTGGCGCAAGTTCTTCGGATAAGAAAGGGCCACTGACCTCTCCAAAATTACTCTTCTTACATCAAGCTGGAAACGATGAGATCTCACGAAATATGTAATCTCGTTAATTGTAAGTGTATCTGCATTAATGTCTTGGAGATGAGCCAGAGGAAGACTTCTGTCTGTGCAGTTTTGCACATGCTTAGGTGCTTAGCCAGGTTTAGAAATTATTATAGGTACGGTATTACTGATGACCAAGCTTTTCCACTCCTTTCTCCATTCCTTCCCCTCTCCTTTCCCCACATTGTTACTTAGATTTCAGTTAGTTCAGGTAGTCTCTGTTACATTTTTTGCCTGAAAGAAAAATACAAAACCCACAACAAAACCCAGCCCCAAAAAAACCCCACACCAAAGTCTGGGGTTTTGTTTTGAATGTCTTTGTTTCAGACAGTCCTTGTGAGAATGGTGTCCTGCTGCAGATGGCTTTGAGGTGATGTACCAGCAGGCAGTTTCAGGTCTCCTCTGAGCACCTGCCCAGATGGGCAGTCAGAGGGGAAGGGGATCTGTGCCCAGGTGCCTCAGGCCACCACTGACCCCCATTCTCCCAAAGTCCCTTTCTCCCCCCTGCAGTGGGAAGTCAGCGGCTTTATTTTGTGCTGTTGATACCTCTTCTGTCAAAGCAGGACATTGTGCCTTGCAGTGCAGGGCTTGAAAGGACCGCAGTGTGCCATGTCCCTGTCTCTAAACGCATCTGCTTCGTGCCAGTAGAACCACTCCTTAGCAGGTGCGGAGCAGCTGGTCTCTCTGGCTGGCCACTGGTGACCTGGGCTCTGCTGGTGCTCACAGTTCTAGGAACACACTGTGGTTATCCAGTCAAGTAAATGGCTAGGGCCTCTACTTACTATGTGCAACACAGCAAAAGGGTGGGGTAGGGATTTAGACCCAAAGGAAATAACATCTGTTTATATGAATTGGAAGGGAGCTTGAAATGCCAAGGTCTCATCTTGTTCTGGTTTCTTTTTGGGTTCACCACCTTCTTTCCTATTCATTTCTTATGACAGAATGAAGTTTATTTAGACCTTTCATTTTCCTGACTCCTGCCCCAGAAGCAGAAAGTCAGGATGAGGTAGGATCTACGCCAGCCTCAGCTCCTTTTCTCCAACAGTTGTGATTATTAACTTCCTCGAAATACATACAAGAAGATATATATTGGAGAAACAGATACAAAGTATGGTTTCTACTAAAATGATCAACTTATATATGTTTATTATGGAAACCATGGTCTTGCCTGTTATCATTGGTTTAAAATATGACTAATTGTTTGGACAAACCAGCAGTTTAGTTGGATGTCTGGCTAAATATTGTAAGTTGTTTAAGAGTGAAGTAGTTGATTCTGATGATAAAATATGCTCAAATATTATTACAGTTGTGTGTTTGCATGAAAATTGAGGGGAAAGGTTCGGTTGTTTTTTTTTCTTCTTCTTCTTTTTTTGGCTGAGTTCTTGGTTTTCTTGGCCAAGGAAATTGTTCCATGTCAATCTGATTTGCAAAGAAATTGTTCAACAGAGACTTCTAACAGCTTACTAGAGCTGTTGGGGTACTTCTGAGATCAGGGATGTTTTGTTAGAGACAGAGGAAAGAAATTGCTTTTATTCAAAGGTCTAACTAGTAGTATGAACCTAAACTTGTTCTTGATTCTACTTGCAAGAGAAGAAACTGGGAAACCACAAAATAGAAGGTCATTCATGTGCATTCAGCTCCATTTCTGTTGCAACAAGGATCTTGGGAGACGTCTGTTTTAAGGTTATATTTTTCCCTTCGTAATATAACTTTGAAAATCATATGGCAGATAACAGGGGGATTTGTAAAATTTTATTTGTCTTTGAATATTTTGAATAAGGGTAGGATTTCTCAACTTTTCTTAATTGAAGAATGATATAGTCTTATAAAATATATGAACCTTTCTGTTTCCCTCTCTATGTTGGGTAAAAGGGTCAGTAATAAGTAAGAAAATCTTTGGGAATCGAGTTAATCACTTTTCAAAATCCTAGCTTAATCTTGTAATCAGACAATTTGATTATATGTGTTGATAATAAAAATGTCTTTATGCCTGCCAATCGGTCCTGCCAACCCATACAAACTGTGGCTGAGTGACTGGCTCCCACTGTTTTCTCCAGCAGGTGGGGATGCTTCTCAGCAAACCCCCTTGGAAGCTGTGGGTTTGCTTGAAACAAGGCGTAATCATTTTACCAGCCACCTCCTGGTGTTGTAGAAACCCTGGTTCTCTGTGGGCCTCAAGCTGAGTAGCAGAGATGAAAATGAGCAGAGCTCTGGCCTCTCACTTTTCTTGCTTTTCTCTCCTGTATAAAGTTTCTGCTTTTGAGCTTCATCTGGACAAAGTGGGGATGCATTTGTGTTGCTTCTTCTCCAGGAGTTGGGAAGCAAGTCCATTGTTTCCCAAAGAAAGAGAGGAGAACAATTCTAGAGCGGGAGAACAGTCTCCTTTCCTGTATTTTGCCTGGGAAGATGTTGTGCCTGAGCCTTGGAAAAAGAATGGAGAATCTTGAAGGAGGGAGAATGCTGAGAAGCATTTAGCATGCTGTTGTCCTCAGGCCATGGGGCTGGCTGCAGAAATTGAAGAAATGCAGATTAACTTGCTCTACAAACCAAAGACTTTCAGGTTGCTTATAGCAGAAGTCCAAGGTGCTTTTTCAGCTGATGGCAGCAGTACCATTCACGTAGCTCCTAGTGTAAACTAGAAATGAGTTTCTAGAGCTGTGTTCAGAGGTCATGTGTTAGTTATACCACCTTCCACAGACACAGGTTTTATCCAGTCTTCAGCTGCCTCGGATGAAATTATCTACTTTCTGTGATGTGCTGTAGACCTAGAAGTAAACCTGGAGCTTTGAGTGTGCATTTCCACCTATGTCCTGAACATAAGAAGAGACAAGTCCTGCAAATGAGGTTTGCTGCTGGCTCAGTGTCTGAGTGGGGTTAAAAAGGAGGCATTACAGTAACCTACTATTTGGAGTTTGGCACTCTGAGTGTACTCATCATTTCTTAATCTGTCCCTGGGTCTGGTTATAATTTGCATCTTGAGCAATCGTATTGCATTCTTCATTTGCATTTGTGTTTTCTTTTCCTATTGTTAAACCTGTTTTCATCTTACACGTTTTCCATTCTTCTGCAGCCCATAGCCAGTGATAGATGACAAGGTTCAAATGCAGAAGGTCAGTTAGATCATCCAGTGTCCATCTCTGCCGTCACAGGATTATTGTTTTTTTGGTCAATTTGCTATTGTTTTGTCCGGCCCATTGCTAAATAGGTCCTGTGTGTTCGACAAAGTTTTGCCACCAATAATACTCCACATACCCTTAATTATAACAAGGGAGTAGTTTGGGGTACTGTTGAGAGGTGGTCTCTTATGGTCAGAAAAATTGTCTATTTTTTGCTTCTTTTTACTCAGACCAGTTTGGGTATGTTGTTCTAAGCACATTCCATTAACTGGTAAATCAAACTACATCACAAGCACTGTTTGAGTCCTGCTTATCTCAATCCTTTCAGCCTAGAATACTCACTTAGCAGAAAACAAGGCAGCTATTGGCATTCATCCTCATTAACTCAAAGGCTGTTTTGTTTGTTTCGGGCTTGCATGTTTACAGTCATTCTGGGCAAAGAGGTTTGCAGTTTGCTTCCCTGTGGTTTCAAATTGCAGTGTTTTATCTGTCAGGGAAGCCTGTCTTAAGGAGCCAGATAAGACACTAATGAAAATTACTTGCCTGGAGAAGGAAAGGTTCACTGGCAGCCCCAGAGAGAGAAATTTGCTGAATCTGAGACTGGGAGTGATGCCACATTGAAAATGAGTTTGCGCACATTTATCTTAGATTTAAAAAAATCCTTAATACAGGTCTAAAGCATATATAATTCATGCCAGTTTCAATTTTTTTTCTGAAGTTAGACTGTCAAGATTATTCATAATTGGACAATAAGAAGTATATTTTAATAATTTTAAAGCAGGTTTCTTCAGTGCCTGAAGGTCTGCATACCAACAAAAATCAGTGGAAATGTTGCTTGCAAGCAGCATACAGCTGTCATAATTATAATATTATCTAAATAGATTCTGTTCATGCAGAAACATTTTACTGTTAGCCGCATAAAATCACATACATATTCTTTGGGATAGCTGTTTCTTGGATAGATCAGCTGATTTCACATTAATATTACTCTTGTACACTTAATAAGAGGGCATAAAGAGAAGGTCGATTTCTGACAGAGTTCTGATACAAAAGAAATTTACAGCTGCACTTTTCTTCCCCAGGAGAGCAGAGTCTTCATTCACAAGGTAGCAAACATAAGGGACAATAACAAGAATCTGTCAGTTTTCCATGCCTAATACAGGGGTGAGAAAGTCCTGACAAAGAGCTGGCTATGAAACTTCCTCATTAAGCTTTTACAAAATTTATCTAGATCTGCACATTTCCTGTGGGTAATACAGGGATTGGTGTGTTAGTATCAGATGGGTGGATGTCTCAGGGCACCTGAGTCCTGATTTCTAGGCACACTTGAAAGGCCGTGCTCTCCACCTAAACTTCTGTCTGTTGTCATGCTTATGGCAGCTGCAGTCCTGCTGTGGCTGGTCTTTTCAGAGCCCCACTTATCTCTGAGTTTTTGCAGAGCAACTTCTGAAATGGAGCACGTCTTCCCTCACCACAGCTGTTGGCCTTCACACTTAAACTGGGCCTTGCTTCTCCTCGAATAGTTGCTGGGGGAGGGAGAGGGTGCGGGTGAGCCTGCTTTGATGTGAGTGCTCATGCAGCAGTTGGCACCAAATCCTTGCTGCAGATCAGGCAGCATAGGGGTTCTCCTTCTCTGTAGAGAGTGATCTAGCTACTGAGGTACTGGATGCAATGGGAGGTGAAGAAAAAAGCAAAGTATCTTTCTGCGACAAGGACTTAACCTTCCTTCAGGGGGACATTCAGGCTGAGCAGAGAGATATTTTTGCTGTCTGTGACTGTGGTCCCATTCTGTTCTTCTGTGGTTTCTCCAGGGCAGAGTAAATAACTTCATACTCAGCGTGCTGGTTTCTAGGAATACTCTTCTAAGGCACCTAATTCTCCCTGGGAATTGTATCTTGACTGTCTAACTCTTGGCTGAGGAGTCTTCCAGGCAACAGGAAATCTGCAAATTAAAACATTGCAACATATAAGTCCTTGGCTGTACCCCAGCTTTGCTGGAGGACCAGTTTTCATCTGTTTGCCTATGAAAAAATATACTCAGATGTATATCATTTCTCTTGCATCATTTAAATGATTCCTCATGTTTCCCACTGGCTATTATTTTTATTACCCACATGCAGTCACTTTGCTGGTGATTTTGTTCATTGCAATGCAGCCAGTAGCACTCTTGTTTCTTGATCCCCAAAATGTGCGGTTGAAGGTCCCACATTAACAAAAGTTGGTTGAAGTTATGTGGGCGTAGCCCTCCGTCTTCAGCTATTTTGTGGTAGGAGCTGGACCAGCTCGTTTACTCAGTGCAGAGATGGACTGTCCATTCTGGTTAACTGTGCTGGATGGCTTCTCCTGTTCCCTAGTCTTTTACTTGTCCTTATAAAGATGTTGGAAGGGGCTGTGCTCTGAGTCACTTGCTGACAGCAGTCAATATGATGCTAGTCATCTTCATGTCTTCTCCAATTTACTGACCGCTCTAGGGTCCTCTCTTTATCAATCCGAGAAATATCTCTCTTCCTTCCCCCACAATACAAGTCCACAGCTCACTAACAGCAACACTAACCTGGTGTCAGGAGGGAGCTTTGCTGCTAGCTGCATCCTCTTTGAGAAGACAGAGTAATCCATGGTTCCATGGCCAGAGCCAATAAATTGCAGTATTTATTCCTAGGGATACTTTTTAGTGTGGCCACAAGTGTGTGTGCTCTCTCCTATTATTTGGTATCTCTGTCCTCCCATAACAGTATGATGCTCAGCACTAAACACAATTTTCTTTTAGATGACATGCTGGGAGAAGTATGAGAGTAAATCACTGATGTTCTTTCTTGTTTTCTGATGTTGACACCATAACCCACATTGCTCTGGGGATCTTTCATCAGCCTTCCACACCTGCATTTTAAAAAGCAAAGAAAATCTTACCAGAAAATCAGTGTTGATGTGCAGGATTTCTCTGCAATATACTTTTGAAACTCTGGAGAGGGGAGTAGAGCACCTCTGCCTGAAGGTGTTTGGTCATCTGCTACACAGAGAATCAGTGTGCAAAGTCTGGCTGACTGTCTCACTGCTTACCTCTGGTGGTAAAGTAAGGCACACCCTGAAGAACCGAGAAGGTATTTTATAGAATCACAGAATGGTTTGGGTTGAAAGGGACAACTTTCATGGGCAGGGACAACTTTCACAAGACCAGGTGGTCAAAGCTCCGTCCAGCCTGGCCTTGAACACTTTCAGGGATGGGGCATTCACAGCTTCTCAGGGCAGGCTCTTCCACTGCCTCACCACCTTCCTGGTAAATAATTTCTTTCTCATATCAAATCTAAACCTACCCTCTTTCAGTTCCAGCTCTACCTGCCTACCCAGTCTGTGGGACACAGTTTGAACACACACACCCCTTTACCAGGGAGAACCAGGGCTGCTTAACCCACCTTGTAGGAGAAAAGGAGTTAGAAAGCTTTGTGATTGTGGACTTCAGTCTCCCCATTGAAGCTGTCACCTTTGGGCTCAAGGAATTATCACATTCAGAGGAAGCAGTGGAAGAGGTGAGGCTGTCTCTCCAGGCTGCAAGACCTATCTGGAGACCATGGAGATGTAGTTCTCATTCTCCTGGTGTGTCAAATCTTTAAGACAAGGGCAGGAACCCACTTCTCCCCCTCCTAGGAGACTGTCAGAAATACTTGTTTAGTTCACCAGCAGACAGCTGGTATGTGAGGGAATGCCCTACAGAATGGAGGTAACACCCTGTTTTGGAGAGGTAGAATGTGGGAGGGGAGGAGACATTGAGCTGAGAAGGTCAACATCTTGCAAGAGGAAGGTGAATCATACGTATTTATGCTAAAAATATATGTAACCCATGCGCACACAGTGTCACAGTGTTTCAGCTCTGCCTGCAAAGCTGGACCTCTGGTCTGTGTAGCTGGGAGACAGATAAATTCTGGATTTGGAAGGACTTGTCCTGAGCCACAGAAATAAAAGCTTGTTTACAGTGCACATGGTAAGATTTACTGAGCATTGTCTCTATTAATATCATGAACCTATGTAAGAATTTACTCCTTTCTAGATGACAGTTCCCTGGCCCAAGCTGAGAGTCCTGGACTATCATCAAGGACTCTGTTATGGATAACATATTAATAGCATCGCTTCAGATGATTTCTGATTACAGCTCTCTCTTTGTTCCTTCCCAGTTTTCTTTTCCCAAGTCTGCTCATTTCCACTCTGCTTTTTCCTCATTTCTTCTGGCTGTTCAGCTGCCAGATTTCTAGTCTGATTGCGTTCTGCCTGTAATGGAATCACTGCACCCAGGGCCAGCCATGAGATCCCAAAGAAAGACAAATGTTGGGTCCCCACTTGGGTGGCACCACGAGCATCCCCAGGAGGGAAGGGAGCCACAGCCTCTCCAGGCCAAGAGTTAAAAGTCTGGCCCTGTATTTGTGTACCAGAGCTCCAGGCTACTGTCACTGAGTGTTGAACCAACCAGGGGAGCTTGACAATGTACACTGGCAGAGGGTCTGCTTCAGAAACTGTGTTAGATTTAAGGGTGTGGAAATTCCTTCATTATTGGAATTCCCCAAACTTCAGCAGTCAGCAGATTTCATATGCTAATAATATTTGTGACAACAGGGAACCTATGAGGAGATTAAAATAAGGCTGGAGGAAGAATTGACCCAAATTCCTGGCTTTTGTCAGTTACAAATCATGCTGCACTATTGAAATTTTCATCTTAAGGATTTTAAGAATAACAGCACTATAGCCAAAGGTGGTGGGAGCAACCTTGCAATGCCGTAAAAATTCATCTGATTAAACTAGGAGGTCAAGCTGCATAATTAGATCTAATCTATTCACAAAGTGGTGTGTAAAGTGCATTAGGAGAAATGGTTTTATTTCAGATGCCATCTAAAGCAACTGATTTTAATAATTGGACAAGTGCTGAGCCAAAGGCCTGGATTTTCTGTTTATCAGCAGTTTTTCGCTACTTCATATGTAAATTTGATAATATAATGAGTGTTGAGGCCTAGTTTGTCCTTGAGCATACATGCAGAGCTGGCTGACCCCAAGGACAGGAGCAGGATACGTGCCTCCGAAGGCATCAGGGGGACACTTCATTTACTTTACATAAACCTCAGTCTTTAGTGACTCAAGACAGAATGCTCAAATAATTAAATGAACATTATTCTTGAACATGAAGTTTTAATAGTGCACCTTTTAAGTTTGTCATCAACCTGTATAAATTTATAGCAGATGAGAGTCCGTGCACAATGCGTTAACTGCTGTGAAGTGAAAGCCTGCTCCATGACTGGGGAATCCACCCTCCATTCTCTAGATCCCAAAGAAATCAACTCCCCAGCTAGAACTTGCTGGGAGAAACTAATGATGAGCAGGATGGATAAAAGTATTCCTACTGCAACTATCTGTATACACTCTAGGAGCAACAGCTTCAGCTTCCATGGTAATTTTGCTTTTAGCTTTCTGTCAGTATAATGAAGAAAGAAAAGTATGTTTTTAACTACAGCATTAATTTTTCAGGCTAGATGTGAGTTGCATGTCAAAACTGAAATCTTAGTTTGTGGAAGTGACATATTCACTGGACACATTTGAAAACCTTAGAATTCAAAACAATACCACAATAGTTTAAATATGTATTTAGTCAAATATACTTTCAATAGCATGAAATGTGTAATAGAGCCACTTCTGGTTTGATTTCAAAACAGCCAGCTTTTGTTTTCTGTCTGAAACCGCACACCGTTGTAGTTGGGTAACTTCCTCACAGGGCAGGATGGAAAGGAGCCATGGAAGCATAAAACCCCCCTTGCAGTCTCCTGTGAAACAGCCAATAAAGGAAATCCAAGCATGGATGATCTTAGGTGCTTCTGCCGTCTGTGGTGGGACACCTGCGGGGCCAGCCGGGACCGGGAACAGGGATGCGTCCCTGGAAGTGCCTTGTCTCTGAGTCACTGCAGCAGCTGAGCTGGGGCTAAATTGGAAACAGAAATACATTGTCATGTCACCCGGATGCTCTGCCTCCAGCCAAATGGTAGACAGAAAAAAATGCTACCAGATGTTCTTATGTTATTAATATTGTTATTATTGTTATTATAAATAATATTCCATGTTGGCTGGCGTTCAGTCCTAGCCCATCTGCAGCACACATGCTTGGGAGGAGAGCCCCAGCAGCCTGTGGCTCCCCCAGTTCCCTGCACACCTGTAAAAGAGGCTGGGCAGGCCCCGCTCCCTGTGCTGGAGGATGGAGGATGCAGGGGCTGCCCTAAGACAGGGTTCTCCCTGCCTCGCTCCCCTCTGTCTGCTAGCTCTGCTGGCATCCCAGCAATGCTGCCTCAGCCAGGCGTTTTTTCCACTTCCCTCTTTCCAGCAGGGCGGGATCCTTTCCCCCACAGCTCTGCTTGGAGAGCTTTGTATCCATTTGCAACCCTGGGCTTATAAGATGAAGTCAAGCTGTGCTGATGTTCCTCTCACTGGACACTTTGCAGTAGGAGGTGCCAGCGTGATATTCCCATGGTCTGAAGCACCTCTGGCCAAGAACACAGGTGCCACTTCAGTGAAAAGTTCTCTGGCTAAACCTTCCTATCTAATGTTAGACCAGAAACTCTAAAAATTTGCTCCCACTCCATGGTAACAAAAAATGGACTGGCTTTGTAGGTGAATATGGAGTATGGCATCACTCCACTGTGGGTCTCACCATAAACTTCGGCATATTCTCTGTCTCAAGGGTGCAGCAGCTACCAAGCACTGTATAATGTAAGTGCCAAACCATTGCTGGAGTGGAAATTATCCCATTATACCCATTTAGGCCAACTGCCTAGGAATATGGGAATGAGAAAAAAATTATTGCAGGAGGTGATGACAGAGGTTCATTAAAAATAATAAAATGCTAAGATACTATTAAGTGTGGCATACTAGTATTTGTACATCTCTAAGCTGAAGAAACAGGGCTCCAGTATAAATAGATGAAACTTTATAAATGGACATTTGTGGTCACACTAGCTGTGCAGTAAGACAGTGTATTTTTAATTACTACATTGTGGCGACATACAGCATTGGTAAAGCACTTCCCAGGGATATGTGAATATGTTGTATCTGTCACTAGACGTCTGCAGCCACCAAAAAATGAAGTACAACCCTCTGAAGGTCACACTTGCCTTAAATGGCTGTACACACAGTGCATCTCCCTCCACGCAGGGCAGTGCCCAGGCAGCTGAGGGCCCAGTGTGGCTCTCAGTCTCCCACCATGGGTCACAATTCCCAGCTAGGGGAGCACAGACCCACCTGTGGTACTTGTACTCTTGGCTAGAAACAGGAGGAGTGCTCAGTGCAGATTCTGAGAAAGGGCAGTGCCCACAGTGGCTGGAAAGTCTCTTCCCAAAGGCAAACCTGGACCAGGGACAACCTGGCCAAAACAGCCAGCTGTGTTCTGGGTGAAATCTCAGCTGTTCTGCACACAGGAGCTAGCTACAGCCATAGCAAAAACAGTTATCAGATCTGCTTCAGTTGCTTTGGGTCTGTATTGGAGCAATTCCTTTGCCATGGCTTCAGTAATGATCATCAGTCTTTATCTCACTTAGAGCAAGGCTCATCCTATGCAATGAGATGTCCACACAATCATGTTTTCTGGACGGCATCTCCTTTTCTGGCTGAAAGGTTTGTCCAGAGAGAACAGAAGAGTTTTATGGTCAGGGGTTTTCAGCCCATGACTATGTGGAGATGTTTGGGCTTCTGAAAATGCAAAAAACTGTAAAAGAAAGGCCTGGGGTCTTGCACAGCCCCTCTATGCACACCGTGAACTTCCCAAGCAGGGCATGCAGGTGCTGCCAGCCAGAAGCCCTCCTGGGAGCAGCAGAGGCCCTCGCAGGTCTGTCGCTGCAGACTAAGACCTTAATTCCTCTACAGACTACCTTGGTATTTCTTCTTTCCTCCCACACCCCTCCTTTTCCTTTTGCACCCCTGGGGACACAGAATCAACCGAGTGTATATTGGTGGAAGTGGCTTTTTCAGACACCTCACATTCCCCCAGCATGCCGCTGGAAAACAAAGCTGGTGCTAGTCTGAATCCATAACAAAACAGCAGGAAACCTTTTCTCTATTAAATCAACAAGGCATTGCCACTGATGTGAATAAGTCACAGACTTCATGCTCGCCACCTGAGAGACATCCACTCATCCTATGGAAAAGAGAGAAGCAATTAGTCTAAATTGTGGGCAAATGAACATATAAGGGTGTTTTCCCTCTTTTCCTTTTCCCGCTATTTTAGAACCCAGCAGTTTTCTGCTTCAAGTGGAAAATAGGGATTGTTACTGTATTCAGCCTTGGTTTTTTTCTAGACGCTTATAAATCTTGCTAATTAGCTGTAGAAATCATAAAAGCTCAGCATAATGTTTTAATCATAAGCTCCTCAGGACACTGATGTTCATGTTGTTCCCTGGATCCTCATTTCCATGTACAAATTACTGTGCCCATAACACTTTGGCAGCTCATCTCTCATGCCAAGGATACTTTCAACAGAATTATTATTTCAGTAACTAAGCCACTAGCTTACACCGGCAAAAAATAAAAATAAGAGAATAGCATTGCAGTGGAAGGTCCCCCCTCCTTGTACTGGTGGAATATTAAAGCTTCTTCAAAGTAATTAAATGCAGGTTTCAAGTATAAAGCCTGGCTGACAGATCAATGAAACAATTTTCTGTTTTCCAAGAAGCTAAAGAAAAGTTCCCCAGTCAGCAGCTGAGGAGGATAGGAATCCATAAGCACCACACTTAGATAGCAGTGCTAACACTTTGGGAATTTCTGGGGCAATACAACAGGTCGAAGGCATCGTGAACACAGCTGTGAAATCAAACCTCACTTGAATTCTTATCCCAATCACCATAAACAAGGTCAGCATCTGCTAAGACACTGGATAATAATAGCTTGCTTAATTATACATTTTGCCTGTAATTTATTCCAGATCAACTTTCCTAGTGGCAGTGAAGGAGGGTATTTTCCAGTTCTTTTATGTTCCTGTGATTAGTGAATAATGCCCTTGGTGTATGTGCATACATCTAATTTTCAGTTTTGACTTTAATGCAATTTAACATCATCAAAATAAATATTATTCTTCACTTTTCCAAATTTTGTTTCAGCGCTTGTAAAGTAAATATTTTGCTTAAGAATGTGGAAAGCCTGTGCCTGATTACTGAAGCTCTTTCTGAGGGGGAGAAGGAGCCCATCCCTCTATCTGGGCAGCTCAGGATCACCCAACAGATGATGGTGCTTCTTTAAGGGTGGACAAGACTTTCCTAAGCTGTGGCAGAGGAGCAGGGTGGATGGCCAGGGATACCTCCTTTACCTGCTCTATCAAATTTGCCTTAGCTACAGCCCAAATAGTAAAGGAGGAATGGGTTAATGCGATAAACGCTTTATTTTTTTTTTGTTCCTTTACATAAATTGTCAAACTACATTCATCTTTGAACCATTGGACATCAGTCGCATTCCTTTACTGTCTTCGAACTGACAATGTCAGTCAAATTTCTGAGCAGCTCAGAGCTCCTGTGCTGGGCACGGCTGCAGAAAATTGGACAGAGCCAAGCTTGACCTTTTGGAATCCCCCACCTCTGCAGTGGCATGGCTGAGGTGTCACAGGCTTCTGGTGGTCATTTCCCATACACCTAAGACTGCTTGCTGGCAGTGAACATCATGGCTGAAAAGAATATCTTGGTTTGCAGCTGCAATGGAAATATGGAAAGAACAGGAATATGGAAAGCACATAGGACGTGACCTGCTCCGAGTCTGCATCTCCAGCCCATACTGGGGGAGGCTTGGGTGAGTCAAAAGAAGCTCTGTGACTGTTCCCTTGGTCAAACAAAAGCACCCCTCAAGACAGATATTACATTTGCTAAAAAATTGGATGAAAAAGTCACTGATCATGAGTTTCTGGTTAAGTCTTATTTTCTGAGCTGTTTTCAAGCAAAAGTGAAAATTGAAAATTGGCAAACTTACAAGATCAATAGGGTTTACTTAAATGACTCACCAATTAGCATGTCTGTGGCTTTTAGTAACATTGTATTCTTGCCAATCACACTGGTTTAAACTTTCCCTCATATATAAATTACACACCCAGATTCATGACTCCTTTCTCTTTTCTTTTCTTTTTTCTTTTCTTTTCTTTTCTTTTCTTTTCTTTTCTTTTCTTTTCTTTTCTTTTCTTTTCTTTTCTTTTCTTTTCTTTTCTTTTCTTTTCTTTTCTTTTCTTTTCTTTTCTTTTCTTTTCTTTTCTTTTCTTTTCTTTTCTTTTCTTTTCTTTTCTTTTCTTTTCTTTTCTTTTCTTTTCTTTTCTTTTCTTTTCTTTTCTTTTCTTTTCTTTTCTTTTCTTTTCTTTTCTTTTCTTTTCTTTTCTTTTCTTTTCTTTTCTTTTCTTTTCTTTTCTTTTCTTTTCTTTTCTTTTCTTTTCTTTTCTTTTCTTTTCTTTTCTTTTCTTTTCTTTTCTTTTCTTTTCTTTTCTTTTCTTTTCTTTTCTTTTCTTTTCTTTTCTTTTCTTTTCTTTTCTTTTCTTTTCTTTTCTTTTCTTTTCTTTTCTTTTCTTTTCTTTTCTTTTCTTTTCTTTTCTTTTCTTTTCTTTTCTTTTCTTTTCTTTTCTTTTCTTTTCTTTTCTTTTCTTTTCTTTTCTTTTCTTTTCTTTTCTTTTCTTTTCTTTTCTTTTCTTTTCTTTTCTTTTCTTTTCTTTTCTTTTCTTTTCTTTTCTTTTCTTTTCTTTTCTTTTCTTTTCTTTTCTTTTCTTTTCTTTTCTTTTCTTTTCTTTTCTTTTCTTTTCTTTTCTTTTCTTTTCTTTTCTTTTCTTTTCTTTTCTTTTCTTTTCTTTTCTTTTCTTTTCTTTTCTTTTCTTTTCTTTTCTTTTCTTTTCTTTTCTTTTCTTTTCTTTTCTTTTCTTTTCTTTTCTTTTCTTTTCTTTTCTTTTCTTTTCTTTTCTTTTCTTTTCTTTTCTTTTCTTTTCTTTTCTTTTCTTTTCTTTTCTTTTCTTTTCTTTTCTTTTCTTTTCTTTTCTTTTCTTTTCTTTTCTTTTCTTTTCTTTTCTTTTCTTTTCTTTTCTTTTCTTTTCTTTTCTTTTCTTTTCTTTTCTTTTCTTTTCTTTTCTTTTCTTTTCTTTTCTTTTCTTTTCTTTTCTTTTCTTTTCTTTTCTTTTCTTTTCTTTTCTTTTCTTTTCTTTTCTTTTCTTTTCTTTTCTTTTCTTTTTTTCTGGCTTTTCTGTTTTTTTTTCTTTACTTTTTTTCTCCTCCTCCTCTCACCTGCTCTCATATCCTCTTGTTTCCTCTTCTCTCCACTGAATTTTCCACATGATGTTTCCAGGGAAGTCTGTCTGTCCAGCAGGTGAGAAGTGCGGTTTGGGGACAGATGCCCTGCAGCACTTGTAGCATGAGGATTGAAACAGAGATCAAGGAGAAATCACCAATCTCCCTATGAGCTGTGTAACCAATATTTCTTATTGCAGGTTCAGTGCTCTGCAGGGAGTAAAGGGTCTTAATAAATGCACTTTTTAAAGGATCAAATGAGAGTGTGGTCAACACTGCTCTTCTGTCTCTGAGACTGACAAGGCAGAGCAAGCCTGTTACTGTTTTGGAGTTAGCCCTAGCTACTGTCATCTGTACCTTGTCCCCCTGTGGCTCCCAGAAGGCTGGGGAGGAAAAGGTGCCGAGAGCAGCTGGCCTCACCACCTGGGTGGCTGGGCTGGGGACGGCAGGCTGGCCGTGCACAGATTAACTTGCACAGTCTCAGATCAAGTATAAATTCCCAGACTGAGCTGAAACATCTGCAAACAGCTTGGAGCTTGCGTGCTCGAGAGGCCTGTCCCTGTTCTTGACTCTGTGTGTGTTCATCCATTCCATTTGACTTTGCTGCCCAGGAGAACAAGCTGTGAGCACGGTGTCCTTCAGGCAGCTCCCGTTGCTTTCACGTTTGCACATGAGGCATGCAGCTGCCTTACTCTGGTTTTGTGAGAGGGAATGTGGCCATCAAACTGCAGTGACCATCCTTGGAGGCCCTCTGGCTCGGGAGCCGGGGATACAACCCCGGCTGAGGTGGGCTGAGGCTGCGCGGTGTCACCTGGCGCTCGCCATGTGCGAAGCGGGGCCGCACGGCAGCTCATTAAACCAGGGGAACCCGATCTTGTGTCTGAGCCCTTGTTCAGCCTGAAACACGCCAGATTTGTTGACCTTACAGGCACACTGCAAACCACATTACTCCTCATAGGCTTTTGCAGAGGTTATGAGCCTGGGGAACATGTGGTTAAAAGGGAACTAGGCCATGTATTTACGTGGGTTTATTTTATTCTTTTCCTCTCCTGGTGCAGCACATTATTTTATTTGCTACAAAATTGCTTTTGGCAATTAGATGGACACTTTTCTGCATGTGAGAAATCTGAAGAAATTAAAAGTCTTTGAGGGGCTTAAACACCATCTTGTGTTTAGCTAAGATGAAGCTTAACAACAAACTGGACTAAGATGAGTTTATACACAGGCACATAAAGCTCCAGGGTGGTCTTAGTGGGTCTGCTGAATCCGCCCTACAACTGCAATGCTCCGGCTGTGTTTCCTGCCGTGAGTTTGCACAGGTGTCTGCATAACTTGGCTCCCAGTGTACTTATTTCTTGCGATGAGACACCAGACTGAAAAAAATCACATTACACCAGCTTAGCCTGAGATCAGTTTGCTGGACTGACAGTCAGGGGAAAACCTCTGGTGAACTGTGCACATCTGACACAAGAATGGGGAGATCGTCGGGCTCTGGACCCCTCAGGACCATTTTTAGAGATGTGCTTTCCAGGCCTGACCTGCCCTGAGTATGACATAAGGGAGCCCACACAGTGAGTCAGTGTTGGAACCGAATCCTGGCTCTCAGTCCTCTGCTCACTCTGCTAAACCACACTGAGATTAAACCAACAGAGGCAAAGAGGGAGCCTGGATATAAGGGAATTTAGCAGGGAACCTGCCTTGACTTATTAATGGAAACTTTTGAAAACAGGCAGCAGCAGTAATTTTATTATATTTTTTTCCCATGCTGAAACAATTTGTGTCCAGTAGAGCCATTCCCTGGAAAAACATTTCTTTAATTTATCTTCTTTAATTATCACTCATCTTTAGCGGCATCTGGTTCTGATATTTTATTAGAAAGTTTGCATGTTTAAACCAGGCCTGGGTGGTATTTAATTTTTTCTTGTTTCCATTTTCTACTGCGCTGGTACTTCCCATGGTGGGAAGAGATTGGCTTTGCTTTATTTCACAAGGCATAATAAGTCATACGGCCGTTCTACGGTAACATCATTATTACCATGTAAGCATGCTCAGAGACATATCCTGCAGATTACGTGGTGTATTTACTTTAGGTTAGAGTGCCAAGCATTACAACCAGCAGGCTGGGTTCCTGTTGTGAAGAGATGCACACTGCTTGTGGCAAGATGTACTTTCTCCCCAAGATCTTAGCATCTGACTGGTGGTGCTGAACAGCTTATGATCTCCAAAACAAAGACTGATTTTTGAGAGGAATCCTTAAAATTGGGTGCCTGTAATATTTCTCAAGTTGTGCTTCCAAAGCATGAGGTACTCGACATCCAGCTCCCTGCTGAGATTTTAAGCTGTAGTTTCTATGAGTGATTGTGGACAGAAGAAGAAAGATTGATTCCAGTTCTTCCTTTGTTAACAGTGCTTTTTGAGACTAGGTCCCTGCTAAGGCACAAGGCGCTGCTCAGGCTGTCTTTAAAGTTGACAAAACTTTTGTTTCTGCTGCTGATTCTTTCTTCAGCTAAATGTTGTTTTATGATCATCTATGACCTTCTCTAAAATAACCCACTAGTGTCACTGGTGGGTTGGTCAAAAATCATCTCTCAGATAAAGATTAATTCACCTGTAACAGGAAGATACCTGTTTTTCTGAACAGGGGAAAAACGTCTTTTAGAGAATTGCAGATATAAGCTATCACCATTTTATATAAGAAAGGATAAAAATGAGATAATGATGTCAGGTATTAAAGGGGAATTTTAGACAGAAATAAAGAAGAGCAGATGTCAGTTGAAGGTTTTCAGCACCTACAGTATATTGCACTTTCCTTCCTGCGACATCTGCTTACTTAACATGCTGTACTGGATTTTGTGGTGTATACTTAGTTCATGGTCTGCCTGTTTTCCCTATCGTGCAATGTTCTCTTCTGGTTAGATGGAATTATGGTCTGTGTGGTAAGGGTAAATTAAATATGACCTAACAGTCACTTGTCCTCATATACATAAGCCAGTGAGTCTTTGCTGTTGTCCAGCAAGGGCTGTGTCCTTTCTTACTGGTGCACAGCTATAATGCCCACAGGAGCCTTGATGAAATTTCATCTAAATAAGCAGTTTGGTTTTGGAAGAGAAGAACTGCTAGTCTTGAAATGTAACATGGAAAAGAAATGCTGTGCAGATATTGCTCAGATGATCATGAACAGGGCATGCATTAGTACTTCTTGTTACTGCCCTGGAACTGGAAGACAGGAGCTGAGCAGACCTGGCACATACTCTATTGCAACATAATGCAAAATCACTAACATGCTGGTAGGTTAAACATGATTTCAGGTGAACTAAACAAGCCTAGTTTACATATTAGCAGTAGAGCAGAGGACACTAGGCCCTGGAAAAGAGCATTACCATTTTCAGCACCAACAGGCAGTGCTTCCTCTGGGTGGTACGAGCTTGTCCCACTGCATCTTTCAAGCCCTCAGACAGCAGGACTGGCAGCACTTCTGCCCCTCTGGTGTCTGATGGACCACAAACCCCACAAGAGAAGAAGACATGTTGGCTCAGACATCAGGCACTGTCTGATGCTCTCAGTGGCATGAGACATAGTGTGGAGACAGCTGCCAGTGTCTGGACTGTGGGGCTCACATCCACAGTTCCAGCAGAGTTTGTTACTAAAAACTGGGTCTTGGCCTCACCTTGGACATTGAGCCTTGGCCAGCTGGGGAACATTTCAAGAGTCTGGGTCTCAACTTCCCTTGAGTTGCCAGGGACTGCAGTACGGGGAGGAAAGGTTTCACCAAAAACCATGTTTTGATGCCTGTGGACTTTCCCTCAAGGATAGTGTGACAAATGATGCCCACAAAATGTCAAAACCACTTTCTCAAAACTAGTATTTCCTTTTCCAAAAAGCATTTACCAAATGAGCAATTCTTCCCCATCCTCCAAATTATCCACAGCTCTGCCCCTTTGGCAACTGAGGCAGGTCTCTGCTTCTGCAGACACTACAGCGAGTGCCTGAGTCTCAGTCTGGTGCCCCTGAACAGCTCCCCAAGATCTCCTTGGCTCTGAAAAGAGAGTCCTGCTGATGCAGCCAGAGTTCATTTGTGCTTCTCGCTTGTCAGACTTTTGGCTCTGTCTTTCCCAACCAGTTCAGTAGGCCCTGCAGGAAGCTGAACCAGACTCCTGGGAGCCCATGACTTTCCCATTGTCCTGTGTTAACTGCAGGGCTGGCTGAGTTCAAGCCATTTTTCTTCCTTTCTGATTGTTTTCCTTACAGTCTGCTATTAAGCATAACCCAAATACTTGTGCAGTAAACAGTTATTAGGCCAGTGCACACTGTTAAAATTATTGCAGGATAGCTCTGTGTCTATCACACCACACACTACCCAGCTAAATATGCAACAGGCTGCTCCTTGTCCATCACATATACTCATGACCCCAGGACATCAACGTCATGCAGCACGATGAACGTAGAGTGATGCCTGCCCTGACACCTGCAAAAAATCCGGTCAGACTAAGCTAGCTACAGCTTCAGGGATGTTTCCTAAAGCATTTTATTATGAAGATTTGAACTGGGGCCACATGGCAATGCTAAGATTTGGTCTTGGCTGGTTTTATCTTTTTTCAGTGATTTTGAAACAACGGTGAAGAGATCATCCAGCTCTGAGGTCAAGTACAAACAGGCAGCAGCTCAGTTTAATCAAGGATAAAACACAAAGGTAGTGGAAGATTGTCTTCATTTGTCTAATGGACTGTATTAGATGACATCAGAGCACCATTGCAGTGTCTAAAGAGCATAATCATTTTATTCAGGTAAGAAGGAAAACACATCTCCAGACTCGTTGCTGGATCTTAACAGGTAACTGAAAAAGAAAATGCACATGGAGACTAATGAGCTCTTCCATTTCTAGTTGAGTTCCATCCCTGCTCCCTTCTGAGAGGGAGGTCCATTTTCTGAGGAGGTAGTTGTATGGGGAATGTGGAGAGAAGAAGTCATTATGGAAAGGAGAGGATAGCAAGCCCACTCAGGCTGAAAACAGCCTGGCCTCCCACCCAGAGGGGACAGGAACTGCTCCAAGACACTCCTTCTGTCCCAGCTACCCCATCTTGGGGAATAAGAGACTTCGTCTTCCAAGGGTACCAAAAAAATAAGCTTTTGCCTGGATAGAGCCACTGAAATAGAAGGGCAAAATACCTCCCTCAGAAAGGTGTGAAATCATCATGCAATTATCAAGCTGGATTTCTTTTTTTTTGTGCTGTGCTTTTCGTCTGTCATGGGTGTAAACTTGGCCTTGTGGTTGAAATGGCAACAGCTGTAAACTTCAAAGAATAACTTCCTCCACGCTTTTTTAATAAGCGTCTACCCTCATCAGCAGACAATCTGCATGGTTCAGCTGAGTTTCTAATTGTCCAGTACTTTCATGCACGAAGTACAAGCTATGGTTTCCCAGGCTTGTTTTAGGACACAGCACTCGCCCATTAGAGGGAAATTTTTCCATATTGCTCACTGACAGGATATGGAAGAAGTGAATATTTTGCTGGAAAGACCTGGGGTTATTCCCTAACAAATTGAGTGTGGTATCTGTGGTTTGGCATGAACATCAGCACTGATTTATCTCACTGTAGCCCAGAATCACCGTGGGCTATCTGACTGCTTCAGCCGACACATAGGAAGGTTAGTGCACTACTTCCAGGTATTTTTTCTTTTTTACTCCCTGGGGTACCCTAGAACTAACCCTTAGTAAAGCACACAGTCCTCTCTTGTTCTGCTTTTCTTTTCAGCCATTTTCAGCCTTGCTATGTCTGAAATTAGGTGGAGAAAGGAGTAAGTTAGGCTAGAGGTCCCTGGCTCATTTATGGCTTATTTGGCAGGCACCTGTTTTTACTGTTGAACTTTCCTTCCCTTTCCTTTCCTTTCCTTTCAATAATTTTCTCTCAAAAGCCTAAGTGATTGGGTGCTGGTGAATATTGATTGTATTGCATTTGGGTCTTGGATCATACCTTCACAAAATTTGGGAAGAGCCTTCTATGCCTTGAGCTTCCAGAAACAATAACAAACAAAAATAACTTTTGCATTAAATCTGAATGATGTGACTTTGCTGAGGCTGTCTTCAGGATCGTAATTTCTGATTCGTGTCTGATCAGTGCCATGGCCTGTGAGTTTGGGAAGTCCCTGGATACACTGAAAAGGCATCAGAATCCGGCTGCCAACCCACTGATGTACTGAGATACTTCCCTTGTTCTTGTGTCAATAGCAGTGTATTTCTTTTTCAAAGGGGCCACTTCCCACTTCTTCCTTACCCTCTTCTGATTATTCTGGACAAAATAAGGGCACCAGCCTTAGCACTGGGCATCTGATCCCAACAACCAGTACTTCTCTTTGTAACTGATAATAGAGATATAGTTTATTGCTTCTAAATAAATAACATCATTGCAGATAAAATGAAGGTGAGCTTGGGGAACCCAGCCATTTGTAAGGCTGGTAGTGTGTTTTGAATTAATTTCCTTACCTTACCATCCCTTAATATATCTGCGGCTTGACCTTTATTAGAGATTTTTAAGAACAGATTCAACATATACTCAGCTGTATTTAGCTTGCCTCATACTGGCCCATGGAATAAATGGCTTCTTGGGATCCCTTCCAGCTTTGTTTCTGGGATGTTTATGACTCTCACTTTACTACAATGCAGTATGCAAAAATATTACCCTGTATGTTACGTATGCTGCCTGTGAGGCTCTTTGTTCAAGCTGGACCCCTCCCCAAGCTAGACACCTCTGGCTGTTTCCAGTCTATATATGTGGAGTGTCCTCCAACTCAAATTGCTTCTTTTATGCCTGCTGTATGGTTGTCTTTTAGTTGTTTTGTCTCCTTTTGGATGTCCTCTTATGCATTTCAGTTTTCAAAATCAGCTTCTTGTTTGCCTGGTTCTCTTACTAGTAGCTGCAAGATGTCTTGTAGGTCAGTTTTATAGTCCTGAACAAGAAAAAGGGAAAGCTTTCATGAAGGACTCCTTAATTTCTCTGAATGTAACCACTTCTGGGGACCCAACTCTGCTATTTTAGGCACTAGTAATAGGTGGATTGTTCAAAAATCCTGTTTTTATTGTTATAGATCATTGGGAGCCTGTACTGAAGCAATAAGGCTGCACAAGGGCATGAATGATTGACCTAAGTTTCCATGAGGGATCAAGTAAAAGTCTGGCGGATTGCTTCGGATCTCAAAGATAGAGATGTTGGGGGTTTTTTTCCCCCAGTTGTGTAAAAGTCCTGGACAAATCCACAGAAGGTATGTTTAAAAGGCCCTTTCAGGAATATCTATTCCTAAGGAAAAACAGCTCCTGCCCAGGGCAACTGGTTGATGTACTTCAAGGGACACATTCGGTCACTGGAGCACCAGTGATGTCTCATTTACTGAAATGCTAGAATTATCTCCAAGACATATAAAAAAATATTAAATTTGTCTCTGAAATTTAGTCAACTGACTGAATGGATCACAAAACTCTAGTTTTGAATGCCTTTATTTTGTGGGAAATTGTTTCCTAGGGATGTTTCTACTTATGTCAAATAATTGTTTTTGCTATTTGGTAGGGACGCCAGATACCACTGTCTGCATAAGAAAATGCTAATTTTTTGGCACACTGGGATGCCAAGTAGACATGTTATATGGCTACACATGTACATTCTGGTATCAATAGTGGATGAAAATAATATAAATGTATTTATGTATTTACTGGAAAATCTGTGGATAATCAGAACACTTCTACCAAAAAAAAAAAAAAAAAAAAAAAAAAAGTCTTATTTTGCATTCTTGATCAATTAGAAATACAGTCCAGATCCTCTGAAAGAAAAAAAGAACCAAACAAAACCCCAGCTCCCTAAGAGTAGTGAATGATCAAGCTGCAGCCTGTATTTTTTCCTAAGGGAACATTGAACGAGATGTTGATGAATGCCTTCTTCTGGTCTGCTTCAGCCACAAATGAGAGTACAGGGTAAGTCAGCTCCAGGCACACACACTGTTCCAATCAAGGGAGCAGAAGGGGCACTTTGCATTCACCTTCTGGCCCATAAGTCAGGGATCCCACTACATGGGATGTAGGGAACCAGTCTGTAGATGGGTCTGCTCTCAACATAGAAGTGGATGTAGCTGGCGTGAATACCTAGGCACAGGAGCTAGGAAGTACTCCTGGGTCCTGCCAGACAGACATGGGCAAAATGCCCCGTGCTTGTAAAGTGTTTTGGAGCAGGGATAGATGATAGATAGCAAACCTTGCATGTTTATTGCTTATGAATTACCTTTCCAAAGACACACTTCCTTCCCTTCAGCCAGCTGTTCTGCCTCAGCACTCTTAGCTGGTAGATCTCCAGACCTGCAATGTGAGTTTAAAATAATTTATTGAAAAATCTTCCTCTTTGTTGCAGTCAGTTGAATCTGCTGGGCTATGCAAGAAAGAGTAGTTCAACTAAGATTATTTTCAACAATTCTTGTTCTATTTCATAATAAAACTCAATGAGAAAAAGACTGATCAGTCAAATATCATCTCTGGCCTTTTCTGTCCATTGTTTGCTGTCAAAACAAAATAGTTTTGAGCATTTTCTTTTCATTTGTATTACATGGGTTTAGGCAAGGGCTCAATCTAATAATACTTATCAAAGGCAAGAGTCCTTTCATCTACAGATTTGTGTGAGCATTGAATCAGCCCCTAACTGCCTGTGTCTGTATTTTTGCCATGGAAGTTGAAAGCTTGGATCTCCTAGATTAGACCCCCCACATGGGAGAAATAAACAGGGCAAATCCAAAGGAAATCTGCTTGAACATCACCTTCACCGTTCTATTTCTGATAGTCTGGAACTCTGGAGGGACAGCAAAAGATTTTGAGTGATGTAGCTACTCAGCAGCAGGTACTTTCACCGCTCCCACTCATCCTGGTGGCTATCCCCATCCCTTTGTAAGACACCCGTGGTCTATGTGTGGATAATATATGGTGGAGACAGAGGACAGTTCTCAGCCTGACATGTAGGATAATGTGCTCAGATCCCAGTATTGTCAGTCTGCTTGTCTGATCATTCACACAGGTCTTTACATTTTTATATGCCTCACCTTCTTATAAATAAAATCAGAATAACATCATCTTGAGAAACTACTACAGCAAGCATCCATCCATCCATCCATCCATCCATCCATCCATCCATCCATCCATCCA
>NW_008239110.1:14944356-14974518 GCF_000691975.1 Corvus brachyrhynchos
AGCAGGAATTCTTGGTCACAGCCTTGGTGATTTATGTGGGAATTTTTAAAAGGTGATTGAAGATATTTTTTTTACTATGCCATCCCTTTTGCAGTCAAAGAGACGTTAGGTTCCCTCCTCAGCTGTCATATTTCACAGCCTGGCATATTAAGTTAAATCTTGGTCTCACTTCACCTTAGTGCCCTGGTCTGTGACCTGCAACAGATCAGTGCTCTGATCCCTGGTCCCTGCTGCCTGGTGACTGATGGCTTGTGGGAACAGTAATCTCTCCAGCCACTGCCACTAGATTTGACAAAGGCTGTGAATCAGAGTCCTAAAACTAGGGGAAGTTAGTGAATCTCTCAGTGCATCTAGCTGTGACTGCATGTCACGTCTGTGCGCAGGATTCACACACAGCCTCTCTCTCTTGGTTATCTTTGTAACACAATCATCATCCCTGTGTGTTTTGGAAATGTTTAACCTTCCCTTTAAACCAGTATGATTTTATTCTTAATTAAAGACAATGGCTATGAAGCATCATGGATGAATTTATTGCTAAAAATGCCCTCTCCAACTGTCCAATGCATTTATTTTAAAGTTTAATGGTCTTCCTTCCCTTCTCACTATGCAATCTTTATTAGCGTCTTCCATGATTAATTTTGGAGCAGGAACACGAAAGGGGCAGAGCTCCAAGAATGGCATTGTCTGCATTCACTCTCAAATTTTTTTTTAAAATTTATTTCTTTGTTAAAAGATATTTCATTCAGAGAATCCCCACTGAGCTTTTTATTGCAGAAAATTAGGGATCATAAATCGTCTCCCAGAAAACTATAAATCCAGTACTATTGAAACATTCCATGGGCAGATCTTGGCTCTTTGATGAAATCACTCCTTTTTCTTGTATAATTTATGAGCTTTTTTTCAGCATGGGGAGATTTATGCTTTTAAATTGCTCACCAGGGTTTTATTGAATATAATTTGCTAGCAAATTTATATGAGCCAAATATATTGCATTTTATCCACAATTATGAGCAATAAAATTGATGGGGCTTTACTTTTCATTTTCTTCTGGCAAGCAGAGGAAACATGAGTTTATCCTGAACTTGGAGTGAGGTTTCTCAGGGATTCACATGTACAATTAAAAAAGAAAAGAGTGTAGTCAGCAAGGCAAAGGTGCCATTTTGGAAACTTTATTTGGTGTATGGGAGGGGGCAAGTTAAATTGCTCTTGCTCCAAAGGGACTGTAAAACACTGAGGAGCTGAGTTAAAACCACTGAAGCCTATGACACACATCAACTTTTGCAGAGTTTGAATCACACTGTTGGGAGGCAAGGTGTGGATAAGAGCTGCGGGTCCTTCATGGTTCCCTTTGATCTCATTTTCCTGTGATATTCTGATTTTTGTTTGATTCAACCTGGTATATTCAAAGGCATAGAAAAAGCCCCCAGTATAACCCTACCTTCCATGATTAATTTTATTTACTCTATCTGAATTGTGTTCATTTTGGTATGCCCATATCCCTTAAGGACTTTTGTGACTGACAGGAGAGAGGAATAAAATCCCACATATCATTAATCTCTCTAAGGCATAAGGAGCCACAAAAGTGTTCTGTGTCCTGGTTCTTAACAGGCTGTTATTTCCAAATACTTGTTCATCAAAATAAGACTTCTAAACCACAGTAAACTTCATAACACAGGCAGATGCAAATATTGCAGCTTGCTTTCACGTGTGTGTGACATTTGGGGTGCACCACACTGCTTAGGTGACCAGGTATGGAATAGGAAGAAAAATTCAGGTGCAGAACTACACCTGGGGAAAACATCCCACCAAGCAGGGGCTTACACTGCTTTGAGCTTTGTTTCATAGACCCTCACCTGCTTTGGAGAGCCCTGCCTGCCTTTGTGTCCATCCGTTCCTCTCTCTGTTGGCTTCATGGGCTCTGAATCTTGTTCTTCCATAGGAATACCAAACCCTTACAACATAGTCTTGTGGTCTGGGAGAAGAAATGTTTAATCCAATTTAGCCAAAGTGGAGCAAGCTGGTTTGTAGACACACTTTACAGAGAAGTGAGGAAAAAGGCTGAATTCAGCTGCTCTAAAAATTGAAATAAGATGATGGGCATTTCAAAAGGAGGAGAGCACTGGCCCTTGGTCCACACCCTGTGGCTGTCCAGGAGACAGGGGACTGACCTCTTTCTGTCACCTCACTCCTCACAGGAGGGAAACCACCTTCTGTCCTGAGAGAAGTGTTTAGAGGAGATGTTCCAGGAAGGATCCTTGTAATTTAGCCCTCCTTTTTTGGCCTTCTCCTTCAGGTTTTACAGCAGCAAGGCTCATTTTGACACAGAGCAGGTACCTTGAGCTTTTCTTTGCACTAAAGGAAATTAAGGCTGCAAATTGAAATGGGCAAATCAAAGGAAGTTCAAAGCTTAAGACCCACAGAGCTCTTTGAACTATTTGTCCCACAAGAGCCCAAGCTGCTGGTATGGTCAGTGCATTAACAGTGAATATCCTGTCTGGCTCATGCCCATTTTTTGCCATAGCTGTAGTATTATTATTATAATAACATTCTATAGGTTTTGGACTTAATGTACACAGGGTGATGATTGCTGGGGCCATAATAATGAAATATGACTTTCTTAATGAAATTTCAGTCCCAGTTCATTTCACTGCTGACATTGAGGTGACTGCAAATAAACACTTTCCAGAAGAGTCAGTTAAATGGCTGCATAAGCAATTTATCAAATATTGTAACATTTAAATAAATAATAAAGAAGTATTCAAGTGTGGTGTATTACTGCCTGTGGCTTTGTTCCCAATAACTTCACAACTTGTCTCTCTAATAGATTCCCACTGACAGAAAACAAATCTCTCTCCAACTTGGAGAATTTTATCAGATTTATCTGAATGCCAGATCAATGTGCAGGAAACAAATGGAGTCAGCAACATGATTTAAATTAGAAGTCTAACAATTTACAGTCTCCACTGGTTTCTCATAAACCTTATTAATGTTTGGCATTAGGTACCAAGGAACTATAAATAACATTCCAAAAGAACATTTATATCTGCTTAGACTCTCGTTATATGTCTTCAACACAGCTTAAATAATGTCAGTAATACCTTCATCATGAACAGGAAATGAAAAAAGTTGCCTCATACATGTTTTGTCTTTTAATCAAATATTATTTTCTCCTTAGAACTGCAGAGCTGGTGGGTTTTTTTTAATATTTATTTTATTTATTCAAAACTTATGTCTACAATTTCCACTTGTTTTTCTAGATCTCAGTAGGGTACAAAACTCTCCCATCCAAACAGAGCAGAACAATTTCTTCACATCCTTCATGCAGTTCTTCCCTCCTACCCCCTCACCTCAGCTGCTGTTAAAGGCCAGGCTCATTCCTCAAAGATGTGGGCAGGGGCACTACCATGATTCCATGAGCTGCCTGTGGGAAGAGGCAGCAAAAGGAGGGAGGGCACTAGCTAAAATGGGGTCTGATTGTAGCAGAGCAGGAGATGAGAGAGATTTATAGACAGCTGTCCCAAAATGTCCTCACTTATTTCTTGTATTTTTGATCTTCTTCCTTTCTCTCATATTAGTTTTTTTTTCCCTGTGCAAAGATTTCATTTCCTTCCTTAGAAGATTGAACCCAGATTTTCTTTTCCATCTAACATATCCAAACACTCCTGTCCAAAATTCAGTTCTGTTCCGAAATAGCCTGCTCCCAGTCTGCTGTGTGGTCCTTGTTATTTTCATGAAATCATAGAAGGGACACACAAGGATCCTTGAAGTCCAACTCCTGGCCCTGCACAGGACACCCCAAGAGTCACGCCATGTGCCTGAGAGCATTGTGCAAACACTTCTTGAACCCTGCCAGGCTTGGTCCCGTGGCCTCTTCCCTGGGGAGCCTGTTCCAGTGCCCAACCACCCCCAGGGTGAAGAACCTTTTCCTGATACCCAACCTAAACCTCCCCTGACACAACTCTAGTTCATTCCCTTGGGTCCTGTCACTGGTTACCCCAGAGAAGAGATCAGTGCCTGCCCCTCCTCTTCCCCTCACGAGGAAGTTGTAACTGCAATGAGGTCTCCCCTCAGTCTCCTCTTCTTCAGGCTGAACTGACCAAGTGACCTCAGCTGCTCCTCATAAGATTTCCCCTCAAGGCTGTTCACCATCTTTTTTGCCCTCCTTTGGACACTCTCTAATAATTTAATCTCTTTTTTATATTGTGGCACCCAAAACTGTCCCCAGCACCCGAGTTGAGGCTGCTCCAGTGCAGAGCAGAGCGGGACAATCCCCTCCCTTACCCAGCTGGTGATGCTGTGCTTGATGCACCCCAGGACACAGTGGGCCCTCCTGGCTGCCAGGGCACTGCTGACTCAGGTTCAACTTTCTATTGACCAGGACCCCCAGCTCCCTTTCTGTGGGGCTGCTCTCTAACATCCCATTCCCTAGTCTGTATGTACATTCAGGGTTGCCCCATGCCAGGTGCAGGATCTGGCACTTGTTTTTGTTAAACTCCAATTCATCTCCCTGCAGGACATCTCTGCCTTCGAGGGACTCAACATCTCCTTCCAATTTAGTATTGTTGGCAAACTTACTTAGTATCCCTTCCAGTCCTGCATCCAGGTTGTTAATGAATATGTTGAAGAGCACAGGGCCTAAGATGGAGCCCATGAGTGATGGGTGAGATGAGCCTTGGTGGCTGTAGCAGAAAGGACATTGCCATTCATACTGTGCTGGGAGTGATGACACCTTGACACATCACAGGGAGCAAAGAAATGGGCTGCATAGCCAGGGCTCCATGCACACTGGTGCAGCCAGTCTCCTGGGACTGGTGCCGAGTGGTGTATGATGACTGAACCCACGTGATAGAAGAGAAACTGTGCTATTGTCCTACACACAGCATTTCCCTCCAGTGGCTCCTTGTATGAGATCACAGAAGAGTTGCATCCTTGTAATTACCTTTAGCTTGTTTTCAGGCATCCAGACTCCAGGTCACTTGGTCTGCTAGACTCCCATCATGGCCTCTTGCACTTCCTACAGCACTCACAGTGCCCACAGCTAGAGCCTGGAAACCCCCAGCCAGCCAGCTTTGCAGGGTTGCTCTCTCCTTTGCACCCTTCTCATCAGCACCTGTCCATCCATGTCTGTCTCCAGTACGTACGTCTCTTTCCACACAGTCTGTTACACCTGTGAAGCAAATTCCTGTGGCTGCATCTCCAACCAGCCACCCACACTCCCTCTCTCAGTCCTGTGGGGCAGGTGAGACCCTTTTCAACAGTAATAAGGAAGTCAGCACACAGTGGTGAAGCTTCACTTGCAATTTTTGCTTTTAGGTTGGCTCCTAACAAGGCACTTAGATTCAGAAGGGTCTTTGGAGCCAGAAAAAAAAAAAAGGAAAAAGAAGTGCCAAGGGTAGAAAAGGAAAGAATACAGACAAAAATTAAAAAGCCACAGAAATGCTAAAAGAAATATATCAAAGAGGTGGCAATTAGATTTAGCTCCTAGAATGATGTGACAGATTCAAAGGCAGAAATATTTTACATTCAGTAGCATAAGAATTGGTGGAAAATTAATTCCAAGAATGTCTAGCCATTGAGCCAAATACCTCTTCACCTACAGAGGCCAGCTACAAGAAAAACAGAACCTTTAGCCTGACCTTCAAACAACAATTAGTGCTGATTTACTGACACGATTTTCCAGAACATGGACAATGCTTATGAAGGCATTGAAAAGACTGTATAATAAATTGTATTTTCTTTGAGCTTCATGGGATGTAGCCAATTTTCCACTTCAAACAAGCTCTGCCAGGGTGTCCTTTTGTTAAGTCAATGAATTAAATTCAAACAAAACAACAGCTTTATTGTAGCATGTGGTTTAGCAATAGGCCTGAGGCTACTATTCAATAAAGAAGAAGAATAATTACACACTTTGTTATGAAAATTACATGATAAGTTCATTAAAAACCTCTCTGAAAATAAAGTTAAGTACACAGTAATTCAGTTTTTCCACTACCATCTCCTCACTGTGACTATTTGAGAGAAACTGTAAGGTCCCATAGTTCGTTCAATTGAGGGGAAGGAGAAACTCTATAGAATTATTTTTTATTTTTGAAAACCTTTTTTTTCCCTTTTCCTCCAAGCATTATGATTATTGGTAGCAGCCATCTCTAAAAGTGCCTCCAAAATTGTGTGGCACTCACAGGGCTGAGTTTAGGCTGCTAACGTACATGTGAATTTGTGTAATTTTTGATGTGCTTAATGTTCTATTTTGGAAAGGGATTTGGGAACCTAAGAGCCCAATCAAGCACACAACCCCTGCAGCACAGCAGGTTACCACGTGCCCGCTAAGCTGCCATACCTCCCTGGGTGCCTGCTTTCAGTCTGTGGCAGCTCTGAATTTACCTCATAGCATGAGAGGTTTAAATTAGGTCAAATTACATTGTGCCTGTGTGCACCCAGACTTTTACTGCCATTCAGCTTATGCACAACCTCTGGTAACTCCTGGCCGGCCAAGTCTGAGTGACCTGACCATGTGCTGGATCTCTGAGTACCACTCAAAATCACCAGGGCTTAGTAACTTCCAAAATTGTGCTCAGAAACTGGCAATTGTTTGTGAAGAACCCATGTCTCCTTAGCCCTGGAGTTGAGATCCTAGCAATTTTAGGAATACAACAGTTGACAGCCTGTAAAAAGACAGTACTTGCCAAAGGAGCTGCTTGTCATCAGGTGGTCAGTGTGGCATTGGCCCTTATGCTGTGTTACACGATTGATTGTCCTTATATAGAGGTTTACTGCTTTAATTTACTTTAATATCTTCTTTATGGAAAGTGTATAATTTGTGTGATGATGCAGAAGAGGGGGATGAATTTCATTCTTCACAAGCCCACCAATAATCCTAGTCAAGGAGCAGCACCCAGCACAATGATTTGTAAGGAGACCTCAGCCCCAGAAACTTCCCCATACACCTCCTGCTTGGATGACAATGCTGGAAACAAAACAAAACATTCTTCATCTTAGCACTGACAGGTGAGAACCCAGAGAAGAAGTCCTTGGGGGGTGCCTGGGAGACCTGAGAGGAGCGAATGTTTCCATGTGGTTGGTCACCTGTGAATGGCAAATTGTTTTAATGACACTTGTTTTCTGAATCACTCTCATTCTGGACACTTCTCACTTTGCTGTAAGGAAGCTGGGGAGCACTTTCATAACCCCATCATTTTATGCAGACACAGCAGAGCAACTATGGTTGCAAAAAAGTGAATGCCTGTGATTCGTGTGAGTGAAGTCATCCAAAGCAGTTGCCAGAATGTGGCATTATTCAGAGACAGCTTATGCTGGAAGAATTTTCTTTTGCAGATACCATCAGGGGTTATTAAACCCCTGCTGGCTCTATAAGATTTGGTAGTAGATCACAGATTTTAGCAATTCCCTACTGCCTTGCCACTTTGACTGGATTTTGAGCTCCCAGTCTGCCAGCTGTCCAGAAGTCCTGTGAAATGAAGGCTGCTTGGCGTAAGTTGCAACAGCCAACCTGCACATTTGTGTAAGGAGCCTTGCAGCTGGGACTTGTTGGACTTGCAGTAAACACTTCAATCAATTGCCATTAGAACTGGGCTGAAATCAGACCATTCTGGATTGACAGCAAAGGAAGACTTCCTTATGCTTTCTATATAGCACATGTACATCCTGATTCAACCTGACTTTAATTCTGTATTGAAATAATAGAGACTGAGTTTGAACCGATTCAAAGTGAACATCAAAGCTTTGTTTAGATTTTACATAGTTGATTCTCAGTCCTTGTTGATGAAGCAGACTCATGTTAGCATACTGCATTCTGAAATAGGGAAACTGATACAGACATTTATGGTCAGTAACTTTTAGTTAAGTTGGTAGGTGAACACTTCAGGAGAAAAAAAATATTTGATTTTTTACAGCAATATAAAGAGAAGGCCTACAGTGTCTCACACTAGCCAGAAGCTCAGCAGTCCTGCTCAGAGGCTGTTTTAAAAAATTGCTCTAGCTCAGCGTCCAAAGCCACACAGGGAGTCAGTGAGAAGAGCCAGGTGAGAGCTAAAGGGTTTCTAATCACTGCTTGTGTTTTCCCACTTCTAACCCAAGCCTCTGGATTAAATATAAAGTGAGCTGTCAAGTAAATCATAGAATCATAGAATCGTTAGGTTGGAAAGGCCCTTTAAGATCACCAAGTCCAACCATTAAAGGCACTCACACCATATGCTAGAAACATCACACAGCTTTGTTGGCCATATAAAAATTGCAGCACATGGGAACAATAACTCTTTCTTGAAAACCAAATAACTATTCTAATCTAAATCAATCAGATCTTAGAAAGACAGAAAATCCACCCCTGTCAGAATACAGTCATTGCGCAAGTGTTAGGAATATAACAGAGATTTTAAAAACCCACAGCCTCTGGTACCTGCCCTTCTCAGAGCTATTGTTTTTAAGTGTGAGCTGTAAGACCTCTTCTGCCAAGATTTTAGCCCAGAGGAAATATCACTCTTGGTGATGTAACCCTTTACAGGTCAGAGTCCTTAACTGAAAGCTGGACCTCTTGGCTGGTGGAGTGACCACTGCAGAGCACATAGTGAAGTGTCAGTCAGATCTTTTCTTGCACTTTTTCTCCTTCATTCTTCATTTTCAGTGTATGATAACTTCAGAAATAAACTCAAGACCATTTGTAGAAAGCTAGGCAGTCACTGCTTTTTTCAGATGTGCAATGTAAAATCTAAAGATAACTGTATGTCTTCAAATTCAGTTTCCAACTGCATATTTATTTGAAAGCATAAAGGCAGTTGTGTCTGGGTAGACCTAATTTGCTATTTAAATTTAAGTGGACCTTTGGATGCTTTTGAGCATGCTATTGTGCAAAGCCTCCAGCAACACAAAGGAAGACAGCACATCAGAAAACCTACTCACCTTGTAGAGAAGTGACAAAGGCATATATGGGGCAGGAATTTTCATTTTTATTTTCACACTACCTTCTGTGATGAGCATAACTAATTTCTGCCCAAGTGTCTCAAATGCAGCAAACATACAAGCCAACAAAAATGACAAGCTTCCTCCGTCTTGCCAAAGCATTTTTCTGGTACAACAGGGGTGCTGGGGGAGGGGGGACACACAGGCTTTCCTGCAGCCCTCTTCTGCATTTGGGTAGTTCTGACACCCATTTATGAAGAGAACCATGTCCCTACTGACACCCCAAATGAGCCCAGGTGGGGCCATAGCCACTCCACGGCACTGGGATCTACATAGTTCCTTTAAAAACAACTGGCTCCCCATGGGCTGGAATGAAGGAGCCTAACTCGCTGTGGTTTGTATCCCATGGCTGAGCAGGCACCATCCCTGACCAGAACCCCTCCTGGAAGCAGGACATCTCTGGGTTCCTGCCCACGTGTGTGCTCTCCCAGCTGTGCTAGGGGCACCCTTTCCCTCCACAGAGCAGGGGCACCCCAGCCAGCCTGGAGGAGAGCCAGCACACAGCTCCAGAGATGGCCTGAGCAGAGTGGAAAGGCAGCAGATGAATGTGCGCACGGGTGGAGCGGCTGCGGTGTTTCCATGGCAGGCAGACAAAAAAATTCAGTATTTATGATTTCAAATATGATTGCAAATGCAGTGATCTATGGGGGAAAATATGAAGGAGAGACAAGGGGTTTATGAGGTTATCTGGAAGAACACAGCAAAGTTAGAGAGGGGTTTGGATTAGCAGCAAGGCTCTTCAAGTTCAGCCACTGGTGTGGTTATCATTAAATGTTGCAAACAGAAGCCAAAATAGAATCATGTGGCAGGAAAATTTAAATTCTAGAGATGGTTTGGGTTTGTTTTCTTGCCTGTTTGTTTGTTCAACTAGCATGGCAATCCTTTATCCTTATCACGCTGCCTGAATACTTTGGGTAGATAGCAAGGCCTCAACAAAAATCTTGCAGTCTGATCAAAGCCAGCAAAGGGAAAAGGTCAAAGCAGAGGTTATAACTCATGGAGCTCCAGGGAGCTCTGTGTCACACGTGCATGTGTGTATATAAACAACATCCCCTCTCCATGATGCACTGACAGCAGATGAGAGTCATGGAGTGCACTAGTCAGGAAGCAGCACTGTGCTGAAAAAACTGCATGGTGGCAGTGACATAAGCAGTGCAAAATGACCAGCTGCAGGGCAGAACCTTCCCAGGCAGGCCTGGATACTCCTCCCCATGCTGAGACCTGGATCTTGCAGCTATTTTTTCACATATGGAAAAAATACTGGGAAATGTTTCAGATTTTTCTTAAATGTTAGCATAAAAAGTAATTTCAATAGCCCCACTGCTTGGTTTGTTGTGACTTTCCTTGTGTGGCTCCTACTTGGCTTCTCCTTGTGTGACTCCTACTGGAGCACTGCAGGAGCCACAGCATATCTTGCTGGGCATGAGAGAGGGCTGTGCTTTCAAACATGAATTAATATATTCAGGGATTCATAAAGTGTAAGGCCAGCTGAAAGCATCATGATAATTTGTTCTGACCTTCCTCACCACGTGGGTCATAATGTACCATATACACACACACACACACACACACGCGCGCGCATGCATAAATATTTATATATATGTAAGAATCACCAAGTGCCAGTTCATGGAGCTTGAATTTATTTTATCTGATTAAAAAATCAGACTAACCTATTACTTATTTTTACATCTTCACTGCTTACAATCCTTATTTGGCTTCAGTGGACTTGCCTTTCTCAAACTTATCTCTATATCCCTGTTAGGTCTCTGTGTCTCCTGCCTGCCCAGCACCACGCGAGTTTGCTGGGGGAGTCCACCTAATCACGCTTCGTGACCAGCTAAGCTTGCTCCCCAGTAAGAGCAGTTATACTTTGCCTGTGCAGTGTCATTAAACCGAGGTGCTTGAGGAAACTCCAAGACTAGGAGTCTGCCTCTAGCTCTGCTTTGCTGTTTCCTTCCCCAAAATTCCTTTCCTTCTTCTCCCTCTCCCTCTCTCAGTTCAGCCCCCAGCCACTGGCAATACATCCTCCCTTGCTGCCTTGACTCTACTGCTTGGATGTATTAGTGCTCAGCTACCTGATTACTTTTAATTCCTTTCTTCATTCCATTGATTTTGCCATAACTGAATCCATCTGCTGCATCTGACCAATGGAGGATGGGAAGGCTGTTTTCCAAATGGCTTCTTTCCTCCTTAAAGGGGTGATGTTTTACAGAACTCAGCATGAGAATTTTGGTGCTGTCTAGAAATTTCCACAGAACATGTTCTATATCATTTCATTATCACTCAGCTATTTACTGGTTATTATTAACAAATTTGATTATGGAAGGTCAAGTCATATACGAAATATACAGTGTTTTCTTTCCCTTGTTCCTCTGAATACCTCTTTGAGCCTGTCACGTACCGTGCTTCAAGCCAGCGACAGTCTCATAACTGCCAAAACCACAGCCAAAGCAGGAGTCTCCCATATTTTCATCTTTCCATTTGAAGACAGTATGACTTGCTCATAATTCACTATACATCTCACAGAAGGTTTATTAGTATTTTTTAAATGTGGAAGCACTGAACAAAACTTCCTGCCTGATGGTCAAGCATATCCTTGAGGCCATGTGAAAAAAAATCAAATCTCTGTTTCCACTGTTATTCCACTGCCCTGAATATTGAATTTGTGCATAACAGCGAGGAGTTCAACCCACAGACTAGGGGGTTGCATTTCAAGTTGCAGAAGGATCTAACACCTCAAATCTGCAGGTAGGACCAAAGAGTTGGCCAGTGTGACTAACGACATCTCTGTTATGGCCTGTTCCTGTGTTCCTGTGAAACAGGGTCAGTGATGAACCCCAGCAGTGCGCTGCCAGCCTTTTGCATCCTCCCATGCATGCAAAAAATCTGCAGCTGTTCTCACATCATAGTTTATGGTAGTGGACATAGCCAAGGGCAGTGTGAAGGTGGGTGAAGGTGGAGAGGGTTCATGGGTGAAGGTGGAGAATGTTCAAGGGAGATGCCAAAGTTAAGGGAACTTCTCCCAGGAAGTTAAGAGAGTGTCTTAATGCTTAAGAGAAAATTATCCAATATTGCTTCAGCCTTCTGGCTGACATTTTGATACAACATATATGATGGAAATCAGCATTTTAACTTCTGCAATAACTGCCATAGTACAAAAGCATTGTTCAGAAATTTTCTATTACTGTCTGGAGTGTTAGTTTTTTATGGTGCCATATACATATGCAGTACAGACAAGTTACAGTTGCCATGGGAATGTTAGTAATGAAATTCTTGAGTCCTCAATGTTTAAAAAGTCTCAAATGAGTTATAAAGGAGACTTGTTTGCATTTCATTTCCTTTGTGAAAGGCAGAAATAACCCACACCCACAGGCCTTTTTGACAAAATATGCCAAACTGAGAACTCTCCATCTCAAAGTTTTTTCACTTTTTTTTTCTTTTTTAAAAAATTTTGCTATCTGCAAAAGGAAGCTCCTGCTGTTTATCCACCTGTTTTGTTTCTGTTTTTGTTTTCTTCTGAGTCTACTCAATACTGAGTCCGGAGTGCTACTGGAAGTCTGAATGAGGTTGAGGTAGGTAATCGGAAAAAAAACAGGTTTTAATTCATGCTGTGTAAGTCAGTTATGCCAGAATATGTAAACATCAGATCTGGTTTAGGAATGACAAAGGAGAATCTTCCTTCTCATCGGTATCAAAATTTTCTTGGATGAATGTAGGCATGAATGCAGTGTGTGAAACAATTACAGAAGTTACAAAGTAATCCTTGGTTTCTGTGTGATGGGACATGCAACTCCTTAGAGCAATTTGCTGTCATTATAGTACAACAATATAATGGTCAGGGGTCCATGTGAAAGGGTTAAGATGGGCATTTGATATTAAGGATAGCGGTATAAGGAGAAAGAAGGGATATAGAAGAATTGTGGGAAGAGATGGAGGGAAAAGGGTGTAGTCTGAACTTAGCTGAGAAAGTTGAAAAAATGAGGGTGTGGGGAATCACAAAAGGTGGAAAGGATTTTAGGTGTGAGAAATAAAATCAGGCCTCAGGAAATAAAGCAAGGGATTTAGAATTCAGCTTTGCCTGGGAAAATTAGAAGAAGATACAGTTATAAGCAACAAAGACATTAAAAGACAATGGTTAGTTCTTAGGCTTGGCCTAGATGGATGTTGAAGTTGCAAAAAGTCTATTTAGTTAGATAAGTTTAAGCTTAATAATGGGATGTTGTATGTTATTATACAAGGCATAACAAGTGACTATTGTGTACAATAGAGGTACGTGCACTATTATACATTGGTTGAGACAGATGTCTGTAACTTTTAGAAGCATGCTATTGGCCAAAAAGCTTTTAAGAATGCTTTGCACCAGGAAATCTGGGAATGTCTCTGTGACAGCATGAGCTCTACCAATTTTGTCTCAACTCTGTATGTGAGACTGATAAATTAATAAAAGCTCCTGGAACACTTGTCTGGGCCCCCCGTCACGTTTGTTGGAGATCGCCGGCATGAGGGGAAAGAAAAGACGAAAGAAAAAAAGAATGCATAAAAAAGAGACACCAAAAGAATTCAGAAAATGGATAAGACAAGCTACAATAAGATTGATTAATGTATTATATAGTCACTGTGACCAAGAATGAATAATATGACAATGAACACGCGTGCCTCCAGTCTGCTTTGTCTTCAAAAGTGGTCCTTTACAGACTTGGGCATTTTGGAAACATGGATGTATTGAGGAGGTTGGTCAGGAAACTGGAGAGTAGATGTCTCTGCTGGCCCAGCTCTACCAGATAGTCTGTGTTACCATCATCCAGTCTCGGAATCTGGAGAAGAAGCAGTCATTTTGGGGAAATTAATATGCAGGACTTGAATGTGAAAGAATGGCTTGGATGCAGCAGTATAAGAAGAGGGTTCTAGTGATGAGATGACAGGAAGATGACAGAACTGTTTTACCTTTCATTAATATATTCTCACTTATTTACTTGATAGCACTATACTGACATGTAGTTGTTGATTACAGAACTGATCCAACACTGATTTAAGTAAAGGAGGTATCTTCAATGAACCTTGTATTGACATTTTTTCTGGTCCAAATAAAAAGAGTACCTAAATTTAACTGCTTGGGTCTGATTCTTAAGAAAACTGACAATATATATATTTTTATAAATATATTATTTTTTCATATTCTGAAAATAGAGCAATCAAAAATGAGGGAAAATGTTTCTAAAGGACACAACTAGGATTCTGAGAAAGTCAGCAACTTGTTTAAAGATGAACTTACATTTGAGAAAAATCAATACACAGCCAGAGGAAGTAGAAGAAAGATTACTAAAAATTACTGAATTACTCTATGAATAGCATTGTTTAAAGGAGTTGTTTCATAACTGTGAATGAGATGTTCTTTTTCTAATCATTCCCAACACATGTCCTGTACCAGACAGTGTTAACCTTTCAGCTCAGAGAATACGACATCTCAATTTCAAATGCCCTCTGAATTCCTAAATCTCTAAAGTTTTATAGCTCTAATTACTTCTATCCAAGTTGACTGACTTTATGAATGGGCCCTACATGATTGGTCACAGCACTGAAATTTGGCTCAGTGGAGTAGATCCTTGACTCTCACACTTCAGGGGCATGGTGACAACTCTGCCAGTCAAGGGCCTGACTCTCTAAGTGCCTCTGGCTCAGACCCCTACAAAATGCTCAGTGCTTCCAACATTTTCTAAAGGTGCCAGCACCTGTGTTAGCCTGATACTTTGTACAATTTCTTAGCATCTCAAAAAACTGAGTCCTAAACTGGTTTTGTTGTTGTGGTGGTGGTGGTGGTTTTTTGGGGTTTTTTTTTGGCTGGTTTCCTCTGTCTCCTGAATAGTCACAGGGAAATTTGCAACCGTGCTGTTAAAGCTGCTGCTAAAGCTGGAGATGGGGCATAACCAAACCCATCCCCTCCCCCATATTTAGTGATGCAGATAAAATGGAATGACATCCAAACCAACCCCAGATTGTTTTTGTTTTTGCAGAACCAAAACCTGAGTGATGAGGTTTTGCGACATTTAAACCCAAACCACTCCAGTTTGTCCATTATAGACATGAGACTAAACTCAAACCCTTTTATCCGGGATTTCTATCCCCTCTGGACTTGGGTGGTTTGGCTAAAAATGGAACCTGGATTTAAACCATCCCCAATTTGGGTTGTGCAAATCACAACCTGACTAATGTAGCTCTTCAAAACCAAAACCATAACATGGCCTTCTTGTTCTATCCCTAATTAAATTAAATGTTTTGTGTCCAGAGCATAATGGAGACTGAAATGTACAGAAGAATGTTATCAGAATAACCCAAGCTTCTATTTTATTCATTCCCAAAGGGCCTGATCCTGAAATCACAAAGCCCTCCCTCTGTCCTTGTGGGCACTTGATGAGATACTTCTGCTTTGAAGAGGGCTGTTACTGCTTTCTTTGAAAACAGTGAATTAACCTTCACTGAATTCCAGAGAAATGTACCCTTTCTCACTTGTATTTTCTAGGTACTTTACTATTCCATGTATTTGCAGTTCATGAAATTGCCTCTGTTTAAGGAGAGGCTGAAGAAGAGCAGAATTTGCCATGTCCCTGCCATGATAAGAGAGCAGCTTTCATTATTGAACATTTTTTTTGGCCATCTGACCTCATATAAGTCTTATACCAGAGGAAACAGGGCTCCCTGTATAGCATCTTCTGGCATTTCTGATAGACTCTACCATGTTGCTGACCTTCCTAAGCGCCTAGGGCAGTCCTAAGAAAGTTATTTAAGGATCCTCTGTCAACCTTTGCCCATCCTGGAATTTTGCTTATGATGGATGTATGCTTTCTCAGCTTTGCCACCATCTCTATCTTCCCTTGTTGCCACAAGCAAGGGTCCAAGGGCGGTGCTCTTCCACCTCTGGACTGCCTGTGGACTGCCTTGAAAAGGCCAGTAAATGGCAGCTAAGGAAAACCAGCCCAGTGGCAATAGGATGTAAGGCAGTACCATGTATTCTGCCTCTCCAGTGTTTTAGGGGGTCTGCAAATAAAGAGATGCCTGGAAACCACTATAAGCATTTACAAAGAGGTTTCCTGGAGATCTGGGAAGGGTGATTAGTGCTGCCAAGAGCTCCACCCTGGCTCCTGAAGGAGGCAGAGTACCCCAGCTCCCCCATCCAGGACCTGTTGTTTTCCCAGTAGCTATGCTAACAGACCAAGAATCCTTTTTCCTAGGTCTGTAAGAGTGTTGCAGGTTAAACTTAAGAAAAGGCTTCACTTCATTTATTCAGCTGGAACCCATTTTCTGATATTTTCTTACAGGTAAATTGTTACTCCTCTGCTAGTGTTTTGCTGTTGCTGACATTCTCTGCTGAATGTTTCTTTTTTTTTTTTTTTCATGTTTGCATTCCAGTAGGTAATTTAGAAGTAATAATCACAAAAGAGAACATTTTAAGAGCAGCACATGCAGATTAAAACCACCCTACCCTTTAAATATCGAAACCTGTGAACTTAACAGTAATAGTTTTCCTTGTCTCCTCCAACTGCTAAGATTTGTACTCTTTTCTGTACAGCTACAAGCTACTCCAAGGAGAAACACTCACAGAACCAGAGCAAGCTGGACATTTAAGCAGATAGCTGGCACAATTACAATTGCACCACAAGCAGCTTGGACTAATAAGTTGAATGAAACTCAAAGCCAAATGTCTTTTTTTGCCTTAAGGAATGACTTTTATCCAGTATATTCTCTTAAAAAGAAACAGGCTAAAAGCTAAAGACATAAATGCAATCCCGTAAGCTAAACAAGGAAACCTGTGCCAGTGGTGCCTCCTTACCCCGCCTGGGCGCCCCAGGGGAGGGGTGGTTGTGTGTTCATCATTTCCTTTCATCCAAAGTGCAGGGCAGGAGGGAAAGGGAGAGTTTTGCTTCATAATAACAAGAGAGGGATCTTCTTCCTTTCTCCTCTTCAAAGTCAAGAAGGAAATGGCAATTGAGATGGGAGTAAGGAAAAGCAGGGAGGCAGACGGTTGTACCTTCTCTTTGGCATCATGGGCTCCCTCCAGAGAATCCCCCCAGTTAGTTATTAAAACAAGTAAAACTCCCTTCTCCTGCCTTGTATTTTCCTGTTGACCCAGAGCATCTCCCTCCTAGTCTTCATCTGGTACCACCAGCATACATGCTCTTCAGCAGTTCCACCTGTTGGACAGTCTACAGGGCTGGGGCAGAGCAGTAAATGTGCATGCCTTATGTCTGGGGCTCTGTAATACTGCACATCTGGGTAGGTTTAAACAAAGCCAGGGGTGGGAAGTGCCAGTATAACAAATCGTATGAGCCTTAAGAGCTCAGCTGAGAACCTGTACATATGTTTTCAATGCTAATTTGAAGCAAAGCTTTTCAGATTCATGCTCCATCATCTTTTTGCAATGTCTAGAAATGATGTAACTCCAATGCCTTTCATCCTTAGGACCATGATGTTACTTGACCTATCCTGCCGAGACTCTTAAAACAAAACTGTTTGCAACTCAGACATTTTCCTGTCAGAGCATCTTCCCTGTACACCTTTTTGTCAGGCTGCCCCTGGACATTTGCTCTGGCATGAAGCCAGTCCCAGACCTAGAAGCCTGTGGGGGAAGAAGAGCTCAAAGCCCACGAGATCCCTCATATGGCCTTGGTATGGATCCTCTGGAAGTGCTGGGCAGAGAGGGGTGAGTGTTGTACTGCTTAAGCCCCCAACAGGTCCCTGGGTTTAGATCCTGCTGAGCATGATAAAGAACTGAGCCCCAGTGTCAGACTCAGAAGCATGCCTGGAAGGAAAAGTTGCTCCAGAGGTGTTTCTGCCTCCTGCCATCTCGTGGCATCCAGTTACCCTTTCTGAGCTGGGAATAAGTTGGGCAAATATTGAACCATGTAAAAATATTGCTGTTTCAAAACTTGCTATGCTGGGGCAAAGGGAATGTAAAAACACTGTGAGGTTTGTAGCTGCATTTAATCTGTAGGTTTAGCATAATATTTTTCCACTCCCATGTCCTCCACTTTTAAACAAGATCAGGCAAAGCTCCAAAGGAGACCCTCTGAATCTGACCTCCCATCTCAGCTCCATGATTGCCCCACAGCTCTCCTTCTGCTGCCCATAGGTATGACCAGAGAGAAACTGAAGGAAGCACCACAAGATGAGGGAAATGAGGAAGAGCATGACTGTCCTGAGGGACTCTGATGTGGCAGGTCAGAGAGAAAAAGTTTTAGAGTTTGGGTGTTGAACTTTTTAATGAGAGAGATTAAAAAAATAAAGTCAGAAAGAAAATGCTTGTGAGAAAATTCCCCTCCAAAGACAGTCCCAGTGGAAATATTTTCAAGAAGCCCAGTCTTCAGGTCTGCTTACTACATTTGATTGAGTTGCACTGCACAGCTCAGTTCTCAAAAGTTGTTAAAAGCTTTCCTTCTGAGAAGGGCTATCCTCCCTCCTATTCATCTGCCATGAAAAACAGGTTTCCCACCATCAGAAGCAGAACCTTTGAGGCAGAACTGGCTTGAACTATAAAGTTAATAGCATGTCCATAAATAAGTGAATTATCCTCAGACATTTTGGTGGATCTCTTAAAATATTTACTTTTTAGGGGCAAGTTGGGTAATGGGTTTTCCTCAAACCCTAAAGTTTTAGTGGGCAACAAAGAATGCAGAGTGGAAGCTGCTTACCAGATGTTCCACACCCTGGAGAGATAAAAGGAGATTGTTTTTACAAGTATAAATGGTGGCATAGTAGCCTGCACTGTGTAAAGTGTGTATTTTTATTAAGTCATTATGCAGTTGGACAAATAATTTTCCATATTTGCCAGTCATAACCTGCCTTATCCATACTGAATATTTTGCCAGTTCTGACTGCTTCTTTTTCAGTTTACAATGCTGGCAAACTTGTTAGGGCTTGGTTGTTGTTTTTTCTTCTTTTTTTAATAAAAACACCCTCCTCAATTTTATTGCTTTAATAATTTAAAATTACATAATCGTTTGAAACTTTGGATAAATGTAATAAAGCTAATCTCATTAACAGAGTGCAAAATATCTTAACACTCTAAAGTGATTAAAACAGCTTGGGGAAATCTCTTACTGCAGAAGACATACCTGAAGGGAACAGAGCATTCAGATCTGGACTCCTATAAATGAACTTGCCTTGGTTAGCAGTGCTCACTAATTTATTAGATGTTGTAGATCTGGTCCTTAATTAATAAGAGTCAGGCAATCAGAATAAATCAGAATGAATTAGGTGAAAGTCTTTTAAGCAGAAAACAGCAAGAAGGTAAAGGTTTATTTTCCCAGAGGATTGACCACATTTTTAATTTTTCCTACAATGTTCATGAAGTGAAAAATCTTGAAGTCTCATCTCTGTTTTCGGATTGTAGTAACTAAAGAAACCTGAGGAAGAAGAAATGTGTATCATCAAAAGCACATGGGAGCTCCCCATGTATTCCCATCTCAAACAGGATTCCCCAGAAGTTTGTTATCTTTTAGAGTCCGCAGGATTAGTCTGGTTGTGTGTCCTTCTCTGTGTGCATTTAGCCTTCTGAAGAAAAAAAAAGAGAAAAAGAGTAAGCAGAAGATCTATTTTTCTCTCACCACTTCCCCCAGGCAATTTTTTTACAGCCTTATATTGTCAGGATGCACAAATTTCTCTCTATTCAAACAGGTTATGTCCTACAGATGCTTTTCAGAGTTCCAGGTGAATGCGGAAATCATTGCCTTTGTCCTGCAGAGGAGGATGACAGGAGCCCAAGCAGACAGATTAGTGATAAGATTTTGCAATAAGTCATCTTTTACAATACACACAAGATACTTGCTTTTATCAAGCACTGGATTGAGGTGACACAGACAAACCAGCCTGGCATAACTGACTTGCCTGTGCTTCTGGCTGCAAAGTGAAGGTTATTTCCAGAACTGAAGCTGAATAAAGCAGTATGATGCACCTCTAATTTTTTTTTTACTGTTCTGGATGTGATCATACTTTATGAAGTCCTAGAAAATTGGTGGTAAATTCTGCTTCCAGAGGATTTCTGATCTCATGCTGTGAATTTTGTAGCTTTGAAAAGGCCTAGATTTGAGAATTAACCAAAACAGGACTGAAATGGCAACTGTCAAAAAGTGGTCTGCTGCTGGTGCTATGAATTAAAGCAATACTATATGTAGTATATCCTTGCAGCCTAGATGGTATCTGATTGATAGAAATTGCCAAAATGCCTTGTTCCTGAAAATGCTTATCCTGGTTTTAACCATGCTGCTTGGTTTGGGCGAGAGCATTGGACTCTCAATTTAAATTTATAGTAAAAAATTAAGATAAAATAATCCAGTAAAGTGCTAGATTTGACCACCTTAAGTGCACCATCAAACGTAAACCCCACTCATTTGAAACTTAAAGCTCTATTTCCTGAACCTGAACCTGTGGGATTATACTCTGCAGTTCTGACTACATTTGGTCTGTGAGATTTAAAGCAATTCTGTGTTTTCTTTCTTTTCCTTTTTAATCTAAATGAGAAATAAAGCCATGGAAATAAATGGAGCATTATTCTTGGCTTTAGTTCAGTTTCAGATCCAGACCCTGAACCCCAGCTGAAATGTGCCATGCATCTTAAATGCTGCTTTCTTGAAGTGCCTTTGGTTGGACTCTGCTGCATTTCACATGGATCAATGCAGTTACTACCTCTGAATTTAATGCATCAACAAAAAATGGAGTTTTAGAAATCCAAAGCCATCTCAGTTATTGCAACCTGCATAAAAAATATCACAATATATTACTTGTGAATATAATCTATATAATTTTGAGGTCCTGCTAAAAATGAATGGTCAAAGCATAAAGTGAGTAAAGGAATCCTTCCTTTCTCCCAACCAATTAAAGAATTAAATTAAAGGTTTCAGAAAGAACAAAAAAAAAGTAAAGGTACAGCAGAAGAAAACTGGATTTCCTCCCATGAAAGCATGAAAATAGGAGGAGAGACTTCATTCAGGAGAAAAAATAACCAACCAACAAAAGTTTTGCATTGAAATGTAAATCCACTTGTATTTTCCACAGATGTTTAAATGAGCAAGAGAAACTTTAACAAGCAGTGAAAGATAGAAATAAAAATATTAGAGACATCCTAAAATAGCACCCAGACTTGTATCAATGTTATATTTCATCAGGGGAAAAAAAGTCTGAGCAACAAAAGGAATTTAATTTACAATTTGAGAGATCTGTAAATAGTATTAGGAAAAATACATCTGCTTCGAAATTGCATATTAAATGACCCATGGGTGAGGCAATTTTTGGCATATGATTCAGCAGAAGTATCATGTTTTAGAAGCTTTGTATTTTTCAGTCTTTACTTTCCCTAGGGAAGGGTGTCATCAGCTCTTGCTTTGGTCACAGTGTCACACGTACAGCAATAAGTCCCACTGCAGCAGTAGCTGGTCTGTGATGGAAGGCACTTCATTACTTTTATTGAATACTCTTGTGAAATAAGCCTTTTAACTTTGTTTCACTTCAGAAACTGCTGTGAAAGATGGACCCTCTTCTGCATTAGAAAGTGTGTGAGGAAAAGTTGAGACGTGCAGAACAATTCTCTTTAGTAACTGAGCAACACTCAATCCATTTGAGTTAGCAGCCTGATCTCATGTGTATGCCCTCCTGCCAAAAGTGCTTAGCAAGATGGTGTTTGGATATAAGTGTAGCCTGAAGCTTTGTGGCAGAGGTGTCTGGAGGCTCCTGAATGACCACAGGGGATTTCAAAACTCCAACAGTGAGATCCTCCTCCAGCAGAGTAAGATTCAGATAATATTTTATTTAACACAGTGACTCCATGCCCTGCTCCTCTAGTGGGCACATAATTGATCTGTGAGACTTGCAGTTACTCAAACACTGATGTGTTGCTTTTCATATTCCTCACTCACTGAACTCTACTGAGAGTCTTTTTCTATTGTTTAAGTGCCTCAAAGGGCCCAGCCCCATTTGGAAACATGGAGGCATGCTACGTGCTACACAGGAATTGAGTAGGAAATTCTATACATTGTAAGAAATATAACCTACTATATTAAATGTGGGTGGAATTCAGGCTTTGTGTACTTAAGCTATTGTTATGAATGGTGGTTCAGTGCCACAGCATCTTGGGGTTATTCAGCTGCTCCCTACAAACAGATGAAGATGTTGTCTAATCAAGCCAACACCAAGAGGGCAGCCAGAGCAGCTGTCCAGGCTCCCCAGTGCTGTCTGCTGCTATGGACCTCAGGTGCTGCTGAAACTGGCCTCCTTTGTGTAAACACCAAAGGGTGAATTCAATCACCATGTCTCCTGCTAGAGTGAGGTAACCAGACATCTCAGACTCCCTGCTTGGCCAGAAGACCTGTGATTTTTAATAGCCATTAAAAATATATTTATTTTTTGCTGTTCTTGGCTGATCTTCTCCTTTCATGCTGATTAACAATGCTCTGATCTTTTACTGCTGCCTTTTAGTAACATAACAGCCTTCCAAGATGGAAGAAGGCCATGCTATTCCTCTAACTAGTGTTTATATACCCCGCAATAATTTTTCTTCCATCGTTGCTGCTCTTGCTAGTTTTTTCAACATCCTAATCCACACATTTCATTTTAAATGTAGGGGCACTTCTCTTAATTTTCCACAAGGCCTTTTATTTGTTTAATTTAGAATTTTCAGCATTGCTTCTTTGCCTGCAATCCTTGCAGACATTTAAAGTACCATCCGCAATTTTTATAACATTGATAATAATTTCTCCTTTTCTTCTAAATGCAATATTCTATGATAGATTTTCTTTTGATTAATCTGATGTTCTTTTCTGTAAACAAGGGACAGCATGGCTCAGGGAGTAAGCAATGGGATATGAAAATATTTGGCACTATCTTGTTGCTCCATGTCTAGACTGAGGAAGTTTTCAAAATGGTTTTGTATGAGATGGGTTTCTCTCTCTTTTTTTTTTTTTTTGGCATTCAATTGCTCTAATTTGATCCTCAAGAAGTGATTTTAATATCTGTTGAGTGTGATGTTGCTAATGAAAATGAACAGATTGTTTCTTAATTCTACAATAAAAATGTGTGTAGTGATGTTATTAAAGAAGAAAATCTGCATGTGCAATATTTCCCTTCCCTATATTTTATTTGTTTCTAGCGTAACAAAACAATTTACAGCTGAAACAAATGTATGTAGCAAGCAGACTGTTTCAAATGAAATCAAATTTGTTCTTCCAAGTGGCAAACTGTGAGACCCACTGAAGATTTAAGTAGCAAACACATATAAATGAATACCTTTAATGTGTTTATTTTTTAATAAAAAAACCTACATGGATGGAAACTTAAAAAAATTAACTATAATCACAGAAATGCTACAGTTTTTGCAGGTGGGGAGAGGAAATTCTACTTCACTGTATAAATCACTTAAAAATATCTTAGCTTGTGCAGCTTCTAAACTCTGCTCCATGCAGTATCAAAGGACTATGAGTGTTATGCAAAGAGAGCATGGATTATAGGTATTAAATAGGAAGACTATCAGGGGACACAAGGCACAAACATGAAGAAGACTGTGTGGATATAAGGATTTATGGAGTAGAAAATTCTTAGTCTCCCCTTCATTAATTGATGCCTTCATAAAAGAAAAAAAAAAGCAAGAAATATTTCTCTCCAAAATAGGTTGTTTATTGCTGCACTCAGTGTTTTATCTCACATTGTCTTGGTTCAGCTTTGGATCAGTGGGTTTCAGTCTGATTAAGATTTACTGCAGCTCTGATGCTTTTGTTTTTACAAGAAAGTAGACGTTATCTTAATACCTCTATTAATTTACTGTGTGATGACAAGGTCACAGTGCTGGGGAATACGGATGCTAGCAGGAGAAAGAGGCAGAGAGTAGAATTATCTCTAGGAAAACACTCTAGAAAATACCTTTGCAGTACTTTTAAGTTAGCCTGATTGGCAATGACCCTAGCTATGTTTGGAGCCATTTGGGGTACTTATCTGAAGCTAGCAGGTGACTGCTTCTGAAGGCTCTGGCAAGTTCTATTTTAAGGTCAATACTGAGTCACAATTAAAATGTGTATTGTTTTGTCTAATAATATGCTTGGTTCATGTTTATAGAGCCTTTGCAGGGGCTGCAGCCTTGCTGGGCTGAATATTGCACATGCCGAAAGAAAGTATTCTAAAGGGTCAAAACAGACCCTATGGAGCATGGGAAAAGGGAACTGTCTCTGTTTTACACAGAGAGAACTGAGGCCCAGGTTCTTCAAAATGCTTCTTGCTTTATGTACCTAAATCTGACTGAAATCAGTCTGAGCCAAATACCCAAGTGACTTGAGCATCTGAGATGTCAGTGCTGGGGCTGGCCTGAGATTGCACCACTCAGTGTGGTGTAGGTGAGCCGGGCAGATCTGGTGGGGATGCAGGGTGGCTTTGCTTGTGGAGCAGTATCTCTGAGCTCACAGGAATTCCTCTCCACAGACTGATCAGTCATTCACAACCCTATCCATGCTCCCTTATGCACAGTCATTACCCTTTTCCTGGAGCCTTCTGGTCTTTGCATTTGGTGTTTGTTTTTTGTTGGTTTTTTTTCCAATTTTTAACGTAGAGTTAATGAAATCAGCAGGGTCATCTGTCTACAGACCTGTATTGGCACCTTCCTAATGACTGGTACTCGGGCATTTAGGAAGCCTGGAGCTGAGCAGAGCCATCTGATCATCAGTCGTTATTCACTGGCACTATTCTCTGTCCTTCCTATGTTCTTTCAGAAAATACTGCATATGAGGGTCCTTTGTGCAACTGAAGTTGTGTTCTCGAGATGTTTGGGTTTTGTTTTGTTCTTTTTTAAAATATAATATACTTCCACCCACACAGTGTCTAATGCAGGCACATGTGTACAACGACATGTTTCAAACCAGCTGGGTGTCATGGCACGGAGGCAGTGAAAGGACAGAGGTCTGTTTCCAATTGGAACAGTCAGTCAGCTCCACTGGCATCCCTGGACCTCACAGAAGTACTTCTGAGAGGTTTCCCGTGCCCTATTCACAGGGGTGTGCCATTAGTCAAAGCCCAGATTAACTGTCAAAATCAAGCTAAGTGAGGACTTGAATGACCCCTGAACAAGAAAACTTGTTCTCTGTGGAAAAGAGTTTTATTTGTGGTGAATAAATCTCACAGGATCAAACCTGTTGATAGTGAAAAGTAAATAAGATGCTAGCAATACATTTTAATCACACCAGACAGTTATTGGTAACAGAACAGGAGAAAAAAAGGGACAAGTTATGCTGAGTATCTTCCTTTAAAAAGAAAATTAAAAGAAAAATTATTTCCATTTGCTTGAGCTGCTCTTTTCCTACCCTGCTGTCTTCATCTGTCAGCTGCCAAGGGCAGAACGATTTGATTCATAGACTTTTTAATTGAAATTGTACACAGCCAAATCATAGGGCTGCTGCTCCCTTGGAAGTCAATGGCAAAATTCCCACTGGCTTTTACAGAAGAAGCTTGGGCTATCAGGGGGTAGAGAAAAGTATAGCATCAACATAAATGATCCAGAAAAGGGGTCTCTTACATTTGTGGAACCATGCCCTGGTTCATGTCCCCTGGTATGTCACTGGTTCTTGCAGAGCTGCAGATCTTGTGGTTTCATCTGTCTCTATTCAGAGCCTGTACTTCTGCCCAAGTGATTTTATAGTTAAGCTCTACTGTTTAACCTAAATTTGTCATCTCAGTGTGTTAGGCTGTTCCAGCATGTCCTGTTCCTTTTGCAACAAGGACTATTTCCCTCTTTTTAATTCTGTGTTGAGTAAGATCTCTTAAAATATCTGGTTTGAAGGTTTTCTTTATTACCTTTAAAGATTACACCACTGTAACTCTACTTCTGACCATCTTCCTTCAAATCTTCTGTGATTTACCTACTCATGTATAAACACCTATCTACAACTGCAGGATCCAAGTTTTTAGTGCCAGATCCTAGGTGGTGCTGAGAGGCTTGGTTTGCTCCAGCAAAGCACTTAAGAACTGCTCAAAAACAAAGCAAGTGAGTAATCCCAGAAGCAGAAGACATGCTTTAATGCTGAGTGGAATTCAATGGACTTGTCAGCCTCCAGCTAATAAATGGGAATGATTGCAGAGTAGCTGGCCATACCAGGGCTGTCAGACACACAAAGTCCAGGGAGACCAGGTCTGTCAAGCAGCACCTTTACAATATCGGCAGAAGGAGGACAATTTTAAAAGGAGGATATGCTTTAGTTAGATGTGCATTCAAAATCTACAGCCGGAGCTAATTATTTTGTCTCATTCTGAATATTATTCAGATGCTTGGCTGATCAGTGAGCCTGCTGGACTACTATCAGTGATCTACAGGCAGTATAAATGGGTTATCAGCTCTTGTATCACTCAGGAAAGATGCCGGATTGATTAGTGCCAGAGACAGGCTCTCTAATGCAGTCGTTCCCAATTTCTTCCAGACTGTGACCCCAACTCACAAAAAGAGGGGACTTTCAGGATTCCTCTTCTCTGATTCCAATAAAAGAAGGGTGTTTCTTGCACATGTGTATCTATCCCTGCAGACTCATCACATCCAGAAGATTGATTTTACTATTATTTGCTTGTTGAATGGATTAAGCATCTGCAGCACTGCAAACATCATCTCTTTCACATCCACTTACAGTGAAGTCCTCCATGGCTTTGTAAGCTAGTGATCTGTAGATCTGCCTTGCTGCGTGCTTTCACACCTCCCAGTCTGAAAGTGGCCTCTTCAGCTATGCATTTTCCTCCTGGCTACTCAAAATCTGCTATTCTATTTGGAAGAGATATATCATCCTTGCCAATTTGGGGGAAGGGGAGAGAGATGGTTCACATATTAAAAAAAAAAATCTTGGAATGTTTATGCGAATAGGTTGTCTGATCAGAAAATTAATGTAAAATTAATTTGATTTTCATGAACTGCTAGCTGCACACTCCAATTTTACATGATAAGAGACCTTTGCAGTGTGGACCGTTACGATTCCTACAAATTTTTTAGCACTATTGATCAGTTCCAGTGAAAACAATCAAGCTAGTTCTACCAAATCCTCCCTGCGCATACCCTCTGGTGAGCTGGGCAGCAGTGTGCTGCTGAGGAGCACTGCACTAAACATCTGCGCAAATTTGTAAATGTAAAGGCATTGCAGAGCAACAGATTATCTCAGCAATAAGGGGAAATGGCAAAAAAATTACTATTATCTTCTAGATGAAAAGTTCATTATAGGTCATCCATGTATCCTTTTTCGCTCAACTTTTGCTCACTTTATAGGTGTAATTTAGGCTGTTTTGGTCAGAGACTGCCATGCCATTTATTCTGGTCTGCTTCCTTGTCCCACAATTTCCATGTTTGAAGCAATTTTCCTTTAGGAAAGGTCATTTTCCCATTTGTGAGCTAGAAACAGAGACTGTAGACATCTGGGAGCAAAGTGGATTGGGGTCAGTCAGTTTGAAAAGGGAGAGTTGGCACAGGAGGGGTTTTACTCCTCCATGATCCTCCTCTCAGGACTTTTGGGACTGAGATTTTTAAAGAGTAGCGGGGAGCATCACATAACAGCATATAGAGCTCAGCTACCCCCACTCTATAAGAGGGGATAGACATTGAGGACACTTGTTCTTGCTGACACAAGGGCACAAGGGCACACTTCCTTCTCCTCACTCCTGGGTCCCATGGAGTAGCTTTGGGTAGACTCCTAGGTATACCTCAGTCATGTAGGAGCAAAGTGCATGGCAGCAAGCTAAAATTTCTAATCATTCCTTTCATGACCTGCCCCTTCCCAAATATCACTGTGGCATCAGTAGTGCTACATTTGTGATGGCATAACACAAGGCACTTTATACTAGTTATGAAATTACATAGATTAGCTCTAGGTGGTGTTGAAATTTCATGTTTTGGTTACGTACTAACTCACACAAGTAAAATAGGACAGTTCTTGATCTCTTTTAACCAGGTACACTCTCTCTGAAGTACTTCTCTGAGCACCTGTTCCACATGCAGTAAATAAATCACAAGGGAGAGGAGAATTATATTATTCTTTTACTAAAATCCTAAACCAGTTTCTAATGAGCCAGACATTAAATCTACATTTATCTTACTATGCTGAATAGTGTAAGATTTTTCTCTGGTCTGCTTAAACTTATCAATGGATCTATATTTGACAGTGGCAAACCACTGTATCAGATCAAATGACAGGCAAAAATGGAGTTTTGACTGGAAAATTTCACAGAGATTTTCTTTCCCCTCCTCCATCCAGGTTTTCAAATGACGCTACATAATTGAGATTTCCCAGTTGACTGGACAATAAATAACCTGTTCAGCTGAGGTAAGTCTGATGCAAGGGAAAAGAGAGCTGTGAGAAAAGATGCCTCTTGTGTTTATTCTAAAATGATGCTCCAAGGAGTTAAACAAACTCAGAAATTCAGATCTCACCAACATCTGGTTTGTATCAACAGAAACCAAAAGCTTACAGCAGTCTGGCTGGATCATTATTCTGTGTCTGTGTGCCTGTGTGTCTTAACTTCTCCTGACATTACCTGAGAGAGTACTGGACTGGAAGCTGCTCAAGAAACTGGAAGTTTCTTCAAATACACACACCAACATTAGGTGTATTATTCATCTGCTTAGCCTCCACCTCCCATTCAGTGTCAGTTGTGTGAACAATACAACCTCTTACAGTCAGTCAGGTCACCTAATTTAGGTACCTACATCTTCTGCTAAGAAAATAGCAGACCTTTGAGAAATACCAGGTGCTAGTCTGTACTCAGCCGGCTTGTCTGCATAGCTTTCTTCTGAGGACAGGTACCTCATGGGAGAGGGGAGCACAGGGATGCTCCTTTCAGTGCTCTCACACGCAGTGGGATGCCTTGAATGCTGGGTCCACCCATCTGGGCAAGGACCATAATTTTCTTTTCGTTTCAACTGAGTAACTGAGCTGCAAGGCCATACTGTATCCCACAAGATCCAGCATGGCCATGAGTATCTCTTCTGTTGAAGATGAACCACAGGTAACAGCAACAAGAGACATGTGACTTCAGCTGAGTAGTTAGTTACTTGACTGTGAAGGGGAGGTTAGACCCTACTTCTTGGGAGGGTATGAATTTCCCTTCAGTTTGTCACTGGAACTGTTGTGGGTTAAAGAAAATGCAGAACAGACCTGGGAAAATGGGCTAGGTCTTTGTACCCTCTGCCTCCAAGAGGAGTGCCCTAACCACTTGCTTGCAGTGATATTCCTTGCTGCCTTTTCTCTTGCATGCCCGGCTGCACTGCGGCTCAGTTTCAAGAGGGACAAGGAGGAATGCTCTTCTTCAGCAGCATGCCCTGTGATCTGGTGGTTAGAGCACTTTTTAGAGAGTGAGCGGGCTTAATCCCTCTTAGGCTGATCAGTCCCTTTTGCTTTCTGCTTTAACCCTTTGCTGTCCAGAGGCAGATACCAACACTGCTTCTGACTGTCTTTAATTCTTCGTGCTTCTCCTAAAGACTTATGCAGTGTTCAGGTGCAGTAGTCATGCACTGAAATGATCCTGCAGCAGAGTTTTGTGTGCCTATCTCTACAGAGCATGGCCTTTAAGACAGAGAGGAAATAAAGATAGAAATGCCCAAAAAACATTTAAAATGGGACAAATGAATCTTGGTTAAATAGTGGAAAGAGGATTGGACTAGCATTTGTGCAAACCTGCTTGTGCCTGCAGGTAATGTCATACATGAAATCCCTATTTGTGCTTGGTCTTTGCATATTAAGTGCTTTAATTAATTAATTTTGAGTTAAATATTTTTAAATTGAATGTTAAAATTAACCCATCAGCCCAGGTACAAAAATCAAGTTCCATTATCAGTGTTTTCAATTGTTCAAAGTAATTTATTAAGAGAGTTGCACCCTTCCCAGTTAAAAATTCCCCAGTTAAAAATCACCAACTTGCTCCCTTTTCAAACTTCAAACCACCTGTACACCATAAGAGTTATCTTTCCTGTGTTTACTGTATACTTTTACAAGTGTTTTAAGATGTGTTGGATGTATTTTAATACTTTTTTTAGGTGTTTTTACTTGCACTTTGGTTCCAAGGCCAAAAACCCCAGTTCTAACAGCCAGCAGCTATTTTTAGCCCCACAACCATTACTCTGTAGGCAAGCTCCATGGCAACCTGAATTTTAATGAGGGCATTTTAGCACCCTTATCTCAACTGATACCACCCCTCTGACAA
>NW_008239110.1:14975292-15026874 GCF_000691975.1 Corvus brachyrhynchos
TTTTTTAAGGGTTTCTACTTTGCACCTTAGACCCAGGACCAACTCCAAAACCCCAGTTTCTAACAGCCAACAGCTATTTTTAGCCCCATCGCCAACCTGAATCTTAATGAGGGCATGTTACCACCCTTACTTCAGCTGATACTACCCCCTGACAATGACGAGCTATAGGTAGACAGAGATGTTCTGTCAAAAGGGAAGCACCAATCACTTTGGACCAAAGGGGTGTGCTGTGGGCAGGCTGTGGGCAGGCTGTGGGTGGACTGGGGCGGAGCAAAGGCACTATAAAATAACGAGAACAGGGAGGCTGTCTCTTTCTCTGCGGGCTAGCTGTGGTGGGTGCCAGTGCTGGGCGTTAAAAGCCTTACTCCTGTTAAGGAGCCTTTAATAATTTTTTTCCTGATTTTGGACCAGCTAAAAGTCAGCCCAGCACTGCAAGTTCTTTTTCTCTTCCTGAGGTTCCAGTGCTGTCTCAGCCAGAAGATCTCAGATCCCTGCGCTCCTGGGGCATACCATCTACCGAGCCATAGGATCCCAGATTTTTATATTTTTCTAATTTCTGTAATTTTTCAATTTTTCTGTTTTCAATAAATTATTTTAGTTTTTTTAGCTAGGAGTTGTCTGATTTCTCACAGGTAAGATTTGAAGAACAGGTTGGCACCTTGATCATCTGCCGAATTTAACAGGCAATGCTGCTCAGGATGTCATCCTGAAGTGCTCCCAAGTCCTTCAGAGTGGCTGTCACTGTTTTAGTCTTTCAGGAACCCATGCAAGTTCTTTTTGGTTTAAAAAGAGGCAACACATACTTTGGAGACCTATTTATGTATGCCAGCACCTTCACATGACTACATGTGTGGTTTCTGATGTCCACTACTGTGATTTCATTTCTCTTTGTTTGAATACTGGCAGGAGTTTTGTTCACAACCTTGTTTTCCTTTCCTTGGAAATAAAAATTGAGTGACCTGTGAATTTTCTGGGTCCTTATATCAATAAAAAATGGCTAAATCTGACCCTAAATCCATGATGTGTAGTATGCTTCCAAAGTTCCTGTGTAACTAGTCAGTTAAAAGAAGTGCTAATGCGCAATCTGAAAGTTTTTAACATCTTCTGTGTCAGTGTTTGCAAAGTTAATACCATAGCTTAGCCAAATCATCTTCTTATGTTACGTGTTTTAATTTCTTTCTATCTTTGCAGAAATGTTTATAGAATAATGAGCTGAGATAGTCCTGATTAAATCAAATATCTTTGTACCCAGATATCCTTAACAGCTAACAACATTTCAAAGCTGCTTTCACTTTTTCCCTCCTTCCAGTGTGAAGTATTCTTAAGATGCTTAAGTAGCTGGAGAGACATGTGGATGTGTTTCTATGTCCCTGTGTCTTTTTTCCTCCTTTTTTTCCTCTTTTTTTTTTTTCCTCACTATACTATTTCTCCTCCTCGTTGCCAGTTGCTTTACTTCTCATTTTTGTCTGCACTACTTTTCTAAAGATGGACAGAACCGTAGGATCACAGTAGCTGGAAGTAGTTTGGGTTGGAAGTGGCCTATAAAGGTCATCTAGTTCCAACCTGTTCTTGAATGTTTCCAAGGATGGGGTATCTACCACCACTCTGGACGACCTGTTCCAGTGTTGCACCACCCTCACTGTAAAAAAATTCATCCTTATATCCAGTCTAAATTGACTCTTTTTTAGTTTAAACCCATTACTCCTTGGCTTATTGCTACTCCTGCAATGCAATACTGTGGTGGTGTATAGAAAGGAAAATGTGATGGACTTGTTGACTTGTAAACTCCAGCAATTTGGCTTCTAATATCAAAAAGATATGATCAGTAAAAACAGAACTTTTCAAAGCTTTTGGAGAGCATCAGAGTGAGTTGATGGAAAGCAGGAAACATCCATTTCCTATCATATGTTTCTTCCAGTTTCCAAAACGTATATAATTATGGTCAATCCTGTTTAAATTATGCTCTGGAAAAAAACCATTTAAATAGTAGAAGATTCCACTGAATTAGGAAAAGCTTATAGCTGTAAGAGAGAGGATGCTGTGTCCAGTTGCCTAAAAATGTGGTTGAAGTCCACACTGACCTTGCTGAAAGGATAAGAAACCTGTGCTATCCCTGCTAGGTGGTATTTGCATACATCTGGTCCGGGATTTATTTACTGGGGAAGCTAGAGGAGTAAAGAAGTAGGGGAGTAACAGTGGCTAAGCTAAAACATTTAAGATGGTGAAAGCATATAACCAGCCTCTCTGGCACCTCTGTGACATAAGGAGGGGCCCATTTCATACCTGTTTGACTAGAAAAATCCATGGGATTGTCCCCTTTCTGGTCTTTCCAAATATTTTTAAGAAATGTGAATGGAAAATCATGTTTTTCAAATGTTTCTGGTTTTTATTTCTTCGTGAAATGTTCTGCCATTTCTCCACCCATTCTCTTCTGAAGGAACAGGGATTTCTGAACCCTTCTCTCCTGTTAGCATTAAGAGGGTGAAAAGCCCAGGTGGTAGCATTTTCATTAGTAGGCTTACATCAAATAGCCAGTCTTGTTCTGGCTATATTTAAACAAAGAAATGTAGAAATTATTGCTTCAGCTGTTTTCAGACCTACATGTTAAGTAGATGTAGCAGAGCAGTAGAGAGAAGACTCTCAGCTGGACGCAAAAAATATGACACTGATTATGTGGATGATTATGATTAAATTTATTGTTCGTACAATATCTAAATAAATATTGCCAATGAAGTACATGATATAAGCAGGTTTACCTAGTACTGTAGAGGTGTACAGTTTTTGGCCTTACAGAGTGCACAGGTGCAAAGCACAAAGCACCTATGAAGCTACTTCAGGATTTTACCCTTGTCTGTGACCTTAGCACTTTTCACCCATCCAAAAGTGAGTGTTCCCAGTCTGGGCTGGATGCACCCTGCAGGTGTCTGGGGAACACTGTGGGGTGTGCATGTGTGAGCCCACCCAGAAGCTGCCTGCAGTCTTGGGAGACCAGTTGGCCCAGCTGGCCCAGCCTGCATCAGCATTGTACACCCTCTTTGCAGGCCAAGTCAATCACAATCATCACAGCTCCCCCGCTCTGGAATGCATTCATAATGTGAGCATCCAGACAGTTCTTCCTGCAATTCCCACCTGGTGGTCTTATGTTAGGACAAATCTCATTGTCCAGCAGGGACAATTGAAAGGTAGAAGGGGGGTGTGTGTGTGTGTGCACACTGAGGATGCATGTGAAGACTCACTATCTTTTGTTGTGGCCACAGCAGAGCATAAGGAATAAACCAGTTTCAAAGACAATCAATTTACCTGAGTCCCAACAATAGATTCCTGTAGGACTGTCACATTTTCAAAGATAAATAGAAATCTTTCTTTCCTTTCTGACAGGGCCTGGGATTTTCAGTCTCAAGAGTCCAAAGCATTGGGCTTTACTGGGGCTTCAAATTTTCACCTGTTTACATACAAACTATATCTGAGTGAAGGAAAGTGGATGGGGGTGGATGAGAATTGAGGCATGGGAATACTTAAATGTTCCTTGTTCTCTCCAGGCAGAGATGAGCATGATGAGGAAACTCATGTTAGCTGTTTGTTGACTCTGTGCTCTTCTATTCCCAGGCTTATGCAGAGTTTGGAAACATATAATTTATATACTACACAGGTTGTACCTGTGGTAGTCCAGGTCTGGGCAGTGGCAGTCAGAGATTATGATGATTGATGACATTTGATGACTATGGGATCTTTGAGTGAAATGATTTGCTCTTAGTCTAAATAAATCTCTCACAGCAAGGTCTTTGGGAGAGCGTGGGAGTGGGAGATGAGCTGTATTTTGTCGTACTGCTCAGCCCGCTGTATGTGAGGTATTTTGGTGGGGTTTTGCCTGAGGAAAAGTGGTGCCATTCCTGCCACACTGGTGCAGAGAAGCTCTTGGATATATCAGGCTTTTGTTTGGCTACCTTTAAGTTTTTGGATAAAACTCATTGATTTTGGCTAATAATGTACATAAGCAGAGGCTGGCTTTTTGTGCTGGGTTGGATTGGTGCTATAAGGAGCACTAAATGATTTTTATTCCTTCTCTTCCTCCTTTTTAAAAATGGCCAATATTGTATTTTTAAATAAAAAATAGAGCACAAAGGAAGCAATGGCGAGAGGAAAAAGGAAACTGGTCCCAGTGCTAAAACCTTGGTTTGAGTTGTGGATATAATGACGAGATGCATTGCCTTTCCTAGCTCTGTAGATTAATGATTGATTTACCAGGAAATGTGCTGTTATTACAAATGTGGGGCCTAATCTGGATTTTGTTGCTTGGGAGTTGCCTGGGTGGGGAAGGAAAGTGGGATCCAGCCTTTATTTTTACTCCTTTTCTTAGCCTTGGGAATGTACATGTTCAAAAAACATCTGTCTTGCTCCTTCTGCACAGTCTGCTCATCGCTGCCATTTGCTGAAGCAGACCAAACACTCTTGGCACAGGGGAGCCCAGACTGCAGACTTACTCTGCCCTGTCAGGCAGTAGCTACATTTTAGAAGGAAACCGCAGTACAAAAGTGGGATCTCAGGTTCCATGCAGTGTATGCAAAGCAGTTTCATTTAAAATGTCACGTTTACCTTGGCAGAGCCACTCTTTAGTAGGGATTAAGGCTGCAAAAACCACTGAATCATACTCTCTGTTTCTACATGTGTGCCAGGTCACAAAAATAAATTGTAATGTTGGCCCTCATCCGTCATCACATAACGCTCTGGCATACTTTTTCATTCCCTGAATATGAGTGGAATGAGAAGGTTACTTGGAAAGTCATCTGTCTGAGAAGCTGTCCTGTTATAATTAGCGGGCAATCTTGAATTTCATCTCTGGAAGATTATGAAGTGAAGAGGCGGGGGAGCGGGATGTATATGGTAGGTTACCAGGGCCTCTGGTAAGCCAATCTGACCATGACTCAAAGGGCTGAAGTAAAATAAAATTGGGGAAATCAGATGATGTTATTTTTTTTAAACAAAAAGGTGTAAAGATGACCTCAAGCAGCCAAATCTGGATCTAGATATAAGCTTAAATTTCAAGCAATTCTAAACTTCAGGGATATTTAGAGGTGGGAGTTTGGTTTGGCTCACATCTGGTACCAAAGATTCAATTTTCTGTCTAAAGGCTTCTTAGAGTGAAAGAAAGGCAGCTCAAGGTGGAGCCACAGAATAAGGGAAAATAGCAGACGACTGGATGGGGGGTGTAGCTGTCAATTAATCACACAAAGTTAGCAACGATGACCTTGCAAGTTATCTGCAGTTATCTCCTTCCTCTTCACATCTGTTCTACAAGCTAAGGGCTGTTGTCTTTAGCCCTGCTTCTATCACACCCCCTGCAAGTTTTGTACAGTCTGATTTGGCCAAATTTTTCAGAGACCTGCAATAGTCAACCTAAATCACCCTGGTGCTGTAGTAAGGCAAGAAGGACCTTTTTTCATACATTTAGGTTTCTTTCAAATATGTGGAGGACATTATCCTTTCAACAGCTTTCAGACAGACTGCTTGAAGAAACATTGTACTTCAAGCTTTTGTGATAAATATGTTCTCTCTCTTCCCCTAGTCAGGAAATGTGTTACCATTTTTCCACCGGCTGTAATGTGGGATATTAGATGCTCTGAGAGGAAAATAAATGCCTAAGGCTTCCTTCCTCTGGCACTTCATTAATGCCAAGAAGGAGGCTGGGTAGTGTTGCTTTAATTAACAGGCTTTTGTTAAAATAAGTGGTTGGAGCTACCTGATTGCAGTTTTACCCAGCAAAAGAAACACAAAAATTACTTCCCAGAACAGAACATTGCCTTTAGCAAGAGCAATGCTTATAATGTATTTGGCCATATGTGTCGTGCTGCACAATTTTATTCTTGACTCCTGCTGGGGACTGACTTAGGCCTTGAAACTTGGTGACTTGGCATCACTGACTTTTTTGTCTCCTCTCTAAACCTCTGTGTGGTGCGGACTTTTGTTGGACAGATTTATTTAGATATTTTTTGTGAGTCTACAAATTAAAATATTTTTTATGGTGCTCTTAATTTTTCATTCCTTGCCCAGTTCTATCTGAACTGCTTTCCTTTTGTGTTTGCTATCAGTCTTTGCTCATATGAGGTAACCCTGACTATCACAGTGTTTGGTCACTGACAGGGGAGTAGCAGTCTATGTGAATATTATGTTTCATCTTGGATAATACCCACAGAATTTCACAGGTGTCTGGTGATGTGTAGATGAGCATGACTTGGCTGCATGGCAGGAATTTCTTTACCCATTGCCATGGGGACTATTGTCAATGTGCACACAAAGGCATTGCTTCATGTGTTGAGTCTATGTCTCTCTGTAAGGTACTTCTATAGCACATTGTTCCATGAGAGAACTTTATCCTGAACGCTGGCAGCGATGCCTGGGTTGCTTCCTGAAGTATGAAGCTGTTTCCCCTCTTTTAAAATTTTTACAATCATTATTGCTGGTTTTTTAATTTATGTAATTCTGGTTTGAGTTCCCGTGAGCTCTTCCCCAACATTGTTTCAGTTTGTTCTGCAAGCACATATTAGGCAGTAAATTACAAAAGAACTGTTTCTAAATGGAGAACATTTTGAACAAAAGAAGAAAACTGTAATTATTCCAATGAGGATTTGAGCAAGCCATCAGAATTAACAGTGCTGCTTTTCCAAATGTGCCACTGTTTTGATTAGCTTATGTGCTTATACAATCCCTGCCGTGGCAGTGACCGTAACTGAATGCCTGTAACCGCAGGCAGAAAGCTATTAGAGCCCATCCACAAAAAAACAGCTATTTCAGTTTTCTTCTCATCAAAAGCCTACAGTGCTGAAGTGATGCCAGCTAAGCATTTGTTTCTGTGAGATTTTTATCTCTTTATACCATTCAAAATACTTTTATTTTGCAGAATGGTTTAAACTTGATCTATTAATGTTTATATAAAGTGCATTCTTCAACACGTTCTTTGGGCAGTGTCAGAAAACACTCCTTAAAGCAGAAAAAACAATCCTAAATTTGCTGGCCACTTGAGGGAGGTGGTGTGTTGTCTGGATGGTGGAATTGAAACCAGTGTTGTGACTAGCTTGCAGTAGAAATATCAAAGTTTTAAGTCTTTTGTAGGCAAAAGGGAATACTGGACTTCAGCAGTGGCTGCTTTTCCCCAGAAAGCCATTCCCCATGCAATCTGTGATAATTCATTTATGACTATTCCTGCTTTCTGAAGGGCATACTGTTTAATACCGAATACTTTATTCATACTGAATAAAGGAAAACTAAGTCCGACCAAGTAAATGTCTTTGTTCTCATCAGAAACAAATTAGAAAAAGCCAGCAGCAGAAAATGTGAGATTTCAGTAGCTGTTCAACATATTTTTCAGAATAAGGATGTTTACTGACTGGCCTGAACTCAAGTAAAATTATGAATGCAAAAGATCTTGATTCCCCTGAATGAGTTATGTGCAATACTTGGAGACCCGACCTTTTATCCCTTCCTCTGTCTCCCCTTCCGTCCCACGGATGTTTGGCCTGGCGGTGCTGCAGAACTGCGGAGGTAAAGACAATACAAATGTGACATGACATTTTCCTGTCTGAAGGGCTTGGAGGTGAGCCTAGAGTTCTGGAGAAACCAGGAACAGAGCATTTCAGAACCTAGTGTCTGATGTGGGGTTCAGGCCTAACTCCTCAAATGAAAATGAGAAAACCAAAAAAAGCTATGCAAAATGAGCAGCCCAGTGCCCTTTGGGGCACTGCATACGGCAGAGCAGCGGAGTAGGGAGAAATGGTTGAAGCTCTGCTCATTCTGCATGTCCTCACCAAGAGTGGCTGGCCTCATGTCTTCTGAAGAAGGTATTCCAAAGTCTAGAGTAAAAGTTATCCTAGAAAATAGAGCTGGAGTGGATTGAGAAGTGGAGACACCAAAACTGGCTAAAGCAGAACAGCAGGTGTTATTTTCTGAGTAGAACAGAAGCTGCTGCATGTCTTTTCTTGTGTTTATAAGTCCTAGCTTAGTGTTTGGCCTGTCCAGAGCAGGATGATGTGGCTAATTTATACTCAGCCAGCAGTGCTTTATAATCCCAGGATCCTCTTCTGTCTTTGTCCACCCAACCAGTTGTTCCCCATCGAGCATCTGAGAAGCTGATTCCTCCTGGCCAAATGTAGAACTCTGTGTTCTTCTTTCTTGAATACCATCCTGGTTTTTTTTCATGCAACATCAGTTTTCAGGATCATTTTGGGCTTTTCAGCACGTCTGAAGCTCCACCCTTCCTATTGTCTGCAGATTTAATAAGGACTTTCTGTTTTCCATCACCTAGACCGTTCATGAAAATACACTCACTGAAGGAGATTTCCCCCAAACCCTGATTAAGAGAGAACAGCTAAAGTCTAAAACATATCCAATTGTTCTCATAAAGCTTTATGACTGCCGGCTGTAACTCAAGATATTCAGCATTTAATGTAAGCATTATAAATAGCTGAACTTTCTGAAATATGTAGCATCATCTCTTCAAGAAAGAGGGTGTTGCAAACATGGGTAAAGACCAAGTAAGTCTCTCTAACCGTGAATCCTGTTTTCTAATAAGGTGAACTGTCCCTTATAGATCACCAGGCTTCCTACCTTCCTACCTTCCTACCCTCAATTTAAAAATCTGTGCTCAGTAGTTTGAGCTCTGAGGAAGGCCTCTGTCTCTTTCTGTTTATCTGCTACTACTCTGGCCTCAAACAGAGTTTGAATCCCCCCAAAAAAATAACTGCATGAGTTTGCATATGACTAAGAAGCTGAAGTCTGCTGGAAAGCAAGGGCTCCGAGTGACGATTTTGACACAAATAATGTTCAGCCTCTGTATTAAGAACAACATGCTGATGAAGTGTCAGAAACAATATCCTGTAGCTAAGTAAGTTACAATAGTTGTCTTTTCCTCACCAATGAAATAAATTTTATCCTACACACTTACATCATGTTGACTGCTAATTTTGACAAAATCTCTGCTGTCCTACATTTAGCTGGAAGTATTTTAAGAAGCCACAAAGCCTCCCTCCCGTTTATTATCCTCTTTTGCTTTTTTCTTTGCATCCTGTCTACTTGACTGATATTTTCTTCCATGTGAACTCTTCTACCACGGGCTTGTAGAAGGCTGTTTTGAGTTCCTAAAATGCAATTCTGAAAGTAATGAGAAGGGATTGTTATTTTCATATGAAGGAGACAGTAGAAGTTAGATGATGGCAATGAAAAAAAGCAAAGCAAACCAAAATGTTTGATGATCTTCATACAAAAAAACCCCAACAAAACAGGAGCTAATACGACTGTTTAAAATATGCACAATATATATTACTTTTCAGTTTTGATCAAGACTTACAAAAAAGTTAAAAGATAGAGATGAAATACAAGTAAGTAGCTTGTAAATGACAACTGCACATGCATACTCCCATGCACAGTGTTTTTAGGATTCGGTTCTGATTTGTCAAATACACCACTTTTTGTTAACCCTTAATTATTGTGTTTCTTTACTGTTGTAGTATTTCCAAGTGATTGCTACTTTCATTGCTGCTGAATTTATCTCTCAGGGATTTCTTGGGATTTGGTTTAGAAAACCAAAGTGTCTGACCTCACTAACTACTTAGGAAACAACTACCTTTTACCATTCCTGGTAGATCTAATGCTTAAATGATGTACCTCTTTAAGTTAGAAGATGTTTTTTGGTTGTGGAAGTCCTTCGGTAGGTATTAATAGGGCACCAATTAAAATGTTTAGGATCTGGTTTTAACTACATTAATTTTTATTGCATTAAAACCAGGACAACATCAGAAGGTTGCACCTATGGAAGGTGAAGGCTTTAGGTGGCTTAGACCTTAATTAAAAAAACCACCAGCACAACCACCTTAGTCAAGGAATTCTGTTGTAAATTCGTCTGGGAGTGGCAAGGTATTTTATTATCCCCTCTTTGGATTAGCTTGTTCCTTTATTATTCATTGCTGGTGATTAAAAGAAAAGTTATATTCACATCTACCCAAGCTAGTAGAGGGAAAACAGACACAGCAAAAGACTTCCGCTACGAGCCCCAGTGTGGGGAGATTGGTTACGCCGAACGCAGGCAGGAGCACGAGCTGTTAAAATGCACTGCAGTGCACACTCTGTTTTCAGGGCTGATTGATGACATTTCCATATATAGTTAGGAGTAAAACATTGCTTTTGAAAATAGAATTAAAACTTTCCCTTTTTAGGAGCGAGCACCACTTTGGCAACACAACTAGCCCCAAGTACATTAGTTCTTTTGGTCAAAACATTAACAGGGTACTTTGTTAACAAAATGTTCAGGTCATGATGAGTTCAAAACATGAACTGTGAGGCTTTTTATGAGCTAAATGTTTCCAAATAGCACTCTAAATTGAAAGTGCTGAAATTAAAGCTTTTCTCTGTAAACAGGGTGTTGCTGAGCTGAGTATATGTTGCTTTTTCAATTACTCAGCATAAGGTGATGGGTCTGCAATGACATCTGTTCGCTGAGCAAAGACAGATGTCACCAGAAACATCTGGATGGTAGGAACACTTCAAGGAAAAGATTATAAAGATGCGTTTCCACTGCCACTTTCTGTCCCTCTTTCCAACTTGGCAAATAATTGCCAGTTTTCCAAAATGAAAACTTTGAGCAACAGCTTACTGTCTCAATTGTAGACGTGAATCTGATATTCTGGTCCAGTTAGCAAAATAACAACTTCCCCCTTGTCTTTGTACTACTGGATTCAGGTCTAGATTTGCAAATGCCCATGGACATACATTCCCAGCAGGATGGGCTATCGGTGGGTGGAAGATCACCAGCTGAGCTGAAGGTGGGTAGTACTGGCTACCCCGTGACATTCCCACAAAACACGAAATATGATTTTGAATGTTGTTTTAATGTGGAAATTATTTCACTTTGTTGCCAAATTTTTTAGTGACACATTTTGCAGTATGGAGAAGGTAGATCATAATTAAAATTTGAAGGACCTTTACAGGTTGGAGAGATGGGCAGAAAAGAACTGTCTGAAATTCAACAAGGGCAAATGCAGGGTCCTGCACCTGGGGAGGAATAACCTCAGATACCAGTACAGGCTGGGGACAAAACTGCTGGAAAGCAGCTCTGTGGGGAGGACCTGGGGATCTTAAAGGAAAACAAACGGTACATGAGCCAGCCCTGTTCCCATGTGGCCAAGAAGGCCAATGGTATCCTAGGGTGCATTAAGCAGAGAATTCCCAGCAGGTTGAGGGAGGTGATCCTGCCCCTTTACTCAGCCCTGGTGAGGCCAAATCTGGAGTGTTGTGTGTAGTTTGGGTCTTCTCAGTACAAGAGAGACATAGGACTCCTGGAGCAGGTCCAGTGGAGGGCTACAAAGGTAATTAAGGTACTGGAGAATCTCTCTTATGGGAGAAGGCTGAGGAAGAGATGACTGAGAGGATACCTCATCAACATCTACAAGTGTCTCAAGGGAGGCTGTTAAGAAGATGGAGCCAGGCTCCTCTTGGTGGTGCTAAGCAATAGGAAAGAGACAATGGGCAGAAACTGATGCACATGAAGTTCCACTTGAATATGAGGAAGAACTTCTTCACTGTGCAGTGACTGAGCACTGGAACAAATTGCCCAGAGGTTGTCTGTGGTGTGTCCCTCACAGGAGATATGAAAGAAGGGTCTGGACACAATCCTGTGCCATGTGCTCTAGGATGACCCTGCTTGAGCAGGGAGCTTGGAGCAGATCACCCACTGTGGTCCCTTCCAACCTGACCCACTCTAGGATTCTGTGAAAATATACATAATATCTGCAGGAGTACAAGATAGTCCTTATATAACTAAATCCACCGATTACTCCTCATAAGAACACAAAGTGGCAGCAACAGTTCAAGGTATCATTGTGAGATAATTTTGAAAAGACATGGCTGAAAACATCTGAATTTTGAATAGAGAGAAACAGAAACAAATGCAACGTCCTAAGCTCTGTAGGCCATGCTATTGACTTACAGGTTTAAACTTTTATATTTTTCAAATTCTGTACAGCTTAGTGTGTAACTCTGAAGTTTCTTGTAGCCTGTTAACTTCTGCTCTCTCGTGCTAGGTAGACATAACAAAGCCTCTCCAGGCCTGCTCTCCAAGGACACTCAGACCATACTAGGCCCAAACACTATGAACCAAAAAGCCTCTAAATGGGGGCAAGCTGAGGGGAATTACATCATTAACTGAAGCTTTAATTGGAGAATTAACCCTGATATGCAAATGAACCGAACCTATAAAAGTGTGAAGAACTCGTGACTTGTCGTCCATCTTGGGGTGCATCTGGCTCCCCTGGGTGTACCTTTGAAGGCCCTTCAAATAAATCCCTACCTTTATTCCCTTATTCTTGTCTAGCCTGTGCTTCTAGGAGGGCTCTCAAGGTATCACTATCATCTATTCCAGACATTTCCAAAATTGCATGCAAATCTGTGCAAGCTTTAGCTAACCAAAAACATTCCAGGTTTTGTTTCGTTGTATGAAATGACTCAAAACATGGGGAATGCTTATCCAAATGTTTTTATGCACATTTTTCCACAACCTTGAATGAAGCATGGCAGTTTTAATGCTGAATACCCCAGAACTGCTGCTTGTATCCTGAAATGCTATATTATTATATAGGTGCCTCTAATTTGCTTTGGAGGAGAAAACTGGGAGGAAAGCTGTTGAAATAAAGCTCATTGAACCAGAACTGAACTGTAGGTTTTGCCTGTCAGGCCATCCGTGGCTTCACAGCAGAAATTACAAGAGACTTCAGCATCATGGTCTTAATAGACAGGATCACAGATCTGGAGATTATGATGGGTTTTGTCATAAATGGTGAGGGTGAAGATTGCATGACATATAATTTATGCAAGACAATGTTTTGAAGAATAAAATATTAAGTGGCAGTGCTGAGAGGAGTTTTTTTAACAACATATACTTTATGATATAATCTAGAGAGTTCCGTACTTAGTGTTTATTCTGCATTTAATCCATTATATTCTAAGAATATAATGTTAGTGATAGAAAAATCTGTTCTTGTGACTCAAATGCAATGACACTGCAAAAATGAGCAGAAAATAAATGTTTTCCACAGTATTTTTGTGATCTCCTGAATTAAAAGTGATGCTCACACTAGTATATAGAATAAAAAACTACATTAAATCAAGGTAGTATCAAATACAATTTTAAACTTATTGCAAAAACTGTGACAGTGGTTCAAACAACCTAAAATTAGATCTAGCTATGGTAGAAGTATAATTCCATCCTGTCCTAATTTCTATGTACAAAATTATGTATTTCATGGTGGATCTCATTTAATTTGAAAAAAATATTGTGACATGGCATACTAATTAAAAAAAAAAAAAAAGCCTAGACAAAAGGGGGGATCTAATGAATCACTGGCAGAGTCATGCACAATGGAAGTGCCACCACAGATAGGAGGTTATTCTTTGGGGCCTCCATTTTTAACTACTACTTCAGTACACTATTTTGAGAAATTTAAAAAGGCAAAAGGGAAGAACTACCTTTGGAATATACACCTGAATATAGCCAGGGGTGCAGCCTTTTAGCTCAAACAGGTACAACTCCTCTCATAAGAGACATAGCTGTAGGTATATATTTCTATCTATCTATCTATCTATCTGTCTATCTATCTATCTATCTCCCTATCTCCATGCTGATACAGCCAAGATATCAGTGAATGTGTTAGCTGTATGTGTGGGTCATGGCCAACTCACCATAGAAATACTGAGGAGAATTCCTGTGTCAGTAAAATCTACAGTAGCCTGATGCAGGTGGCTCCTCTATGACTTAGTGCAGAGTGGGAAATGTGAGTGATTGTCAACCTGTGGTAATATGGTGAAACAGAGGGATAAAATTATATGGATATGATGGAGCACTCTTTATACAGAATGAATGCTCAACATGGTTTTGGGATCTCGGGGATTAATATCTGGTAGTCCAGTTCTCGGTGAAAATTCTTGTATTGCAGTTTGGGGCAGCAGAATAGCTACTGAACAGCATGCCAACTAGTGACAGATTGTCTAACCCGTGCTCACAAATTGGGTCATGCAAATCTGAGTCCAATATTACGAGAATAACTGAAGAGAAATAATGTAGTGAGATAACCTTAGCAATGACTACTGATGAAAGATGTATGAAATGGATAGACAATGTACTGGAGCAGTTGAGCAAAAAGAAGTTCCTATTGCAATTCAAACATAACGTTAAAACCCTGTGTTACAACCAAGAATACATGCCTCCAAATTAATGGATCTTAAAAACCTTTTTAAAAGGTTTTTAAGTACAGGTCTAAACTAATGAATTTACCATGCTTTAGGTCCTATTATCCCAGTTGCTTCAAAGCAGCGCAGGAAGAAACAGATGAAGTCTTTGCTTTCTCACACATTGGCCACAGAACACACATTCATCCTGTTTATGGGGTCTCAGCACAACATTTTCACAGTAATTTGTGTAGGAAAATGCCTTTTCACTGTAAAGGGAGAGATTTGCAAAACCTGTGACTTTTCTTGAGGACCAAGACTAGAAATGCCATCAAATTACTTTAGTTAGTAACAATATTTGATACTTGGTTTCACAAGAGCTGCAAAGAATTGAGATGAAGAAAACTTGATATGAAGAAACCAAGGTGCCCAGAACACAGCAGATTTGCACAACTTCCCACACCAAGTCCATGACAGGCTGAGGAAGAGAAATAAAGAATTCTTGGATGCTGTGGCTCTTGTTCCACACACTCAGCAACTGAGAAATTGAGCAAAAAAAAATCAAATTATTTCTTCCTTATTTGTCTAATGGGAGCCATCAATGAACACACTCAATGCTCTGCAGGCCCATGCCGGCTCTCTGCCAGCCTTTGCAAAGGCAGGGTATTTTCTCTTCAAAACCTTTTCCTGCAAAGCACAGATTGTGGCTGTCAACATCTCCATCTACAGCCTATCGAATATGAATTTTCAGCACATAAGGACTTCATTATGCACCACAGGCTTTGGTTTTCTACTCCCTCCACCCTTGCCCTCCTCAGTGGTAGCTGAAATTCAGACTAGATCTGTCACTGGCAGGATCACCTGGACCGGAAAAACAGAGGCAGGATTTCAATACACTCACTCCCTTGTTTGCCACCCCTCAATGCCTGCTCCCCACCAGTGGGACAGGGCTTCACTGCCCATGGCAGTGACTCAGCTTCCTCCTCCAGTTCCACTAAGGCTATGGCCAGTGAGAGTCAAGAGGAAATAAAAAAAAGAGGAGACACCCTCCTCTGACAAAAGGGCCTCTCAAGATGAACGGATCCTCTTTCAGAGCAGATGAGAAAAAATAAGAGGAGCTTCTGTATCAGTCAGCTCATCCTGGAGAGATGGAGAATGAAAGCAACCTTTGAAATAACGTGATGCAGGAGGTAGAGCTCATGGGGACACCTAGCACAGTCTGCACTCTCTCCTCATGGTGACATTGCGTGGAGGTGCCCTGAGGTACCCGGAGCTAGCTGGCCTCTGCCTGGCTGCAGCTTTGTTTGGCAGCAGCAGTGGGCAGAGGTGTGAAGAGTTCTCAGGAGAAAGGTGCAGCTCATTGCCCCACCACGCTGTACTTCTGATTTCCAGGTCATCTTGGGTGTGGAGCTTGGTTTCCCTAGACTCACATGCCATCACCAGAGAAACAGACAGCCTATTTCTGCTCCTTTTCCCCATTTCCTGTGCACTTGGGTTTCTGTCAGAATTGAAGCAAGTCTTCCTAACAGAAATATCCAAACCTGCCTCCAAGCAGCGGACTGGAAGGCTGCATTCCTCTATCTGCTGGGATTTTTCTTTTCTTTCCATGAGCTAACAGCTAAATCCCACAGCAAGGCATGAATAAACAAAAACTAGGAAGGATTAGGATGTACTATTTAGTGAATCATGACTAACATAGCCCTGTCTTGCTTCCTCTGAAAGCGTGCCACAGAAGTTCAACAAATATTATTGTGAAATGAACCACAAAGTCTTTACACACTTTAGAAATGGCATCTTCACCCATTTTCTCTGGCAAAAACCAAATGGATTTAGTTTCTAGTTGATGGGAAAATCTCTAAATTTAAAACACTTGATAATTGACAGAAGACTGGAGTTTTTCAATTCTTTTCCTGCCTCCTACACCCTTCCTGTATGGCAACTATAATTTAGCAGGAGATTCCAAAAGTCAGAGGGTTTTAATCAAGATGAGAGGCTACTTGCTTTGCTTTTTGCTAAGAAAACACTCAGCAATAACTCCTTCTGTGAAGTGAAATGTTTTGAAATATTATCAGGACATCCACCTCTTGTGAACATAATTGCTGTAGATGTCAGGGGGAATGGAGCATATATAAAGAGGTGTTTTCTGGTGCACAAGAATGGGGAAAGGAGAAATAATTTCTTGTAATGTGGTCTGTGGTATTGTGAGTGCTGGTATATGAGTGCCTATATGCCTATATCTTCTTAAACATAGATGTGTATAGTTTTGAGATGCTGGCCATAAGAAGGTTTGTTCTAAATAATAATTGTCTTAGTCACTAGCCTTAGGATAGATGAAAAGACCCATTTCCAAAAAAGGTCAGATAAAATGCTGGAAGATGAGGACAAGCTGCGGTTCTAAAACTGCTCATTGCAGTATTACTTGTAAATATTTGTTATAATACATTTAAAAAACCCACATCCCCCTAGGCAATACTGATAGATCCTCACCTATGTACATAAATATAAATAAAGACAGAAGGAAAGAAAGAGCAATCACACCTAGTATTAATGCAAATCTAATTCCTTTTAGTAATTTGGGTGCTATTATTCCATTCCTCTGGCAGCTATGGATAATTGTGAGCTCCATGAAAATCGATCACAGGTTTTTAGCATTTTAGAAACTGTGTCTGTGAGTGTCATGGTCTTTCAATACTGGGGAAAAGGCCTAGGAATTTTGGGTTTGTTCAGATACTGCCTACACTGCAGATGAGTATTTTTCTTTCACACATGGGATCAATTCCTTTGTGCTAACAAGGATCCACCCACTCCCATTCCTTGTTCCCTGGCTTAGCATGTACCTCAAATCCTCACATGCGGTTCCTTGTGCCTGCAAGAACCAAATTTTGCAGAAGATAATCCTGAAGGATGGGGCAGGAAATGTGAGAAACTAGTGCTAAAAGTGGTGTAGAATGAAAGTTCTGGTTAAACCACCCATTCTCACTGGAGCTTTAACTCCTACAAATGTCAGAGCCTTACTCCAGACTTTTGTTTTCTCTTGGTTTGGAGGAGAGTTGTTGCCCTTTCTTTCCACGAAAGGTGTACAGTAACTACCTTCAAGCTCCATTTAACAGTAGCCCTTTTACTATGCTAAGGAAAATTATTCCCTGTTCACAGCTTAAGAGAACCGGGGGACATTTTTTTGTTCTGATGACTCTGTTTTAAGTGAAAACACAATAAAAGACTGAAACAGATGGCAATTTATTTGTCTCTAAAGTTTGCATGTGTGTTCCATGACATTTTTATAAGACTTTAAAGATTCCTCTTTTTCTGTCATCATTAGTCTGAAATTGCTTTTTCCAATAAAATTAATCTGCTTGACTGCCAGTGATGTTGCAGTCTCAGAAGACGGCTGGCCTTTCTTCATAGTTTTGTGGTGCCAACAGGGTTGCTGTCTCTGTATTTTTTTTAAGACTCCTGTAGACTTTGATATTCAAGGGTTAGACCTATCTGCATGCAGCACTCAACACAGATTCATACAGTGGCTTGATGAAGCTTTTATCTTCCCCTCTTTTCCTTGTGCCTGGAACACAGAGCAGACACTGCTGGAAAGCTCTTTGCATACTCACTTTTTTAAAGAAATATTTAATATTTGAGCCTGACTTTCACCAAGAAAAGCAGTTCTGAGTCTTTCTTACTAAAGCAAATCTTTCCACGTGGCTACTAAGTCCAGATTTTATTAAAATTTCCATAGTTTCCTCTATATAGAAGTGAGACTTATTGATCTATATTTCCCCAAATCATTCCTGATAGCTTAAAAATGGTATCACATTTGTTGCTTTCTCCTTCTTTAGGAATGAGAATGATTTTAAGTGACAGATTACACATAACATTTTCACATTGGCATGTGTGTTCTTTCAGAAAACCCATGCGAACACCATCTGGTCCTTCTGATTTCCTACTTCTCATTTTATAAATTTTATTCAAAAATCTCTTCTGACACTGCAATTTAAAACAACCCATCAGACTCAGCCCTTCATAAAGAAAAGCTGTGGTGGAAACCTCCCTTAATAAGTAAAGATTTAATTTAGTTTTTCTTTAATGATCTTATCTTTCTGGAAAACTTCTTTTACAGCTGAATCTGTTGACTCTACAGACTCTTTGCCACGCTTCTTGATTCTGATGCATTTGAAACCTTGTTAAGTTTTTATTTCATTCCTTCCTCTATTTAATAAGAATTCTTCATGTTTTGAAAGCTCCCATGAAACTTTAGAACTTATGCTAAGTATGCAGCAAAACATTGCATTTATGACAAGAAAAGCTAAAAAAAAAGAACACGACAAAAAAAGAGAATGTGCTAACGCCTTCTCTTCAAATGTAACTTGGTAGATTTTTTAAAAAAAGTGTTATAACTTACAAGGTATAATAACTCTACTGAGAAACTGCTAAAAATATTGATTCTTCACAAATATATTATTCACAAAAAATAGTATTATTTGTTCTCCTCTTGGCTAACAAAACCAAGGGATTACAGATATCACTGTGTGTCATGCTCCATAAATGAAAATGTTCCTTTCCATATGCACTGCACATTACATTAGTTTTGCAATTCATATATGAACTTTCTAGTTTGGCATAAGATCACATATACACTCAGACACACAGGCAGAAAGCTCGAATATAAATACACAGCTTTGCCCCTTTCCAAATGCAAATGCTCAAGGCTCTTCCAGCATCCATTGCAGCCAGTTGCAAAAGTAAGTGTTCTAGTTCATGGAGCTCAATTTGTCATCAGGGAAAATACTGGAGACTGTCAATGGGTGAGTGCTGTTATGGGAAGCTAATCTGACTTGGACAGGAGAGAAACTGAATATTAGCTTTTTGGTGAGAGGGAAGAAAGAAAACATACAGTCTATGTTGTTCCACTGCAAGATCTTCCCCATTAAATCTGCTTTATCACGGATGTACTTCTAGACCAAAAAGATGAACTGCCAGGAACTCTATTTGGAGGCCACATGCAGGCTCACAGGAGCTGGATCACAGCAGCTATATACACAGACAGAGATTTATGAGCCCTTGCCTCTGATTTTATTGATTTAGCAGGTTAAGAGCAACTCTGACAATGTTACTGACTAGAGTTCACATTTCCATCTTGCTTTGCAGCCTATAACCAGATATAGACTTACTGACAAAGGAGATACTAGCCAGTAGATTCAATGGTAAACACCAATTTAAATATCAATCACTCATTATAGAATGAGTTGCTCCCATGGGACTTAGGGATCAATTACAAGAGCAGATAAAAGCACAGATATGGGGCTGCCTATGTGCTTCCTACGCTTCCTCAGACCATGCAGCTAAAAACAGCACCACACCTCACACCTCTGTGCCCTGCTCCAGCATTGTGGCTCTGCTCACAGCAAGTGTTGGTGTTTCTTAGACATATTTTTTTCTATGCCCACTACGGACATTTGGATTTAGTCCTTTTCAGTTGCACAACTACATTGCACAAATAATACACACACACACACACACACACAGACACAGACATACAGACACACACACACAGAGACACAGACATAAAAACACCCAAACCCTGGCTACCTGAGTTTTTCAATTATGGCTTTACTGAAAAATAGCTCCTGAATTTAATAAGGACCAATGTGTAAATTGTAGAATCTAAATATTCTGTCAGTACTATGTCCAGGCACCACTGTGAAGTGAGCTTTCCTATGATATAAAGTTATTAACAGCTTTTGGCATAGAACTGGCTGTTCTGGTAATATCAAGGACTGATGTGGGTAGATCCACGAAGATGTCTCAGCCATAGTGTTTGCATATTTAATTTCAGTTTTCCAAAACCAGAAATGACATGTGTGAGATGCCTACATCTTACCAATCTCACTCCCTCTGCCCCTGCCATCATTCTCCATTTCCTTCTCTCACTTCAAACAGCCATAAATGAAACAATCCCTTCCTGGTTCAACACAAACATTTTTTCTACCCTGGCCTTTCATATCTTATCCATCTAATCCCTCTCTGAGACAGATGTTGGAACAGAGCATTCCTTCATGAACATTCCCTAGACAGAAGAGAGAACTGCAAAGAAAATCACAAGCTAAAGAAAAACTTTTCATATTATATTTCATCTCTGGAAAAAAATATTTTTGCATGACAATGGTCCAGCATTACTTTTGCTTTCTGAGACTAATCAATTTGTGGAATAAAAAAGTCATGATTTTTGCTTGTAACAGTTAAAGTGTTAGGAAGGAAGTTGAAAACAAACACAAAAGAAGCCAGCTAGTATCCAACCAGTTATCTATCATAATCTCTAAACATTTCTAGTAGTCTCCTTGTTGAAGATAAAGTGAGTCCTGAAAAGATATACTATGTTTTACTCAAGATTTTAATTTACCTATGCTTAACAAAATAACATGGATTTGAACCCTACTTACCAAGATGGTCTAGGTCTGTATCAAAAGTCCTTTCTTTCCAATATTTATATTTCCAGTATTTATGTATATTACCACTATTTGTGTTATTTAGAGATTGTATAAATAATGATTTAAGGTTTTCTCCTGGCTCATTGATAAAAATTGTTTACATTACAGGGCCATGAACTGATTTCTGTGGCCAGGGACAGCTCTTGCTATTGCACTGCAGCAAGTGAAATAAATTTTGCTGTGCACTTCTGCATGTTCATAGGAATTCAGACCTGGGGAAATCAATTTGTTTTACCTATGCTGTAACACAGTAATGAAGATGCAAATAAGTTAAAAGGTCAATTTTATATTTAGAGTTGATCTTAGAAGGACAATCTTTTCAAAATTAATAACCATAATGAAAATTTCATCCACTCTAGGAAGAAGAGGCTTAGGAGAAGGCAGTCTAGTAGTCACATCAAGCACTTAGAACTTACGTCTGAAATTCAGAAGCGTCATTTCTACATTTATTAGGCACGTAATAAACATGCCTCATTCTCCAAAACAAAATCACCTGACTGGAGTCTTGGAGAAGAATGAATTTGATTAAAAAAACCCTAAACCTGTGTGTTAACTTTGTTAGCTAAACCTATTTGTCCTACAAATTTCTAACAACTACTTCAGGGCAGTGTACTGTGAAAAGATGAAGCCCACAGACATCTACATTGTGAAAGGGGTATGGACATATAAATGCTGATAACTTACAGAATGTTTCCTTTTTTCTTTTCTGTTATTCTATGTAGCTGTGTAGTCTTGCCCTGTAATACACCAGCTTTTCTGAGACATCTGAACCCTCAACTCCCTTTTATTGTGTCCAGGTTTGAGATTTCATTTGAAGTCTTTTACCAAGTAATTAGTGCATTTAACTTGACCTGTATGTTTCCTATGCTGCAGTGGCTCAAACAAAATGTTCCACGGTACTAAATCAAATATCTCACCATGAAAATTATCTTAACCCTATAACTTTTATCAAAAAAACCCATAACCTTATTTTAAAGAGTCGTTTGAGATAGGCTCATGGGAAAAGGCTACAAAATAATTCCTTGGAAAGGTCACTTAATTTTTCTTAGGACTGAGGGTAGCTTGCCAGGCCTTGTCACCTTGTTTACCCTTTAGAGTAAGCCCATCAGATGGCACTGTTGCACACAAACTTTTAAATGTTCTCTCAGCCCATTTGAGCAAAATTCTAGCCCTGTAAGAAGGGGGTTTTGTTGATTCTTTTTTCCCCCAGATCTATGGCCCCAGTGGGATCCATGAGATGCAGTCACTGCTCTTTTTGTTGGACTGTCTACCACAGAAAGTTTTTCGCCAGATAGAGCTACCTGACCTTGAGAATTGGGTGTAGGCATCTGAACAGTGATCCTTGAAAGGAAAGAAATTCCTGGAGTGGTGTGTAGGTGTATTATAAACCTAGATGCATTAAACCAGGACTGTGATACCACTGATGACAGTGGCAAGGTTGCACAGCCATTTTGAGAAGGGAAGTAATCCTCCCTTTCCTCACTTCTTCCTCTCCTGCATGCCATGTCAGTGGATCTCTGATATTCAGGTGGGCCAATCTGTTCTTTCCAACCTCTGGGGATACAGCCTCCCTGGGTCAAGGTGAGGGTCAGAGTCTTCATTCAAAACAAACATGGAATATTAGATGTAAGAATCACGGAAAGAAAAAGCAAGGTGCAGCTCAGGAAAAAGTCTGATTTGTTCTACATGCTTTCAGCCTTTCCCCTGTCTGCCTTAAACCAACTGATGTCATACATGCATTCATTCTGTAGTGTTCCTTATGGTTGCTTTGTTATTTAAGGGAAGAGGCATTAAAAATTGATTAAAAAGTGCTGCATTAGCCACTGAGGAACACATGTACAGCCGTATCTTTGCATATGCTCTTCAGAAATTTTATTATGTTAGAAATACAGCATCAAGTTAGTAAACAATCAATCTGACCAGAGCAGTTCTACTACCTGTTAGCAACATCTCCTCCTTAGACTGCCTGTCCTTGGTTTCTTCACCTCATGAAAGCAAACAGGCTTGAAATGTAACTAACGACTCCACATGTCCCACAAATTGAGTTCCTTTCCTAATATAGAATCACAATGTTATGATTATAATAGAACATTCTCTGTGACAGATATTCAACATCTCGAGAAAAATCCCAATCATGCAAGTTCCTAAAACAAAACGGAGGAAATGATGTATGTGTGTGTGTATGCACGTGCACTGTGAGAATACAGATCATCTTTTGCCTGAACATTGTATTTTAAAATATCCATTATTTATTAATCCAATCGTAAGTTCAGTGATTTAGTTGTCTTTCTTATTTATTGCCAGGAAAAATGCTGTGCTAGTTGGAGAAAGCACAAGAAATAACCTTTACAGAAATTATTTTTCCAATCACATAAGACTTCAATATTCTTTAAGTGAAGGCCTCAACTAGTTTTGATGATGAATGTCAGAAATTAAAGTTGAAAATACTGGGTGAGTTCTTCAGCAGGCAGAGTAAGTGTAATTATATGAATATAAACTGGGAAAGAACTGCTTTGCAGAATATATGACATACATAAAAATAGGCTTAATTGAGTGCAGTGGGCCAGACAGTAATATTACCATAGGTTTCGATAAAACAGCAGTCAGACTCCTCCTAGTTTGACTTGCTTTAGTCTGACTTTAACCATCACCTTCATCCATTTGTTTCAAATGAATCAATTCTGGTTTACACCAGTGTGGCAGGAGGAACAGGTTCCTTGCTGTGGCCAAACACTTCAGCAAGTGAACTCAGTGATGGATCACAGAGTTATTCTTAAGCAAGAAGAGATTTATATACAATTTGTGGCCCATTTGTTTTGTCTGTAGTCTTGAATTTAAATTAATTCCACACTCCTTTTTGAAACACTCCTTGACCAAGAAGAGAAGTTCGAACTTCTAAATGATCCCATAGCTACCCAGTTCTGTGTGGGAATTGCATTACTCGGAGCACGAGGAAAATGATTTGCTGTATCTAATTCACTTTATTTCATCCCTGAGTTTAATAAGGATCTTTCCATATTGCCACTTTCACAGGCTGACATGAATGCTCTTTTTTCATGATGCCTTCTTTGAAATAGAACCAGGCTCTGAAAAGTCCCCTTGGAAATGTGAATGTGTCTGTCCTGTGACATGCTTCATTGGGAAGGAGGAACGCCAGGGTGACTGATGGAGGGTTTGTGCCCTAAAGTAAAGGAACAGGCTTCCCGCAAAAGGGGACAGAAGAAAGGGCTTTCTTTTTCCATGTGTGGTCTGTTAGGAAAGGTTGGTTATAGTCTCACAGTAAACCTGGATCACCCTCTTCCCACCAGCCCTCAGGAGCCCACAAATCTCAAAACTGTGAATGCAGCAAATGAGTCACCACACATGAGTTAATGTTTCAGCAGTCTTGCAGATGAGCCCTGCAAGGACGTGAGCGCTGCTTGGGGCAGCCACAATGCAGGCGCCTCATAGGGTTCAGCTGAGCCCATGGTGTCCTGGCCCCAGTACCAACCATTTTAAACTGACTGTGACCTGAAGATATGAGGTGCTCATTAGAGGCCTTAGTAGCTTAATATCATCAGTAGATTGAACCAAGCTGTTCTAGTCTTTGCCAGGACAAACATTAATAAAAGGGACCATGTCAATAAAACTTTCCAAGATGAACCCATAGAATGAGGCACTTATAGACTATTATAAACAATTTGCCCTTTGGTGGTTGTCCGTTATCAGGCCCAGTCAAAGCCTCGATAAGTCTTGCCTCTTTAGGAATCATTAATTTCCTTGGAAATTTAAACAGCTGTCACTTGTGATACTCTTCAGGTGTACATGTGGGAAAGATTAGCTAGTGTTTATAATCCAATCTGTTCATTAAGTGCCTGCCCATGTGGAACCTCCTTCACAAGTGAAGAGTCCGGCCTGCAAAGCTCCCACAGATAATTGGAGGCAGCCATGAATTATGCGAATGAGCTGTCGACAACAGGGATCGTGAGGCCTTACTGGTATCAGCTGGTCTCAGGACAACTTTTAATGATTCCTTGAAAACAAGATCTGGCCTCTCTGGGCCCATGTGCTTAGTTCCCATGAATGAGGAGAGCCAGGCTGATACCTTGTGCTTTCTGCTTGGGCTGTTGTCCTTCCAGCTTGCTCCTGCTCTTCGAGATGGCATCTTTCCACAACACAGTGAAATGCCTCCTCCTGGAATCAGGGCCATATGAGGTCACCAACAGGCTTTAGTGGCCCCAGCTGGCCTCACTCAAGATGTTCACCCACACTTCCTCTGCCCAGGGGCTCTCTGTACAGTCATGAATGGGCACTCTGGCCTGTCCTGAGCTAGGTGTGACTATCTCTAGCCCTGCCTCCACAAAGGGCCTTGGTTCTACTCCATAGCTATCTGGAGTCCTTGGTGGATCCCTCAGTTGTATGTTGCAGCTTGTCTCCAGCTCTGCCTGCAGGTCCTTCTCCTTTTGCTCCTGACTGGAGTCCCTGGGTAGACCCCGGGCCCGGTTTACCCCTTATGTTAGGGGCTGTGAATGGCCCCTGCTACAGACCATGTGTTACTGTGCCCTGTGGGTGGGGGTATGATCTGTGCTGGAGTTGCCCTTGGCTGTTGATTTGTCCAACTCCATGGTACAATTCCTGGTTGTAATCCCATGATAGACACAAGCTCCAGGTTTTGTCTATGCTGCTTCAATGTGACCACTCTTTCTTCCTTGGGAGACAAAAGATGAGCATCTCCATCTTACACTCTAGTACTGAAAATGCTCCTGAAGCTGATGATTCTATGGCCATGCTCGCAGTCAAGGGGATGGGTGTCACTGGGTACTGCTGTTTTATGAAACAGTGTCATAGCTCAAGGAGTCAAGGACTTGCACAACCATGTCCTTAAGAACGCAAGTACTTTTAAACACCTACTTATTTCCATTCTTGCTTGTTGTGCAATTCCACTTGGGCAGCCAGATCAGACATCATCACAATAGTTGGCATGTGACCATTTAGCATGAGATCAGTGTTTCAGATGGCACATGGTTTTGCTAAAGACACAGGGAGCAGATGGCAAAATACAGCCTTTCCCACTAAAGCTACTAAGAGTGGAAGCTGCTAAATGCTTTGCAGAGGATGCAAGTCATTTTCTCAATTTACTCCTTCTTCATTATTCTAAAAAGATAATTATTATTTTTTCATTCTCCAGCCCTTTCTTGAAGTTCCTAACAGTCAGCTTGAATAAAATTATCCTAATTTTTCTTCTCTTTCGCTGCTTATCTTTAAACCATTGCCATCATAATGAAAAGAGAGAGACTGTATCTCATTTCAGGGTCCACCCAAGCCCGGTTTAGGCTGACTGCAAGAACTGCTGGGCCTTCAGCCAAGGTTTCTCATCTAGGCCAGGGTGGAAGGTTTGGGTTTTGAGTGAGAGTTTTTGAAGGGATGGGTGGAGGTGCATGTCAATACTTCTTAAACTCATGCTCTGGCTTTGAAATACTTTTCTGGAGATAAACAGATCTTGCATATACCACACACCAATTCTGGAATTCATGCTACTGTCTGAGCTCCTTGACTAAGGATGATTTATCTTTGATATTCAGATGGGCTCCATTCTTACAGCAAAAGTCTGCTCTGACCCATCACATAGACCAGCACCATAAGTCTGTAAACTCTAAAGGCATGCCAATTATCAGACTGGCTCAGAAATGCTCAGTTGGAATAAATTAGTTTATTATTTTCTGTGAAGTTCATATATTGAGGGAAATCAGTTTGCCACTGAAACATGAAACAGTGAACTCTGGGGTCTATCTTTGAAGAGAAGCCTAGGTTCTCTATGTCATTACACCTACTGGTTGATTTCAAACAATGGTTAGGTATTTATGTTTTAGAGCAAGGACAGGATTTGACTGAAGAACCAATGAGTGAATGAGGCAGGCTGCATATTGGACTACACTAAGAGCAGCATTGCTAGTTAATTAAGGAAAGTTAGAATTAAACTTTACTTGGTGCTTGGGAGGCCATACCTGAGATACAGCATCTCATTTTAGCCGCAGTTCAAGGAGGAGAAACTGGAGAGAGACTAGAGGGGCTACCAAACAAGTTAGGAACCCAGAACACATCTCCCTCTGAGGAGAGGTTGAGGGCGCTGGGCCTGTTTCTTCCTGACAAAGAAAAAGGGTGATTACTAACAACAGAAAAACAAAGATGTCAGAGCCAAATATCTGTCTTTTGTGGTAAAGTATATAAGAAGGATCAGTGGGCACAAAATGGGGCTTGGGAGGAGATTAGGAAAAACATTTTGACTAGGAGGGTAGAATAGGGGAACAAGGTAGTGTGTTGAGAGCCAGATGCTTCCCACTGGTGCCCAGCAAAAGGACAAGAGGCAATAGGTGCAAACTGAAGTACAGGAAACTTAATTTAGACACAGAAAAACCTTTTTTATGGTAAGGATGATCAAACATTGGTACAGGTTGCCCAGAGTGGCTGTGAAAAATTCCATCCTTGAACATTTAAAAATATGACCAGGGAAGGTTCTGGACAACCTGCTCTAGCTGACTCTTCTCTGACCAGGGGGAGTATATTAGATGATTGTAAAAAGTTACTTCAAACCTCAGCTGTCCTCCGAACCCCTGAAGTTTATCTATTGTTGCTAGATTGGTCAGAGTCTGGAACCTCATTTTTTTTCCCCCCCAGCATATCATACATACAGTCAGTTTTTCATCATCCAAAGCAAATTTTCAGGTTGTGCATTAACCATGAAACTTGTGCAGAGACATCAAACCTTGCTCTGTTTGAGTCAGCACAGTCTCTGAGTTTGTGTGGTGCTGTACATCACTAAGCTGGGTTTGCACTACTTGAATGACTTTTCTTGAACATACCCTCAAAGTACAATCTGATAATTTGGATCACCTGTATTTTGACACTGAGTGGTTAGGATTAGTTCTGTAATAATCTCAATAAATTAAAATACGCCTTTATTTAAATTTCCCTACCAATATTGAAACAGTCTGCTTAAAAATCAGGTTCTGTTGGTGTCACATCTGATTTTCTCTCCCTACATGTATCAGATTATGCTCAATTTTTAAGAACACAATTTATGAAGGAAGCCATTTCTCATAAGAGGATATAAAATGTAATCTACATTGTTGCTATTCTGGAACTCTTACCCGATTCTTCTCCCAGGTGTATCGGTACTGTCACAGGTGTACCACAAGTTGCTTCTGCTAAATTTTCCTGTAGTTTCCTAAACATAAAAGAAATAACCTATTCAGTTTTTCCTAGTCTTCAGTAATTCTTTTTTTTCCCCTAGATTATTTCGATTGTAAGGTGCCCAGTTCCCTTTAAAATGTACTGCTTTAACATTGCACTATGCAACTGCTGATTTTCTGAAGCTGCAGACTTGGGAAATGTTTCCTGGTAGGAAGACCTTCCAAGCCTGCAGCTATATAGTTATACTGCATGTGTAGCACAAAACACAGACCTCTACATTTATACTGATGTCAGTACATTGATATCGCACTACCTATGGGGAGGTACCTCATTAAAAAAAAAATTAAACAATCGTGCAGGGTAGCTAGGAAGTAGTGTGAACATGGCCATTGTACTTGCACAGAGCAATTAATGCCAAGTGTGAACACCTAGGAGGCTGAGCCCAACCACTCTTTTTGACTGCAAATAGGTGGTTGACTTTCTCTCTGCCAGATTAAAAAACCAGATATTTCAGCAGAAGTAGCTTACATCAAATTACCTTAAAAAAATCCCAGTTGCCTCCCAAAACTAGCCACTTTGCCTTGACAGAAAGCTCGTCTTAAACCCTGTTTACTTTAACAATAGTAAACAATTTATGAGAACAAATTGGCTGAAAGAGGACCTAACAGCTTCTTTGCATTCGTATCAGTGATTGTATCGGCACATTCTCACTCAGTGGTGCTGCAGTTACTGACTTGGCTGCTCTGGGAAGTCTCCATCCCAGCTGGAGCTCAGAGCTACATAAGTGTCTCCTTTTGGTCTTTATTGAAGACTAGTAACTAACCTTGTCAATTGAAGGAAGGACACTACCTGACCCCTTTTTTTTTCTTTTTTTTAATAGTGATTAGTAACTAGCCCATAAGAGCACTACATATTTAAGGCTTAAGTCAACCCTAATATCATTTCAATGACTCAGCTGCATTACATTGATAGTTAGATGGTCTTCTACCTCACCTGCATGGTCAGACTCCTACAGGCTACATTAATCTTGTGCTCTTTTATGTCCTTTGCCAGAGCATCTAGAGGAAAAGCTGCTGCCGGCATGGCCATGTTTTTGTGAGTAGCTGGCCATGCTGTGCTATGTGCTGACCTCAGCACACTTACATGTGCTGGAAGCAGGCTGTAATGGACTGGAGCTGCAGAGAGACATCCTTATTTCTGCATCATAGTAGAGCATAAGTGAGAACACGCCTCACAGCAGAGGACCCGCTGTGGCTGTGCAGGCACTTAGGGAGCTTTTAGACAATGAAAAGGCATAACAGAGGTGCCCGCAAAATTTTAGATGCCTTCACAATAAGGAACTGCTGAATAATAGCATTCTTCATCACTTTTCTTGGATCTAAGTTTTGTCTACATTGCATTCAACCCGGCTGCTCTTGATCCTTCTAAACAAATTGGAACAATTTTTTTTGGTACAAATGAGTTATATTTTATACATTCAGCATAAGAATTTTAATGAAGTTTTGGAATTTTGTTTCCAGGATGAAGTTTGAAATATTGATGTATTTTCTTTTCAGTTCCTCCCTTTCCTTGGCAATCCCCTGCTAGCATTAGATTAAAGTATTTGCCTTTCTGAATTGTAGCCTAAATGGTTACAGCTGTTGAATCATCCCAGGCTAATCAGGATGAATTATGGCATCTGATATTTGAATAGACTTAGCTCTCACTTCACTTGGCTTTGTAAATCACTTTGCCTATGTCTACACAACCTTTGACATGAAACCATGCTCATGGCATGCTCCCTGACACAGCTGCCTCGCAGGAGACCTGTCTGGGCAAACCAGGTGGTGAGACCAAGGCTGTGGGATGCCACCTGTTGGGATGTTCTCCGAGATCACCTGGGGCCAGTCTCTCGGAATGGCTGCCTCTCTGTGGGAACAGTGAAGTTGTGTTGTGGTTGGCCCCAGGGGAATCCCTCCAGGCTGTGCTGGGAGCAGTGAAATTCAGTGACAGTAACCAAGGGCCCCCAAGAGTTCGGAACACCTGAAGCATCCACATACAATCTTGTACAAATACTGAGTTTTGAACTCTGAGGTGCTGGAACTGTGCTGCTATATTTTTGTTCCTATTTATAGGCTACAGTGATGTTCCTGGTGATACTCACACCAAAGAGTGACTCCCAACCAAATGAGGCAGATTGGCCTGTTTCTGTACTGCTTAAGTCTCAGCCATTTGGAAGGCTAGATTTTATCTGTGCTGCACATCAGTGGTGTGCACTGTACTACCTCTTCTTCCCTCTCCTCACAGACACCATTGGACATGCTAATGAGTACCAGAGTCTCTACTCACCTCAGAAAGTGTGAGCCCTCACTCATGTGAGATGTGGAGGGAGAAATGTGCCAAGAGAACCAGGACTGGGATGGATGATGCTGCCCGCCCAACATGGACTGGCCCCAGTTAGTGCTTACATTTTTCATCTAAAAGAGCTGTTGATAAATACGAAAGCACAGAATGAGTGCAGACTATGCAGTATTCAGGGAGAATGTGGAGCTGGCATAGGGATGTAGACTAGTGTTGCACAAATTGGTTTATAAAGTCCCTAACTTGCAGTGAGAGAGGGGCTCTGGCATATATGTGCATTCAGTGCACAACCCTGCAGCTCACCTGGGTCCTTCAGTCCTTGAGGCTGTGTCTGCACTTCTTCCCTCAGCTTCTCATTTACAACCTCCACACCTGAGGACCCACAAAGTCACAAGACTTTATTGTCAAACTCCTCCTGGCCCTGTCTATGCTGGCTGTTCACAGCTTCTAGGGAAGGAAACTTGATGGGATCTAGTGATGCCTTAGGTTTTAACTTTTATATTTTTCAAATCCTGTACTGCTTAGTATGTAACTCTGAAACACCATATAGACTGTTAGCTACTGTTCTCTCATGCCGGTTAGACATAACAAACCCTCTCTGGGCCTGGACTCAAGGACACCTTGTTGTCCCAGGCCCCAAAATATGTAAACTAAAGCCTCTGACAGGAGGAGCAAACTTGGGGTAATTACATCACTACCTGAAATTATAATTGGAGAATTAACCCCGACATGCAAATGGACCAAACTTACAAAAGTGTGAAAAACCTGTGACCCAGTGTGCATCTTGGGTGGAGCCCCTTGGAGGCTTTTGACTACCCAGGGTGTACCTTTGAAGGCCCTTCAAATAAATACATGCTTTTATTCTCTTAATCTTGTCTAGCCTCTGTTTTCAGGTAGCCACTTCAAGGCATCACTAGTGTTCTCTCACTCTGTTCCTTCCTTTTGGGAAGACCACCACTGAGCAATGCCAATTCTTTTGTTTTGAGCTGGATGCCTTGAAGGAGTGGTGATATTATTGGCATGCCTCTGCCCCACCCACACATTCTAGTTTTGACGCTTTCTTCCTCTTTGATGACTCTTATATTTTTGCTGATTTTTTAACTTCATCATCCTTAGCCCTGGCTGGGCAGCTGGTATTAGACATGAATGAAGTATGTTTTTAGGGGGAAATCCATTGACAACAATGGAAAAACAAGAACAGAGAAAGCAAATGAGTGTGCTGTGAGGAATCCCAGTTTTAAACAATTGCCAGCTGAGAGATTTCCAGAATCAGGTATAGTTTCTGTGCATTTAATACTCTGCAAAGGATTTTTCTTCCATTACCTGGTGTAGTGTGCCCTCAAACCCATCTGTGTACAACATCCACTGCTGCCCATACTGCAAGAAAACCCTTGCTGTCACATTTGTTTGGATCAGAATATGCAGACTTTGCTTGATGCTTTGCTGGCTTTTCACTGGAGGAAATAGTGAGCCGCTGATCCCTATTCACCTCTATGCCTCTTATGATTATGTAAACTCCTTCTATTTTCCTTTGGTGGTTTATTTTTCAGAATAAAGAAGACTGGCCTACTCAGTCATTCCCTGTAACTGAGTCATCATTTTAAAATGAAAGGACTGTTGCTTATAAGCAATTTATCCTTTCTCTAGATTATTAATCTTTTATGGATGTAGAACTACCATTGTTAAATGTCATCTCCTTGTACTGACTCTACTTACACAGAAAATTATACCTAGCACTGTTACTTCAGAGGTAGTAGTTCATGATATCCTTGGAACTGTCTTGTAAACAAGGATAACATGAATCTTTCATCCCCCATCACAGAGACATTCCTATTTCTATAAACTTGGAGGCTTCCTGTAATGCAATACAGTAATATCACAGTTCAATAGAGTTTTCAGTTTCACTGAAGCAACAAACTAGGAAAAAAAGAGTATGTCTAAAAACTCTTGGAAGGTACAACTTGAGCTACAGTAAGCACAAGCCAAGTGTCTGCACATGCTTACTTTTGTTGTTTCTCCTGCAGCAATTGCAATAACCATATAATGTGTATGTGAGCCTTCAATGAGGCTTGTCCTGAAGGCTGCAGGAATGGTGGTTCAAGTGCTTCTGCCCATAAATAACATTGTCTCCCATGATTCAAGTTTTCTGTCTTTGAGACTTCTGCTCTGATTTGTGCTCTTTTGTAAATGTAAAGCCCATGCTGTCAAAGATAATCTATTAGGATGCTCTAAGAGATTTTCTTAACTACAATAGGCTAGAGGACACATTTTGTATAATCAGACTTTTTTGTAAATTATGTTTCTTTTCATTGGCACATTAAACTCTGTTGCTTTTGTCTCTTTAACCATATGATGTGTAAATCATCTTGCTGATACCAGCATCCTAAGAACCAGTTATGTGAAACAGCTTTTGCAGAAAATGCTTCTTGCCCTTTGACCATTTAAAACCCAAACCAAACAAACAAAAAATCCTCCTGTAGCTAAGATGTGATCTGTTTAACTCAACAGGAGGTTTCCAGGACTTGGGTGAATTTTAACCATCCTTTTTGACATAAGTCAAGCTGTGCAAAGCAATGAAATTCTGATTGCTGTGTGGTGGGATGACTGGATAGTGTTACAGTTCCCTCATTAAGAGGTACTGGAGTTAAGCAGGGGGAGTTGAACTTTCCTCTGTATTAAAACAACAAGCGTGGGAGACGAGGAGAGCAAGCTGAAGAACAGGAGTTCACCTTATAACAACAAAGACTTAACATGCAGTATATCAAGTCTCTTGAACTTTGTCCTGCTTGGTAGTTTATCAGACAACCAAGATGAACAAAATAGCAAAGAATGATTTAAATCTGTCCTGATTTCAATCTTCTGGCCTAATTTTCAACTTCATTCTTTTTCTGTTCTCTCATTTCATTGTTCTGTGTTCCCCCTCCTCAAGAGACATTCACAGTTTATATTAATCTTAGAGTTCAAAATATATATGGATCCCATTAGTGAAATAAAACACAATGAAGATGAGTGAGATGTAAGACAGAAGTTTTTCTAACCTAGTGGTGATTTCCCCCTTTTTAGCACTGTATCCAATTTACTCTAAAAACGAAACACGGCTCAAATAGTCTCCACTAATTTTTTGTCAATGTTAACAGTACATAACTACTGTTAAAATCTATGGCAATATATTTGTGGCTTTTTTGAAACAGCAAAGATTTTTCATACCACCAAGATGAAAATAAACTCTATAATATGAACTGACACTCTGAATCAAATTTTACAGACAGTCTGTATGAAAATTGGAAGACATGACATTTCAGTTCACAAAGTTAAAATCAGGCTATTTTGATTGGGGGGGGTTGGTTCCAGAAAAAGACACCACAACTTACAAGACCACCATTCAGCCCTGGTGAACTATTTAGAAGCAGTCAGTCATAAAATAGTTTGCTTTGGGAAAAAACAAATGATTGAAGTCTTGATGTTGAGGCAAACCCAAGACACCGAGAAACACTTCTGTTGATTACAGCTGAAGAAAAGCAAGTCAAGGAAGATAATTATGCAGTAAGCGAGCAATGGAACTGTAAAACTTGGTTTCACAAGGAATTTTGCCCCAGGTTCTGTCCTACTCTCCTTGGGAATTGCAGCTCCCTCTTCATACCTCCTTGGTTTTTCTTTTCCATGTGTTTAGGCTCTGTTAAAGCCATGTGTACACTGACAGCTCCTCTACATACACAGATTGATTAGGTAGAGCTGTAACAGTCTTTTAGCCAGAAACAGCACTAATTCAAAGTTTTGGAAGTGCTTTTGCCAGGACAATAAAGTTAAAACACAGTGGGATACTGTGGTTTATACAGAGAAAATGGTAGAGAAATGAAGTGAACCTGGTTCACTTACAGTGAGTATGAGTTCCAAACACTGTCAAAGCTTGAGCAAGGCACCGGTTTTCCCAGCCAGACTCTATGACTTCCTAATGGTGCCTGCAACAGCCAGCAGCTGCAAGAGTCATCGTCTCCTCTGTCACAGGGCCTTGAACAACACATACCTTTGTGTCTACAATGTGCCATGGAGTTAGAATTCAGTATCAGAGGGCTGAAGAGCAGACTAGAGCACCATCTTAACCGCATTTTCTCTTCCAAGGAAATAGAAAAATTTTGCTCAGTGATACTCCCTCAATGCTTGGAATCATTGTGTTTCCTAAACAACTTACTCACTTGTAGGTTAGATAGGCTAATGTCTGCGCTAATAGCCAGAGTTACAGGAGGAAAAAGCAGTCATTCACTTTATTTTTCCTTCCTAAATTTTCTGCTTTTTGATTTATCTTGGTAAGTGTTTCATTGTGGCAAATACATTGCTCTCCAGCTACTTCGCCCTGGTGTGCAGTGCTTGGAGCGCGGTGTCTAATTCAGTGGGGCATAAGACTAGCTTGAATTCCTGGATACTGCAGTAGCCTAAATATTTAAATAAAATGTTACTCTATTATGCTGTATGTTTAAAGTTTGGCCCATGTACATCCTCTCAGCAGTCTGCAGAGTCTGTGCTGAGGAGGGAAATTAGTATGTTTCTCCAACAGAACGAGAATGTATTCTCCATTGCCTTGGGTAACATCGCCTGATAAATTCACTGGAAGTGCTTCCAAATCTATTGTGTGCCTGGAGTTACCTGCAGTGCTACTAGGAAAAACAGAGAAACTTTTGGCCTGGATACTTGACCTAGTAAATACTTACGACCTAACATAAGCCCCAATTCAACAAGGTACTTAAGCACATACCTAAATACCCACATGAATAAAGTCAGCCACGCTTTTAAGTGTCTTGTTGAACCTGGGCCATACAGAAGCTGAACACATCAAGCAACTACCCACATCAAGTTCCAGTAAAAGAAAATTGATTTCCAGAGTGTATTCCCTCTGACTGTTAACAGTGAAAAAGAGTGGGACCGAAAATTTGTGCTGCTTCTCCTTCTTGGTTACAGACTGAAGCATGTTCTTCCTTTAATTGAAGTATTTTCTCTCTGGTACCAAGAGTGATTTATGAATTTTTGGAACTAGACCATATAATGTGAAACAAAGACCCATGTTTTTCGGTATTATTTAGTCCCTGAACCTTTCATAATATCAGAAACAGTCAAATAGGAAGATTCTAATAAATACAATGAATAATGAAATTATTTATTAATTAGATTAAAATTAGTAACAGGAAAGCCTGTTGAATTGGGTTGAACTTTGTGGCATGTCTCTTCTCCAAGGGGTTTTGCAGTCAGTGGATTAGTCCAACTTTTTATGTGTGGAACCTACTGCTTCAACAGTGGGGAAAAACTGCTCTGGGATATAATAGTTGGTTAGGCAGTGACTGGTTATTATTTTGATGTGTGTTTTATTGCCATTTTGAAAAATATCAGTGCACTATTGTCTAACTTATCACTTACAGATGCTTCATGGATGCAAACCAGAAAACTATCTGTGGATCAGCCATTTATCGTACATTCAGAGATAAGTGGAACTTTGGACCACAGCCTTCCAAAATTTTTTAAGGTAACTAAAGTTCTCTCTTAAAGTACATTGAGTGCTATCTTGAGATTTATACTGGCACTATTGTTGTACAGCACGAACACAGCAAAATCACTGCCTTTACTGAAATAATTACTTACACAGCATTATAAAACAGTCTGGCTATGTCAAATTGTTAATTCAGAATGCCCTCCAGCTAGTCTGTCTCCCATTAAACCTACTACTAGGTCAGATGATAGTGCTATTCCAGCTTGCTCTATGGAGCTCAGGACAGTCTTGCTATATACAGCAGTGTAGACAAATTCATGGTTACCAGGAATGCGACAGCACTACCACTGCAGTTTTATCTGCATTGTGATAGTGCCTATGGACTGGGGAATCATAATTCTCTGTTCTAGCCAAATACAGTTGGATGTCAGTCCCTTCTCAAAAGGGTTTAATTATCTGCTTAAAGCAATGATTTAATCAGTGTGTTGAAAGCAGTAGTGATAGTAAAAGAAAAATAGGGTTGTATGGTTTCTTACGATATGCAATTTTTTTAATGTGTAACCTAGACATAAAAAGCTAAAAGATATTAATGACTCTTTGGATTGGATGATAGCCTGGTACCTCCAGGGATTTGATAACAAAGTGACCTTGTGGATTATGTATAGCTGTAAATGACTGCCTGAAAGAGAGGATGAAATGATTTGGACTTAAAAAATTGCAGGAAACACTCTTTTTCCACACGTCTGCAGAGGAAGTTCTGTTGCTTGGATCTCCTCAGTTATCTTCAGAGTGGCCCAAGCTATATCTATGCATTCATACTCACATCTTTGAACTAAGCCACTCTGAAGCCATTCTTTTATCAACAATTGCAGTACAGCAATTCTTTATATACAACATAGTTGGTATTCACAGACACCTAAGGAACCAAAAATATTTCCTCACTGCCAGCCAAAATGGACCTCATGCCTTACTTCCCTGGTCTTAAACCTTAAGGGCTTAATTTTGTATCTTGTTGACTCACTGGTCTAGAGAGATCATTCCTGTGAGGGACCTTGTTTCTGCATTGAGCACTGGTAGCTATCACTGACTTTGAGAAACAGCAGCTTGGAAAACTGGACTGCTGTGAAGCTGAGCAAGGACTTTGATCTCAGCTTGTCAAATAGTGTTCATCTTTCTTGTTATGAAACCTGAGCACATAATTTAGTTTCCTGTTTTACAGTTATGCAATGTTTTCTTAAGACCATTATTTGAATCTTCCTCTGAGTTGAGAATTGAAAGGTAATGCAAAGGTAACATCCATTTCACAATTTCCAACGAACAGGAAGATTTCTGGACATGAAAGGAACTGGTCTCACATTTTTTGGCCAAGGAGTCCTGAAACCAGATGGTATAGATTTTGTACCTAAGCCTATTCAGCGTTTACTGCTGGCTGCTGTATTAGTCCTGGCAGCTGCTTGGAAACCTCCTATCCCCCTGAAAATTAACACCTGGTTTCAGAAATACTGAAATACAAGTGATGGAAAAACTATTTAGCTTCATGAAAGGAAAATTCATGCATTATTAAATGGAAATTTGTTAGCCCAGAAGTAACTCTGCTTCTAGAAGAAGCAAAAGGCAAATCTGCTGAAAAAGATAACTTTGTCTCACAGAAAAAATATTTTAAAAAATAAGTAACTTTAAGGGTGTCATTAAACACATTCAGATAAATAAATGTTACTATTAATGCTTTAAGTGTTTGGAAACTCAACATTAACTTAAACAGTGTTTTCAGACTTGGGCATCTATCTCCGTAGACCTAAAGTAATACTTTGAAGTTTTCAGTCCATAACCTATTTGTTATTAAGTATGCCTGCACATGTTCAGATTTTAGAGCAATGGTTTGGTCTTAATATCTCAGAGTCAGTTACCCTGCCCACGAAATGAGGATCATGATTTCTGTTATCAACTTTACTGTAGTTGTGAGATGACTACATACCTGCTTGCAAAGGTCTCATAAGTGTTAAAGCCATCAATGGATGTGTACAGGGAAAAAAAGGACTAGATTTCACGAAGGGATTGAAACACATTCAATTTTGCTTATTTCAGGAGGAATTAAGAACCATTCTGCATTTTTAATATTTTCCTTATATGAATTTAGATCAGAGTCAATCCCTCTCAATTTTAGAAAATAAGTAGATTTTATGCATGTGATTGTCTAAGGTCTCTTTCTGAAATTCCATGTCCCTAAAATCTGCATTTTTTCCCATGCCTGCTTAGTGCCTCACACCCCTCAAGGCAGCCCTGACAAATGGCCAAGTGCAATGAATGCCAAACTCATGGAGCTTGTGCCTCAGAGACTGTAAAGATTTACAGGCTCCTGCTTGTCAGCTGTTGTCCCTTTTATAACTGTTTTTTTCAGCTCAACTTCCAGTTGTGGAATATGGGGCAAGGTCAGGTGTTATTGGTGCCTTGAGGGTGAGGAAATGTCTCCTTTTGTCCTCCTTTCTTCTTTTTGCCTCCTTCCCATGATTCATAGAGTCACAGAATCATAGAATCACTGAATGGTTTGGGTTGGAATGCACCTTAAAGATCATCTAGTTCAAACCCTCCTGCCATGGGCAGGGACACCTTCCACTAGACCAGGTTACTGTAAGTCCCATCCAGCCTGGCCTATGAACCTCAGACTCTCTCTAGATGGAGATTTTGACAGTGCAGCACATACTCCTCACATCTCTTTTGGCAGGTAATAGAGGATTATGACATTGTTTGGGTCCCCAGACTACTTTTTCTGAGTAGGTGGGCATCCACATGTCAGGCAGTGACTTAAATTTACAGATCTCTACACAACTTGATTTTGAACTAACCACTTTTAACTACTAATGTATGTCATACAGCTAAGACTTCAAAAAACTTAAACACCACCATCAAATTCACATTGTCTATAGTTTGCAAAACTTAATGTGGTCAAATGCACATTTAAAACACAGTTTCACCCCATAAATAAAATTTTTAGATAAACCAGTAAGAAAAACACATGCTTTTTCATAGCAGCTGCAATTGTTCTTCCAGCTGTGCAATACACACTAAGACAGGGGCTGGTGTTTGGCTCTGCATCTGTTTGCAGAAGCCATACACATTCCAGAGTAGCATTCGGGCACTGTTTTACTGAAATGTGGTTGAGCTGCACATGAAAGCAACAGAGAAGGTGGAGTGTGGTACAGTTTTGTAGCACATATTTACAAGGATGCCTTTCCAGCGCTCTTGTCCTTGTGCTTCATTATGAACTGTTTTCTATTTTGGCTTTGACATGTGAATGAGTGTTAGTGCTCAGTTCATGTTTTCCTTGCCAAACATTTTATTGATCTCTAGAGTAAGTGGACAGCTACTCATCCAGCTATTGAGCATTTTTTTTAGCATTTTTGTTGTGCTTCAGTTGGAAGTCAATAGGAGAAGACATCTTGTAAAAGGCAAGATGTTTTTATTTAACATATGACATAGTAAACATACTTGTTTACAAAGATAATAGATGCTGAGGTTGCAACTAATCCTACAAATTTTTTTAAAAATCCTGATTTTTTTGTAGACTAGATTTTTTTAAAGTTGAGTAAAAAAGAAAGACTGGTTGTATTTCAAACACAAACTTTATTAACAAGAAATTCAAGACATGATTGTGTACAAAACTTGCATCTCACTAACTCATGATCATGTTGCTTTACAGAACTGGAAAGGCCCAAGTCTCTGAGACACCAAGTTAGATGCCATGGGCATTTTACCTCTTAAGTTATATTAATAGTTTTCATAGTTTGTTTCTAAAGTCAAATATATGAAAAAAATACTGCAAAATATTATAAACTACCCCATAAAATCTTTTGAGGTATTCCATGATAGGAGAAGAATTAACTAGGTAGTGGAAAAGTCAGCCATTAGCAAAGTACTCTAGGCATCCTAATCATGTTTTGCATAGGTACTGGGTGAGAACTTCACCAATAATTTTCAGATGCTTACTAAACTTTAAAGATTGGAGGAATATTTGGGATCACATGATATTCTTCATGTACTGAAAAATTTATTAAAGTTTCAAAATTTCATTGAGATTAAGAAAAGGATCTATGTGCTTGGAGCAATGATTTTCAGGAGGTATGCTAAGAAGAGGTTTTCCTGTTCATGTGTACATAGATTTGTTGACCCAAACAGATAATAGACAAATCAGGGCTGATACTTGAAAAGTACTTAAGATATGCCAGAATCATATTTATGAATCATATGAATATGAATCATGATTATGATATGACAGAATACGGGTAATGCTGTATAAAGATGCATTAATAATCTAGTTATGGATATAGCAATTCATATCTCTAATAGGTTCAGGCAGACTTTTTTCTATGCATAATACAGCAAATTGATATATTGCAGACTTCAAGCTACCAGAGAAATGCTAGAACTGGAAATATGGAATCAAATCTTCCTCAACACAGAATTTCCAAACCCCATCTTGTACTTTGTTACGAGTAGGCAATTATGGGTGCAGAATTCAGAAATTCCATTTAATTGCTAAATTCAGCTTTATATACATATGGAACAGAGTGCCCAGAGGAACACAATCTAAATCAAAACTTCATGTCCAGACACTGCTGCTAGGAGAATTCAGATCTTTTGTATGCACAGCTGTACAAATATATTTAACACATTCTCCCACAAATTTATGCTCAGACCTGTAGTCATTTACTTTCAGGTTTAATTTTGTTGCTGTGCTATTGCACTGTTTCCCATTGGAGTAAGGAAAAATAAAATTTTGACATTAAGCTGTTTCATAGAAGATTTAATACATTTCTTACCCTGTGCTTGCTCCCTGACATCAAGCAACTCGGAGTGTTAGACAACATAACTCTGAGCTCTGCTTAAAAACTGAGAGCAGTCTAGTTCCACAACTGATACTGTCTAAAGAAAACCATGGCAAAACAAGGAATGAATGAAAAATAATTCTTTACAATGGCTGAAGCACATGCCAGAACCTGTGGACCAGACTCTGTATAACCAATTGCCAACTGGTACTTTCTACATCTTTCTCTCTATGATACCTTTGTGGTGAGTATATTTGTTCCAGGAAAAGGATTTTTGGTGCATTTTCCCATTTCATTTTGGGGCTGAAGGTTGCATTCCCCATCTCCCAGAAGCATGCCACAAGGCTGTGGACATGCAGAGATGCCTACTTCGCCTTCTGCATGTTGAAATACTGTTGTTGTAGCAAACAGAGCATGATTAAGGACTAGAAAGAAAAAGCACAAGTGGCTGATATTGTAGGCTAGTGGTCAAGACAGCCTCCAAGGGTAGTGGAGATTCTTATTATGAACCCTGGTCCTAGCTAGATGGAGCATAAAATAAAACCCAGAAACAATCCTAACAAGGACCAGACTCCTTGTTAAGTCTGAGCTTTTCTAATTTTGACATGCAACGCCTTGTTCAGGACTCTTAACTTTCAGCCCCACTGACAGGTACTACAATCATTGTTGCATTCCTCCACAGCTGCATGTACAGAACGCTGAACAGGGGGCCAGGCACAAAGTCTGGAGTGTAATAGTAGTAACTATGGTGTTTATAGCATGACACTAGCAGGCAGCAGCTCTGGTCCAAGCCAACAAGAACTCTACCAGCCAACTCCTGGATACAACCCAGAGGCTGGTGTATGGCAGGCACTGTCCCCAACGGTGGGGATTGACTAGATCATCCTATATTTAGGGAGAATTTTGCCATTAGTACCTGAGTGTAGCATGTCTCTTGCTCTCCGACCCATTACTATGTCTAACACTATACTCATAAGAACAGAGCTGGCCTATGAGGTCAAAAAGAAGAATTTTATTCTGAATGAACAATCAGATTCTGCTAGAGGAAACTGACTCCCAAAGAAAGAACAGACAAAAAAAAACCCAACAACTATTTCAAATTGTCCTCTGTGCTGGGAATCACACAGAAAAGGAGTAAGGCTTTGAACTATACATCCAGGTACTGATGTCTGTGGATCTTTACACAAACAGATGTATTTCAGAACCATATTTCAGGCTTGTATCTAAGGACAAATGAAGGTTTTTTCATCCACATATAGAATTCACAAGTGTAAGAACTGTGGCAGAAGGCAGTTGTTAAATTTATTTTGGAAGTAAAAATCAATTTACTTCTTTGTAAAAAAAAAACAATAGGCAAGTACAATCCTGGTAATTATTGAAATGAGTGAGAGTACTGAGTTCACAAAGGACCCAAATTGGATTAAACTGCTCAAAATAATATAATATTACAAAAAACATTTAAAGGGTATGCATTTATGAACATGTGTTTATATTGGGTCTGGCTGAGATGGAGTTCATTTTCCCATAACAGTCCTCACAGTGCTGTGCTTTGCATTGGTAGCTAGAAAGGGGCTGATAACACCCCAGGCTGTGGGTGGGCAAAATCCTGAGAGGGGACACAACTAGGGCAGCTGACACAAATGGTGCTGGTGGTGGTGGTGGTATTTGTTCTTTACAATCTTTGCTCTCCTGCCATGTGTGCTGAAGCCCTGCTTCCTGGGAAGTGGCTGGGCATGGCTTGCTCATGGGAAGCACAGAATAAAAAGATTGGTGATTCTTCTCTTTGCTTTGTGCATGCACAAACTTCTGCTTTAGTAAACTGCCTTATCTCAACCTAGGAGTCATTTTTCCAGGAAAATTTTCCAGTTATTTTCTCTCTCCTGTCCAGCTGGGAAGGGGGAATGATAGAGTAGCTTGGTGGGCACGTAGTGCACAGCCAGTGTCAACCTACTGCAGTCCTTTTTGGCACCTAATGTGAGGCATGAGCCCGTGACCCTGGGATTAAGGGCTCCATGCTCAGCCAAGGTTGAGCCAATTAGGAATGATAGTAATGGCTCTGTGATAACATCTTAAAGAAGAAACTAGAATTACTGTGCAGAAGTAATTGAGGCCAGAGAAGGAGCAGAGTGAGAATGTGTGAGAGGAACAGCTCTGCGGACACCAAGGTCAGTGGACAAGGAGGGGGAGGAGGTGCCCCAGGTGCTGAAGCTGTGCCCCTGCAGACCATGCACGACCATGGGGGTGCAGAAATCCATCTGCAGCCTGTGGAAGAGGCCTATACTGGAGCAGATGGGTGCCTGGGAGGAGGCTGTGAACATGTGAGAGGCTTGTGCTGGAGCAGAGTCCTGGCAGAGACCTGTAGAAAGATGTGCCCATGCTGGAGCAGCTTTCCTGGTTAGACTTGTGACCTTGTGGGGTATCCATATTGGAGCAGGCTGTGGTAAAGGACTGCACACCATGGAAAAGTGACCCCTGTTGCAGCAGTTTGTGGGGAACTGTTGCCCACGGGATGGACTCATGTTGGAGAAGTTTGCAGAGAACTGTCTCCTATGGGACGGACCCCACGCTGCAGCAGGGTAAGGACTCTCTCCCTGAGCATGTGTGATGAACCGACCATAACCCCCATTTCCCATCTCCTTGTGCTGCTAGGTGAGGAAGTAGAGCTTGGGAAGGAGGGAGGGGTGGGGGGGAAGGTGCTTTAATATTTATTTTACTTCTCATTATCTTGCTCTGATTTTGTTAGTAATAAATTCAGTTACTATCTCTAATTCAAGCCTGTTTTGTCCATGACAGTATTCAGTGAGTGATCCTCTGTCCTTATCTCAACCTATGAACCCTTTGTTGTATTTCCTCTCCCCTGCCCATTTTTGGAGGGGAGTGACACAATGGCTTTGGTGGGTACCTGGCATTCAGCCAGGGTCAACCCACTACAGTGTTCTATGGTTCAATTTTCTTTAATCTTCAGAGGCCTCTCAAAGGCCTCTAAATTTAATTTCAGACAAACTGGGAAACTTTTACCTCACTAAAGAATGCTAAATAAAGCCTAAAGAGGGATGGTTAGGATCAGAATTACTCCTTGTCTCCAGCCACTTCATTCTGCACTGGTATTGTAAAGATGTTACCAATGCAACTGGAGAACTGAGCTATCTTTATAGCTGTTTCACTTGTAGCACTGCAGAACACTTGAGCATATCAGTGAGCACAGGGCTTCCATAGAATGACTTTTACATTAGAAATTTCCCCATAAAAACTAGGCCATCTAGGCCCAGTTTCCCATATTCTTTACATGCTTGTTTTTTTTCCCCTCATTCTCCTGTCCTGGCTCTCTTCCAGGACACTTTGCAGACAAAAATAGGCCTACATGATCAGATAAAAGTGGGAAGAATGCTAGAGAACTGCAAACACATATTTCAAAAGAGCAAATATCTCTAGACCAGTTTGAGAAACATGCTGGAAAAAATTCTCCTGATGACAAGCACAAACATATTTTTATTCCCTCTACAAGGAAGAGCATTATTCAATATCAATGTATTACCATTAAAAAAAAAAAAACAAAACTGAAAAAGCACACACCTGCCAAATCTTTAGGCAAAGAGCTGCTTCTGAACAGCAGTTTTATGCTTTTCTTTGTGTTGCTCTATGGCAGCACTGAATAGTTGGTTTGTACAGGAGCAAAGCACCATCAGTCAGGGTGGCAATGAGCAGCAGTTTTGAGGCTCCCAGGGAACTGTTCCACAGTACAACTGGTAGCTGGTGCATCACCGGTTATGTTAAGGAGCCACAGCTCCTATCTGGGCAAACGTACTTGAAAAACATCACAGCAACCTTACTTACTGTGACAGACATCACTGTATACTGAAAAACAAAACTTAACCTTTGCCAATATTCAGGCAAGGAAGCCTAAATACAAAATGTAAAATACCCGGGGTAAAAATGAGGGACCTTAGAGCTGACTTCTGTTTCCCAAGTGTCAGCTCACATTACAGTATGTTCCTTCCAAAAAATCTTGCATTTGTGTTATGATTCACTCTGTGGCACTAGTTTTGTTGTATTTGTGCTGACGCAAGAGGTGTGGCTTTCAGCTTAAAATACATATTTTTATTAGCTTTGTGGGTAGTTAAGTTACCCAATGTAAGCTCAGGTAGGTAGCCTCAATGTGGCTAGAAAATCAGTATTGCACTCTGTTTACTAAACCAGTTCTACTGGCTATGGTGCTTCCACATACATGTATGTACTTCCTAACAACAGGCTTACACAGTCTTGTAGGGCAGGGGAAGAAAACTTGATATGGCTTCCCGTCCCCACAGTCACTATGGTTATTCTTGGGTTAAGGTTCTGATGCAGTTTCTTATAGCAGAGAGCAGCATCTTGCCTCTGTGCAAGGCTACAGCTGCTGTCTTTTCGTTTTATTAACCTGAAGTGTTACACCCTCGCTGTTTTCCTTTGTGTCAAGCATTGTTTGAAGAAAGTGTATTTGTTCTGTACAGAAAGAAAAAGATTGTATCAGCAGCTGTTTATTTAGAAAACTGTGGTCAACGTTACATTTATTTAAGTAATACTTATGGTGTTGTTTTACATTCAAAGAAGTATATACACTATCTTTCACTCTGTAAACTACCACTTCCATTTAATTGCATTTGGAACTGCAAATGTTATTATCCCCAGAAGGCAGAACGATCCTAAGCTATTGAAAGAATTTTTAGCTCAATGGATAATTAATATTTGAAGCTTCTTTCTAAACACTATATAGCAAGATATTAAAAAAAACCCCAAACCCAAAATTACATTCCTAAGAATAAAATTAGCAGTTAACTAGCCGAAAGGAAAAGGATTTAGTAATTCCTGTACTTCACCATACTCTCTGAAGAAGTACTTTTCCTTCCTTTATGCTACAGCAGCAGCATTTTAAAACTTTAATTTAGGTACCTTCAGAAAACTACTGATTCTCAATAAGATCTGGAATAGTTTCACAGGGGTTTATATTTTGCTGATGATTGCTGTTAAAAAAAGGTGCTTGCGAATTTTCAGAAAGCATGACAGATTCAAAGATTTCTGTGCACTCAAAAGAAATGCAAGCATTTCTTTAATGATGAAAACTGAAGAGTAATGCTGTAGTTCTCCAGAGGGAGAACTACAAATTGCTTATTTTTTACTAATACGAACCTAATGTTTTCAATCACTTTTCAAAGAAAAAAAATAAGTAGTTGAACTTTGCATCCCACTCTCAATAGCTTGTATTAGATCATTCATTTCTTAACATAATTTTGAAGACAAATGATTTCATGTCTGCATACTAAAGAAAGTGGATCACTAAGGAACCATTGGCAGTAAACTGTTTGGCATAAATTATATTACTTCATTCTCAGGTGATTGTATATTCCTTTCGGCAGTTAATAAATAACTTCTGAAAATCTTCATGGAAAAATCACATTTTGATTACAGCCTATTTAAATTGTTTGCATTTTATCTGAAATGTTCTCTTTTTTAACTCCCTTATTGATTACAATGGTAAAAGAAATAAATACAAATTATTTCTTTTTCTCCTCCTGTTTTCTTGACAGCACAATACATGCCAACTTTGTGCACAAATGACAACTCCTATTGTAATACAGGTGTATTCCATGCACTCCGAAGTCAATCTTTAAATTCTTGCTTCACTTCAGCGGCCACTCTTCTTTTTTTTCTATCATGTTTGCACGTAACAATAATGTTATGGCTTGGCTTCTGCCACAAAAAGTGGGATTTAAATAATCAGCAATCAATTCACCTCATCTGAAACCTAACCTGTGTGTTGTTTCTCTTTGAATTTAGTTTGCTGAAGTCCATCATCAGGGGTACTGGGGCAAACCAGCCGGCAGGCAGGCATCCCACTGGTTATCACCTACCATTTATTAATTTAAAAAATATCATTAAGTGTGTTTGTTTTTTGACTTGATCAGTTTTCTAACTGGCTTTAACATTAACAAATATGCACATATATCCTTTTTTTTAGTACATTCGTGGGGTATGGAGGCAGTACCAGCCAAGAAGTGGGCATCTTTCATTTGCAGTGGCCTAACAAGCACTTCCTGCTCAGCTTTAGGAGAGCTGAGGATTACTGACAATCTGAAACATCAGGAAGAGGTTTTTGCTTCAGGTGGGGATATCTCAAATTGTGATCACCCATTTTCCTCTGCACCCATGGCCAGAAAATTGGTGGAAAGTTGTATAGCTAAGCAGACCACTCTATAGCACATCAGTTTGTGTTTCAGAGCTGACATTACCCAAAGGAAATCAGTGAAGAGGTAGAAAAATGCTGTTGCATATCACACTTCTAGGGTTTCTTTCTGACTGAAGAAAAAGTCAACAGGGAAAAAAAACCATGCTCCCTGTGGCAGAAGAGGCTAAAAGATGTTACTACCCTTCATGTGAAGAACAAAGTGGAGAAAAATCATGCTCAGGCCTTCTTGTGGTCAACATCTCTGATCAGCTCTCCCTGATAATTAGAAAGTTGGCAGCTGAGTAATAAGTATCCATCTATTAACCTTAGTTTGAGTTCCTTATTGGTGGCCATTACTATTACATGTTATGCTAATTAGACCAGTTTTTAGTAAAGTAATATCCTGGGGAATATCATCGAATTTTGTGCTCTCCTTTCTTCTCTGTTTTAAACATATTTGCACAAAATATATATTTTTAAGGCAGACAACAGGCATTTTTCAGAATATTGTCTAGGTTTGCAAAAGTTTCCGAAAGAAGGGGTTTTTTTTGGCAAGTCTGGATTAGCTGATCAGAGCAGAGGTGCTGGAAGATCGTTTTGCTTTGTATGTAGTCATTGCAAGCATGACATCTGAAGAGAGTAACACTCTGTTCCTTCTGGAATTTGGGGGAGGAAATATGACTGGCATTAAATGGGTGTATTAGATCCAGGAACAAAATGCAAATAAAGTACAAATCTAAAAAAATAATGAGAAAATTTACATGAACACAGACAAAGTGGGTATGTGAAGTAATTATTTTTCGTGTAATTTATTCATCTTTATGGTTTTGATTGAAAACACCTAAAATAAACATTTTCCTCTTACATAATTTAATAAAGTAATGGGCATATACATCAACGTGATCCTGCATCAAATTACATCAAAAGCAGTGAAACTGATACACTTTTAGTTGACGGCATGTCAAGTGCACAAGGAATATCTGTGAAGGTAAGAGTGATTGCTGAGCTGTGATTTACATGCTTCAGTATGAATGACACTCATTTCATGAATGCAATCAAAGCAGTCACAACAGACAGATGGTGTCTGGCCTGTGGAAGTCAACCGACTTTAGACAGGTTCTTAGAACCTGATGTACAGAGAGCTGATACACAGAATGTCTTGAAAAATGAAACTGAAGCTTAAATTGTAAGCCTTAAAATCAGCAAATAGTTGGAATTTCAAATATAATTTATGATGTTTTGCCTTTCTTGTTTTTTACTGTTCTGGGCCTGAAACACAGATAGAAATAGAACTAAATAAATAAAGCAAAAGTAATGAATATAATTTATTCTAGAAAATTGTCTCCTTTCTTCATGAAAATAAAAGGTGAATGCTAAACACAGTTTTGACTAGTATTTATTACTGCAATTAAATGATTGTCATTACATCAATAGTGACAACCACAAGGCAAAAGTTTCTTGTTAAAATTGCCTTTCCCCCTTCTTTTTCAAGCAAGAGATTTTCTTAAGTTTCACAGAGGAGAGGAAAACATACAATTTGCTCCTTTGTATTATCTCTTTTCCTGTTTCTCTACAAAAGTATTCAAGCACACCTGACATCCAACAGAAAGAATATACAAATGTAACAGGAGAGTCAGTCTGTGTACCCCAATCACTATGATCAAGCCTATCAACCACATTATAGAAAAGTTTACATTTGCTGAATTGTTATGTTCTGTTTTAGAGATATCTTTTCATCACTGAAGAAAACATCAAAAGATTTTAGGCTTTGACATCCATATCCAGGATAAGTTTCAAAGTCTTTCATCAACCACTGAAACTGGATTAGCACCAGAAAGTATTTAACAGTCTCTACCTGACTAGAGAAGAAACCGAGAGACCTCTGGCTTAGCAAGAATTTATAAAATGTGATTATTAATTTCAAGATATCACACACTTTAAATTGAATTCTTCAGCATTTCTGGGGGGAAGATTGACTTTAAAATTATGACTTGATGAAGAGCTGATGAAGAATTTGACTAAAGATAATGTCAAGATCCAGAAACAAAGTAATTAAACTAACAGTTAGGAAGTACAGAGGGGGAGAGCAAATTTAACAAGCTAGGATGTGCTTATAAAAGTTTCAGGACAGAAAGGACACATGGCTTTTAAATTTCATTTCCAAATATTACCCTTATGTCAACTTACAGTGCACTACAGGAGTGGATAGAATTAGTCTTTAAATTCATCTCTTTCCTTACAGAAACAGAGAACTAAATGTTTACCGGTTTGCAGTTCAGCAGTGATGGCCCCAAACTTGGCCTCTTTTTAGACACTGAAATGTATGGAAGTGTTTTCAAGAAACCCACATAATCTGGAAGCAAAAGGGACAAAATAATGTCACTGAAATTGCCTGTATTAAAAAAAAAAAATAAAAACAGAATTGAAAAGACTGTTTTCCTGAAGAAGTCAGACCTGGATGGTACTATTTTAATTGCTGAATTTTCCTTGCTCTAATCATCAGTCCCAGATGATGCCTTTAATTCTAAAACACAGTTCAGTATTGCTGGAAAACTGGGAAGATGCTGTGCTGCAGCTGAAGTTCACAGAATGAACTAATGTGTGTTTTAAAACTGCTACTGCTAAGAAGTAGAAAAATATGAAATTCTTGAAACGTTATTTGAAAACAAGGCAACTGCTTGTAGAAAATGGATTAAAAACTCCTGCAGCTTTTGAACAGGTAAAATATGAAAATCTGTCTATAAGGCACAGAATCGCCTTCTTTTAAAAAGCTGCATGAGCATGAAAAAATTAGCAATTTCAACTGTCAAATAATGAATTTAAAACACATTTTAGTTATTCTTTTAGCTATTTAAATATTTAATAATATTATAACTGAACATTATGGAGTCTATCAGAAAGAAAACAGTCGTTCAAAATCAAATATGAGGTTGCTGTTTTCTATGATTCACTGTAATCATTAATCCTCATTTAATACAGTGTTAATACAGACCAAACAATTGAAACCCTTGTGATTTTAAAAAAAATTATTTAGTTAACTTATAATTTTTGTCCATTGCAATGCATAATGTGCAAAAGTACAATTTTTTCTTTTTCTACAATATTTGTGTATTAAAATTAAGATACTAAAATCATTTTTACAGAAATATTTATTGATAAATAGCCTAAAAGAAAATTTCAAGGAGAAATCTGAAATACTGAATTTCATGTTTGTTCAGTAAATCAGAACCCATAATTTATTATTTCTACATTTGACCTGTTATCAATTGCTTGAAGTAACTATTGTCATAATTTTTTCAAAACCTAAGAAGTAAGGAAATATGGTAAATATGCAGATTTGAGTCAGCATTTTAAATTACTACTTTCTGTGGCTAAAAACAACAACAAAACTCCCCTAGTCCACTATAAATATCTATAGAAATATAAATCAGAACCAATAAACTCTAACAGTATTACACTTAATAGTAGATTTCATTATTCAGTCATTGTCTACATAGCAAGCACATGACTAAAAGGTATAGTTACTCGTCTTGAGTCTCTGTATCTGTCATCTTATACAGGTCACCGCACAGTTTCAAATTTGTGTGGTATATTTTAATAGTTTTAGACCTACAGTTAGAGGCACCTTTGCAATTCTTACAGTTTGTAAAATGTTTGCCCATACCAGTTTCCCACCAACAGTGCAAGATACTAAGGCCCAGTTCTCAGCTCACATAAGGTCCAGTGGAACTACTGATCTATCCCAGCTGCAGATTTGAATCTGTTGACATGCTGAGTTATTGTTGATCCCGATGCAAGTTTCTGTGTGTATATTACGAGCACTACAGTATATGACCCTATGTAGCTCCTCAGTCAGAGCCGTTCGGTTAGCCGAAAAAACCCCAATGTTTACTCGTGGCAGTGCTGCTGAGCCATTAACTGTGATTATTATTAAACTGAACAAAAACGTTCTGCGTGGTAGTGTGCTTACTCCTTCACAGAAAAAAAATGTTAAGACCCTGACTTTAAGATCAACATTGCTGTTGACGATTAATGCCAAGTGACAGTCAAAACTGAAAGAACAAAGCATCATTTTCAAATATCTGACGGAGTATGAAGAACTGGCAAATCTTAAATTCTCTCCTGCTGTCAGATATCATAGTTCTATCTGGACTACATTTTGTGCATATTGTAAAATTAACTAAAATACTAAATCATACAGACTTAAGAACATACTTCAATAAAACTGATTCATATCTGGGTGCTGATACTTTTGAACATATTAAGACAATATCTTGCCGACATTTAAATTTACAAGTGTCCCATAGGCAAAAAAAACCCAAAAAAGCTAACAAATATGCTGAAAAACCCCGTACCTCAGTATGAAATCCTGACCCCTTCTCCAACTAAGTACACACCGTCCAAATACACTGAGAATGCCAAGCTACAGGGGCCCCTCTGCGGGGAAACCTGTATTTCAGTCAGCAGCATCCGTCAGCTAAAGAAGTGCAGGGACAGATGCAGGAGGAAGGATGACACGTGAAGTGGTGGCCGATTTCAGAACCAGTGTGTGTTTCTGCGTACAAGTTAGTCAATGCCATACGTGTACTAAAGCAGGATTTTGTCCCGATTTACGCGCAAAACGCAACTATCACTCTAGGCTCATTTCAGTGCAACATTATGGTGCTAATTAGGCTCCTGGTCCTGCAGTCCTGCCCCATCTCCCAGCAGGGTCACACTGTCAAAGGGGCACAAGCGTGCTGTACAACTCCCCCGGCTTCTGCGGCAAGGAGTAACACCACGCTCGGCCGACAACCGCCACCTTAAACCCCCCAGCCCGAGGCTCGCCTGGGCCGCGCCTGCCGCTGCCTCTCACCGGCGCCGCGCTCCGGGAAACCCCCCCGCGTGGCA